>NW_027203382.1:13545000-14067500 GCF_024711535.1 Dipodomys merriami | reverse complement strand
ACTCATGAATTATTTCACAGAAGCATGTGATTTGGAAAAGCCCTCTTATTATTTTAAAAATTCCTTGATCAATTAATCTCTATTTAGAATGTGACAAAAATAGTATGTTAAAACTTCAAAACCTTGTAGAAGAATGTTAGAAAACAAAAATTGTTTTTATATTCTGACTATTATAAGTCTTGTAAAGATAAATGCCAATTTTTCCAATTTATCACATGCTTCGTATTATTCATCATATAGACTGAAATACATTTTTGAAAATAAAAATACAAAAGTTTTCAATCGAAATTAATAATTTTAAATTTTATAATCTTCATTAAAAACTTTAAAAATTTTTGGTTTTTCTCTTGTTCTAAATGGTGATTTTAAAACGTGTTTTGGCTTTTTATCAGCACATGTTCCCAAATGAACCATCATAGATGGATACAGAGAGCTTTATCTCAGTAGATCAAATATAAATATGATATATTCATCACTAAGTAATTGGGGACAGAGGGCATCAACTTTTATAGGACTAGAAACAAACCTTAATGTATTACTTAGTTTTCTGATCAGATAAAAACACGCATTATCCATGGTTAGGTAATTTTGCCAAGTTGTAATAATAGATTATAATTTTAAAGCTAAGTAATTATTTAGATAAAATCTTTATTGAGATATTTATTTCAACGTACTGGTTTTGTTAGATTAATTTTGGGAAAAATAGCTAATATTAGATAAACTTTTACAAATTCAATAGTTGGAAAAGAAATTTAAAATTTAAGATCAAAATCTTATAAAATGGCCAAGGAAAACTATAATCAATAGCCTCTTTTTAGGAATAATTGAAATAATTCCTGTGTTAATGTAAAAGACTGGTAATTCACACAATTCTTGGGGTTTATTTTTGTTTGTTTCTCTTACTACAGAGTTGTTAAATGATATAAAGAATTGTTCCTTCTCTTTAGTTATCATAGCAAAGGTGTTTTTATTCTTCATCACAAATATTACTTTTGAAGAAAGAGTACAACACAGTCTTCCTAATCACTAAAAATGGTATTGTTTTTGAGGAAATCCCCTCAATGTTCCAGTCACAGAATTAAAAGTGATGAGAAATAGACCAGCCAAATGAAGGTTCAAAACAATGCCCCTCACAGTACCTACAGCTCCCATGACCACTTTCTAAGATGACAGAGAATTTGTTCAGATAGAGTAGGGAAGGACAAGTCCTGGCTGTCCTGTCTCTTGACAGAGGAAATAAATCACCCTACACATGGGAGTATACCTTCCCAGGCTGCACGCTGGGAACTTCATTATACAAGCTGTGCCACATATTACTATGCATATTGCCACTGATAGGACATAGATGCATATCCACAGCCTATTTCTGTCATTGTCTACTGGGAGAGATAGCAATTTTTCCCCAGAGACAGATATAGGTTGACCAAAGGACACCCAGAAAATGGTATTATGTATCTGGAAGATCCCAGTCTTTAGCAAAACATGCTCTTGATGGCTAAGTTATCTAACTTGCCGTAACTCAATCTTCTGACACATAAAACAGGATCAAATTGTGGATTGTTGGTAACACAATCTTATTTAATCCAAATGTGATTGTTAACTAACATGAGCCTCATCGTTTCTGGTTTTGGCCTCATTAAGAAGGCAAAATGTTTCTTCATAGAGTAATTTTCAGTGCCTTGTTCTTTTAAATTGGTAATTTTTTGGTTCATTCATAAAAGTCATTTATTTGCTCAGTTTTGCTTATAAACCATGAGTGTAGTTTAATCTGGTTTGTGACTGTGGTGATAAAGAAAAAGTATACCAAAGGAAGATTTACACTCTTCAGGCTGGAAGCCCAGTGTCATTTTTGAAGTCAACAACATAAAATTAATGAACCAAAGGAGATTAAATTAATGAACACAAGTATGAGCAAGCTTCCTGTAGTTTCACAACAGTAATGCAATTTTACATCTAAAGTCTTCATAATTTAGTCTCTTCTATAGGACTATGTGTGACAACTGTTTCTGCCCTTTGTCTTTTATGGATTAATACTGTCCATCAAAAGACATGCAGTCTTATTTGCTAACTATGCTACTCTAAGCCCTGAAAAAGTAGAGGAAATATTGAAATATTTCCATGTATTTTCTTTTATTTTTTTCCTTTTTTTTTTCTTTTGGTACCTGAACTGAGGCTTTAACTCAGGGCATGGGCACTGTCAGTTAGTTTTTTGCTCAAGGTTACTAATATACTACTTAGGCTACACCTCCACTTCCACATCAGGTGGAAGAGTCTCAAGGTGGATTTGAACAATTATCCTCAGCTCTCAGCTTCCTGAGTAGCTAGGATTATAGGTGTTAGCAACCAGTGCTTGGGCTTTTTTCCTTGGATGATAATCTAAGGAAATCCAAATACATTTTGTGAAAAGATAGGATACTTGCGGTATCAGTAATTAAAATAGTCTAGTACAAAAAAAAACAAAATGAGGTTGATATACTGCTTACCAGTTCTTGAATATTGCTTGTGGTAAAAAAGTATTTTACTTAATAATATTCTGTGCTCCTCTGCTATTGGAAAGGTATATGGCTGCATATCTGATCTTCAGAGAAGTAGTTGCATTTCACTAGTTTCCTCTTTGTCTTTACTTCATTGCCCATCAAAGAAATACAAAACTCTGTGAGACCCCGGAGATTATCTTCAGAATGCCAATTGTCACATGATACATATACACAATCAAGTTTTTTTTCCAATGAGATATAATATGTTTTATGTTAGAAGAATATTTGTAATTTATTGAATGCTGAAATTATTTTCTGCTGGTTGATATTTTGATTTTTTTTAAATTCTAGCATTAATTTCATCTAGTTTGTAAAGATGTATCACTTTTTCTTAATTTCCCAAATAACAGAAAAACACACGTTCTTTTCCCAATTGATGAATTCCTCATGTTATATTTTGTGATCTTAGAATGATAGGGACATAGTTTACCTTAAATTTCTCTCTCTCTATCTTTTTTTTTTTTTTTTTGTCAGTCCTGGGGCTTGAACTCAGGGTCTGGGTACTGTTACTAAGATTTTTTTCAGTCAGGACTGCCACTCAACTGCTCTACCACTTTGAGTACAGGGCCACTTCCAGTTTTCTGGTGGAAGATAAAAGTCTCACGAAATTGTCTTTTTTGGCTGGCATCCAACTGCAATCCTCAGACCTCAGATATTAGCCTTCTGAGTAGCTAGGATTACACGCATGAGCCACTGGTAGTGGACTCCAATAAACTTCATAGTGGGCGAACAAAAAAAAGGCTTCAGAATGTCCCAAACAAGAATAAATTCTCATCCCTCTAGTTTGATCCACATTTTGAGAACATTGTTACTATTATTTTTCATTTTCACATGTAAACAGACATATTTTTGTTTAGAATATACAGGAACCACAATTCTTAATCATAATCATCAAAAAAAGCTAATAATGCAAACATATACTGTGTAAAATCTGGAATTACTATGTGAATTTAGAATATTCCATTTAATATGATCTAAATTATATTTTAGCTACATATCTAATATTTTTACTACATAGAATTTTAGTTTATAAAAAAAATGACTGTTTCCTTCTATGATAATAACCACACATAAAGAATTATTTGTCAGTATGTAAGTGATCTCCTTTGTCTTTCTCTTTATTTAAATGTTTGTTTATCTATTATTATTTTTTAAATTTATTTTACCAGTCCTGGGGCTTGGGAGCAGGGCTTGCACACTGTCCCTCAGCCTCTTTACTCTCAAGACTAGCACTCTACCACTTGAGTACAGGGCTATTTCCTGCTGTTTCTGAGTTGTTGATTGGAAATAAGAGTCTCTTTCTTGACCAGGCTGGCTTCAAACAGTGTTCCTTAGATCAAAGCCTTCTGAGTAGCTAGGATTACAGGCATGAACCACCAGCATCCAGCTTAAATGCTTTATTAATCAAAGAATTTTTAAAGACTTAACACTAAAAGAGAAATCAAATCCATTGACTAAATATATTTAACCCTTAGACTAATGAGGTTTACAGCATAATCTTTTTAAGATTTAAGATTTCTGTTGCTGATTTCACGTCTAAATGAAATGGTGGCAGAATCAAATTTATAATAGAAGTTAAGTTCATGAGCTAAGCAAAGGTGGAATCTTGAGAAAGAAAATATACCAGCAAAGAACCCAATCTCCCCTTTACACCATTTGTAACTAGAGTTCATCATCTACCCTGCCTGTGTGACTCATGCTGTTTATATAGTGAATGATGGCTGATTCATTCAGGCAACAGGACACTCGGGGACAATTCTGAGTTATTGTGTAACCATTTCTCCACTTATGTAAGAAACATGTTGAATAAACAATATTTAGAAAAACTACCAAACTCAAGTTCAAATACTTATTTATTCCCTTTTCATTTGTGTGTATTAATTAAACAAAGGGCTTTCATTGGGATGTGTGATGTGTTTCAATGGATGTGTTACTCAATTACATGCATCAATTTATTCAAAAATAGAAGATGATTTCGTATTGGCCTCCTTTTACTAAGTCTTCTGTTGTACTGTCAGAATTTATATGTAGAAATGCTGTCCTAACACAACCGTTCTGTGTAGCTTTACATTCTTACAGAGCAATTTTCTTTTTCCAAGGGAATACACAGTGATTCTAGTTAGGCTACTGCTTTCAGGCACTTGACTGACTTCCTCTGTTCAGGCTCTCCAAGCTAACTAGCACCATTCCTTAAAGATGCACAGCTTCTTCGTGTGGCGGTAAAGCCCATTTAGTAGAGCATTTTCCAAAGAACCATTGAAGTAGTAGTTCCTGCTCCTAGACACATCTATGAATGTTCCGTTTTGATAGTTGTTCCACATAACAGAACCTCATTAGTCTCCTTGAATGGTAATAACAAAGAACCCTAAAATGAACTGTACATATAATGGCTTAGAAAATAATTTTCTCACAGTCTTGGGGTGCAAATGTGAGTATGGTCAGGTTCTAGCAAGAAATACCTTCTTGGTTCTCAGAGAGCCATCTTTTACATGTATCTTCAGACACTTGAGAGAAAGTTATTTGATGCCTCTTCTAAAGGTATTAATCCCAACATGAAGTCCCACACTCAGGACCTCATACCATTGTAGATATTTTCTCAAAAGTCTTTCTGTAAATACTTTCAAATGAGGTAAGAGAGCTTCAATATATGAATGCTAGGGGAGAAACAACTCAGTTCTTAAAAACAGCAATTTTTTGGTTGCACATAAAGCAACTTCATTACAATCAGCTCTTTGCAAAGAAAAGTTGGATTCATTTGGCTTTTGTCATTTCCAAGGTTTGTAAATATTGTTAGTAGAATAGACTGTGCATTTTACTGCATTTTTGAAAACTAAAACAACAGGTTTTGTGGTTTTAAGGATGGCTAGGTGGAAGTAATGTGAATATAAATGGGGGCTTTTAACCTTTCTGGCAAAGAAGATAATCGTAAGTACTACTGGATGATTTGGCTGGTAAGGAAAGAATAAACTGTGGCACCGTCCTTTTATAATAAGTCTCTCTTATGAAAATCACTAGTGCCCACCATTAGTAGAGCATTCTGATAGCACATGAAAACCTTTGGCTATTCCCGGACAATTTACTTTGGTCAAATATACATCCTATACTGTTTAGTCATTGCAGTTAATTAGAAATGTATATTCAATGTAAACTGAACAAATTAAAGTGTTGGTTGGAGATTACTGACTTCTGAAGATTCCAAACATAAAGACTATAATTTTAGCTTTGAAAATTAATTTATCAAGTAGGTTTTAGAGATAGAAATCCACTGTAGAATCTTTCCTGGGGAAACTATAAGGATCGTTTAAAGTAGTACACTTCTTATCATGTTGTTCAATGTTATTTGTAACCTAAACTTAAAGATCTAAATCTATCTTGAGTGTTAGCACCCCCTCTATAGTCTTGGACACAGTGACCTAGATGAGAAACAATTACTGAGGAGATAAGGTCTATTGATGTTTACAGTGATGTCATGAAAAGAATACCAGTACAGCCTCTGGGCCACATGCATTACAGGAAGGGATAAGATACCCTAGGTCACTGAAGAATATCATGGACAAGAAATTAAAAGAAAGCAATAAGGATCACTTTGAAGTAGAAATCCTCCTCCACCAGCACCCCCCACCCAAATAATTCAGTGGAAGATGTGCTGCTAGGTATAACACTCAAGGAACTACCAAATGTTATCAATTGCTAATGGTTTTAAAGGCAACAAAGCAGAAAGCATTACATAAGCCAAGCTCTAAAGTAGGTATGTGTTACAATATTTTCAGAAAACAGTGTACACTTTAGTTAGGATATCAGAATATTGGATTATTTTGGGGAATTAGAGTAAGAACAGTCTGAGATGTTGAGTCAGAGCAGAGGAAGTACTGAATCAAAACAAACAATGTGACCATTTGAGGTCTATGAATAATCAGATATACACTATGAAGTTAGGAGATGAAATGGCAGTATCGTATAGTGTAATTACTAATGGGAGATTCAGAAAGTGAAGGGACTATTGCTGTGATACAGGAAAGAAGCAAAAGAGACCTGATTAGAATAGTGACCATGGAAGCAGCAGTAGTAACAAAGAGGAAAAAAATGATAGCTCCATATTAAGGTCTTCCATCGTGGGGTATTTGATCAAATCTCTTAACTTTTTTTTTTTTTTTTTTTTTTTTTTTGTCGGTCGTGGGGCTTGAACTCTGGGCCTGGGCGTTGTCCCTTAGCTCTTCAGCTCAAGGCGAGCGCTCTACCACTTGAGCTACAGCGCCACTTCCGGTTTTCTGGTGGGTTTTTTTTTTTTTTGGAGATAGGAGTCTCACGGTCTCTCCTGCCCGGGCTGGCTTTGAACCGTGATCCTCAGATCTCAGCCTCCTGAGTAGCTAGGATTACAGGCGTGAGCCACCAGCGCCCGGCTCAAATCTCTTAACTTTTATACAGTAGTAATATGTATAGTAACACCTTCAGCTAATTTGAGATACTATTTTCGTCTGTCTTTTTGCAAATCAGAAAATGTCCTAAGATTATATGATAGAACTAAGCTTTATATATGGACAACTTAATTGTAAAGGCCACACTTTTCAAGAGGATCCTATAGAATTTGGAATCACATATAAATAACCCAATTAGAGCTATAGGCATGTCAAAATGAGGTGCCTAGTACTTACAGGATTTGAGAATTAAGGAAGAAATCAAAGCTAACACTCAAGGAGTGAATATAGGCAAACAAGATCATATTAAAAATAATGGAAAAAAAACTAGGAAAAGTGGCAGAAGTGATGAATAATATCCCTGTGATCACATGAAAAATACATTGAAAATGCTGTGGAATTTGGAAGGAAATTGAGGTACCAGCTTCCGTTTGTCTCATTGCTTTCCTACCTAACTTCCAAGGATATGATCAGGGTTGCCATGAAATTTGCCCCTTCTATGTATCACACATCTGGAGAGAGAGAACGGTTTCACTAAGTTTATTTTCTACTCAACTTTAAGTGTCTTCCCCCAGGAGAAGATGTTCTAATATTTCATCCTTCAGGAAGAATAATTCTATATTTTTTGTTAGACACTCATGGATATTTGTAATATTCTCTCTATTTTAAAATAGCAATTACACACTCTAGTTTCCTGCTTACCTTAATTAATGTCTAGTGTGTTAAAAGAAATAAAATAAGAGAAAGTGCCTTCAGCTTTACTCTAGGGTAAGAAGCACAGTTGTTACAAACTAGTGATGATTGTTCAGCCTGGAGAATAATCATTAGGTTTATCTTGTAAGGTATATGTATAATTTGTTCTTATATTATTTAATGAAAATAATGATTATTCCCCTGACTGTCTTTTAGTTTATTCCTTAAAGTTCCCTCAGGAGCAGATTTTTCTAGTTGGGAAGTGAATGAAAGAATAGCAGGTATAAGAGAAGAGTTAAACTTCAGGCTACTTGAGTGTTAATAAAAATCTAATTTTCAATGTGCCAGGAAATGTTTAAGAATTTTGTATATTAATGGATCTAATTCTTTTATACTGTAAGTACTGTTATTTCTTGCTGTATTACACATGTGGAAATTCTGAAACACTGAAATATTGTAAGTACTAGAACTGAGTTTCAAACTAGTCACTGTGATTACTGTTAGTAATTATAAGATTCATTCAAATGAGATTCGATTTTACAAAATAAACAGAAAAATCTCTTAGTTAAATACCTATAACATTCAGAATGAGAAACTCCTATAGAAGGAAAAGTAAATTTTGTCCTGAATTTGCTCAACTAGACACAATTTATTGCACACCTACTAGATATAAACAACCAGATATGTAGCTAAGATTTATAAAATTTACCAGATAGATAAATGGTGAAAACCATTGCACATCAAAATTAGTAGTTGACTTACCATGAAATATTTTTCCTAAAGGCAATTTTAAAGACAGTCTCTGTTTTCATCTCTGTGGTATGACACGGCAATTTGGGGTAGCAATTATGATTATCAAGCAATAAATAAAATCTGCAGTACCGCTATGCACTATTCATATATAGCTTTATTAAATGATCTCTACTAATCCAGTTGTTTTTCTCTTGGCCCTCTGAACTGAATGTTAACTTGGGCAGAAAGAAGAGGCAGAGGGGTGTCATATGTCAGATGCTTTCTCACCTCTGCAGGATTCCAGCATGCATTAAAGAATACCTGTGTGCTGGTTGTTGTGGTTTTTGCCTTTGGCCTTGTATGTCAGTTAATGTGGCCTCCTATACCAGTGAGAGCATGTAAAACAGCAGGTGGTACAAGTTACAGAGAGACTCTTTCCTTTTCTTATCCTAGGAAAAAGTGTTGCCCATGTCGTTTTGCCTCCAGGGAGCTACATTTCTTCTTTCTCCTATAATTTTCTCAGACTTTCATCTGTCTGATATCTTCTTACCTTTGAATGTCTGAACATCAAAGAGCTCCTCTAAAGATAAAAGAAACAAAGCTGATTCAAAACAAAACACATTTCCAATGAATCTCAAACAATCCCATACTGATTACAGTTAGACTGTGCTTCAAAACCATTAGTCTCCCTCCTCTGAGATGTCATAATAATATCAAATGTATACCTTAGTGGATTGTAGAAAAGTCTGAGTCTATAGAAAACCATTTATGGTTAAAAAATATCAAAAAATTATAAGGACATTTTGTCCTTATAATTATGATGACAAAATGTCACTTTTTGTGGAGCAGCAACTATTGAAATAGAAGTCTGCTCCATTTAAGATATATGGGACTTGGGAGGGCTTTCTCAAGAAATATAAGATAATTCTTGAAGTGTTCATCTGTCTGCTTTGCCTGTTTTGCTTGAATCTGTAGTTTTCTACATGTTTTAATAACCTTCACTTGAATTGAATGATATTTCAGTTTCTTCTATAAGCCACTATTTGGACTAGATGAAATTTCATATGGCATAATATATAGGTTTGTATTTATATCACTGTCAGTTCTTATTTGGGGTGGATACACTGCTAAACTGTTAGGTATTATTCAATAGATGCCAAATTTTACCACTGACAAGCTTAGGAAGTTAGAGAAGTATTCAGCAATCAGTAAAGCTATGTAGAATCAAATTAATGACCCATTTTACTTTAGATGTCTATTAAATAGCATAGATTGAAATATGTACTCTGAAAGTTTTAATATATAGCTTTTTAAAAATGGGAGTATATATTGTTTCCAAAATGAAAGAAAGGTGTTCGATTTTATTCAAACTGGAATTTAATGCTATCAAATGGTCATTTTCAATCCTATATCTTTCCAGATGAAAGAAGAGCCTCCATTACTACAACAAAACTTATATAAAAATCTCCAGAAAATGAAGAGAAAATTAATTTATCTTCATTTCATAGTAAAGTTTTGCACAAATCATTAAATAGATGATTATGTTTATTCAACATAATTTCCAAAATTGAGCCTACATTTAAATTAATCTCTACTATTGGTTTAGTGTTTATTATTTGTATCGATATTGATTTCAGCAAGTATAAACACTCAAAGTCAAGAATGATATTACTATCTTAAATCAGATTGCCATTGAATGATTGTATGGCTTAATCAACAACTATAATTTTCATTGTGCTCAACACTAAAAGCCTGAGATGAGAGTGCTGAAGTGAGGGCTGGTTCCTGGTTCATAGACAGCGATCTTCTCCTGTATACACTTGTGACAGAGAATAGAATACAGAGATAGACAAACAGGCAGAGAGATAGAGATAAAGACAGAAATGTTTTTCCTCTTTTCCCTAAGTATATACATCCCATTCATGAGGATTCTATCAATTCTCGTTTCTAACTACCTCTCCAAAGCCCCAAGTTCTAAGACTAACACACTGATGATTAATGTTTCACCATATTAATTTGGAAATACACAGACCCACAGTCTATATGACTATTGTGTGTGTGTGATATGTGCTGATACTGGGGCATGAACACAGGGCCTCCAGATAGGAGGCTTTGCTTGGCTTTTTGCCCTCAAGAATGATGATCAACCACTTGTTTCATACCTCTACTTCTACCTTTTCACCAGTAATTGGGGTTTAGAATCACATGGATTTCCCTAACAGAGCAGGTTTGAACCATGATTCTCAGATCTCAAGCTCCTGAGTAGCTAGGATCACAGGCTGAAGTCTCAAGCACCTGGTTTTATAAACTATTGTTTTAGGCTGAATCACACACATACCTATAAATCCTATATAACTCATAATACCTCAAATTGTGATTGTATTTTGGAGATGAGGCCTTTAGGGAGGAGTTTAAAATGGTGGTAATTAGGGTCACATTTATTTACTATAGCAAGTCAAGACTTTGCACATACATGCCATTTGATGACACAGGTAGAAGGGAGACATCTCTAAATTAAGGAAAAAAGCCTCTCTAGGAGACGAACATACTGACATCCTTATCTTGAACAAAGGGAGAAAATAAATTTCTATTTTTAAGCATCCTAGCCTGTGCTATTTTGTTACTAAAGCCGTAAGAATCCAATAGTCCTATATTAATCTCAAGTCCTTCTAGTGTAAAACCAACTCCAAAATAACTATGTCTTATTTTTATTGTCAACGTGTTATCATATTGTTCTGCAACCAATTAGTTAACTATCTGGTCAGTAGTGATTTGCTTGAGAATACGTTGTGTAGTTACTTAATACATCCAATAAAAAATGTCATTGCACCAAATGACTCCGAATATGCATTATTATATGTTAAGCACTATTTAATCCAAAACCATTTAGATTTAAAATTGACCTTTCATAAATGTTGATGATTCAGTATTACAATAAACAACCAGCCCATGAGTTAAAGCAACAATGGCCAATACCTTGGTAATATCACTGCAACAATACAGCAAAAATAAACAATATTCAGTGGAAATGATCCTTTTATCCCTTTGGTTAATAACTATGTGTTTTTCCCAAGCCTTGTTTTCTCAGATTATTCATTTCAAAAGGAAGAGAAATTGTTCAGGAGAAAAAAAATGTTTTTGCTGTTTGCAAGGCAGATGGAAACGTAGGGAGTATCAATGCCAGAAAAATCTCACATTCGTTACATCAGCTAACTTGAAAAGTAGCAGTTAGGTGGTTCACAAGAATCTAAATCATCCTATTTGCGTCATGAACATATCACGACCTCTTTTGCACTGAAATTGTTCTTGCTTAGCATCCTACACATGTGAAAGCGTTGGAAGACAACAATGTAGAATGCAGTCTTATTATCAATATTAACCTTTTAATAAGGATTTATTTTTGCAACGTGTAAAAATCTGTGTAGTGGATTTTTTGTTGCCTCTGCATTGGGTGTTTTAAGTAGTTTATTAAGATTATTTCCCACAACATAATTGACTTTGTGGACATGGCATACCACAGCTTGTGTGACTTTATCCAGAGTTGCTGAGGTTGCTGTGACTCATAGTTCAATCCAGCAGGAGGTAGCTCAACCTTTTGTGTGAAATAATAATTAGAGGCTATTATCACAAACAAATTAAACATACAAATAGATAAGACAAATTTCGAACTATAAAAGGTGGAAAACTTTCTTCAGTTCTCCAGAATTATGAGGCTAATATCATAGTTGTTATATATAATTTTGATCTGGACAATAGCCTCAGCACCATGAAATTTTTGTTTTGCTTACCAGAGATAAATCACTATATGTAAACTCCATCACATTAAAAGATTTTCTCTTCTCATTGTGTTAAAATGCAGCCATGTTCAAATGACAACAAAATTATTCCAGTTCTATTTCAACCAAGATTATAGTGGCTTTGCATTAATGATGAAGCAAAAATTATTTGTGTGTGTGTTTGTGTGTGTGTGTGTGTGTGTGTGTTGGTATACTATCCTTTAGCCTATTTGTGTGTGTGTGTGTGTGTGTGTGTGTGTGTGTGTGTATTGGTGTACCATCCTTTAGACTACACTGAGGAAAGGAAGGTAAGGGGTACACAATGCCTCCATCAGAAAGAATGACAATGCCCCATTTGTTAGGAAATGGAAAGACTTGGAAAAAATTATATTAAGTGAAGTAAGCCAGGCCCAATAAAACATAGATCCCATGGTTTCCCTTATTTGCAATAACTAGTATATGTCTGGGACAAGCAGAAAAGGTCAAAAGCTATGTACATATGACCAGATAAGATGACCTTAAATGAAATGAATCCCAAGATAGGGACACAAGTGGTTTTTTTTTCCTTTCTTGCTATTGTTCCTAATGTATTTATAATGAACCATGTGATTTTTTTGTTTCTTTGTATGTTCTTCCCCCACGGTATAACTCCTGTTTTCACAGTATTTGCTGTCAGTGTCCTGCATCTTGTATATATACTTCTCTAATTTGGGAAGGGGAAGGGAAAAAAAATGCTTAAATAGGGATACAGGTTGACCCATTGTAACAATGAGATAGACAAGACACTATGTTGAAAAATGAACTTTACAATTTAGGCCAGGCGGGGGTGGTGGTGGTGGAGTATAGTTGTGGAGGTGGGAGGGAAGGAATGGTAGGGGAAAAATAAAGGAGGTAACAATGCTTGATAGGAAATGTACTCATGTAACTGTAACCCCTTTGTGCAGTATTTTTACAATAAAAAACCTATAAAAAATAAATTTCCTCCTGGTGTGTATAGAATTAGCCACAGAGGTTTGTGAAACTGAAATGATGTTTCTTCAGTCCTGAAATGGACATTTTCCAAACAGAGAACACTTTCACCTTGCATCAAGTATTGATGAATCATAATAAGCTTATAGCCTTGGTCTGTGATGTAAGGAAAATGTAAGCATTTAGTATTCTGATGAGTTAAGCCAATACTCTCCTTACTTTTTCCTTTCTGATATTCTTGAAAGCTTCCTTTTATGACTGAAGGTTGTTCAACATTCTAAAATTAATGATTTTGTACTGCTCGTTTGGATATTCAGGGAGTATCTGTTAGCCAAAAATAAAACTAAGTACAGACTTCAGAGACACACACTTCAGGAAAATTGATCCTTCACCTGAGTACTTTTGCTTTTCCAAATTTTATGATATTTATCCACTTTGGATGTCTTAGATAGGTGTAAGAAGCCAAATCCATACAAAAGATAGTTAAATGAATGTATTTTAATATTTAATCTGAGGAGTTTCCCTCATCTTGGAAAGAGCCTAAAATGTTTCCAGAAGAGAATAAAGATTAAAGGCCAAGTTTTCCAGTTAAAGTACATTCCGTACAAAAGATACATATACAAATATACATGGATATATTGGATGTATATGTATATATATAAGGTATATATGTATATAGTCAATAATAAAGTATATATGTATATTATATATATATGTTAGGTAATAAAGTATGGCTAATTCATCCATTAGTATAAATAACTGATTGCTAATTATTCAGAGGAACAGAAGTAATCATGACTGATAGTGGTCTTGGTAGGAATAAAGGAGTGAACTAGCATATTGTTGCTTAGATAGCTTGGAACCAAGTGCCATATGGCTCTAAGTTCTCTTAGACATCATAGAGTGAGAGGTAAAGATTGTGTGCATAATTTCTGACCAATATAACTTCTTTGCTTCTTTTGGGTTATGTAACATTTTTATTATTAAATATTTTATTGTTATATTAAAGATGATAAGGGATTACCATTTCATAAATTTAGTAATGATTATTGGGGGGACCCGGTCATGGGGTCTGGGCCTGGGAGCTATCCCTCAGCTCTTCAGCTAAGGCTAGCGCTCTACCACTTGAGCCACAGCGCCACTTCCAGCTTTTTTCTTTTTGCTTATGTGGTGCTGAGGAATCGAACCCAGGTCTCAGGCATGCAAGGCAAGCGCTCAACCACTGAGCCACCTTCCCAGCCCAATTCAGTAATGATTTTTGTAACATTTTTGACCCCAGTCTTCATGTGTTTCATTCTCCAAAACTGAACTTCCCTGAAGGAAAGGAGTAACAATTCTTCCTTCTGCAATTCAAGAAACAGGTAAGAATTCATCCCATGTGTAATGGGGAGAGTGAAGGCCCTTGACTTCATTCAGAAATATACCTAAAATGGTGACTACTCAAGTGAATTCACTTGTTCTCCCTACCATGAAACCAGAAAGAGAAGATGTGGCTTTTACTCAGGAAATGTTCTCAGAGCCAATCCCAAGAATTTGGCTTGGCCAGAGAGAATATTTATTCATGTTACCACTGCAGATGGGTTTGTACACTTAGGACTCTTCTCTGTGCTCTCTCATTTTCTCAGAATTTCCACCATTTTTACATCCAAAGAGTTTGTGATGTTGATGTCTGTGGGTTTCTTCCAATACAGTAATAAAGCTCTCGTATTTTCAATTTCATTGGAATATTGGAGAACTGAGGAGGTATTTCTGTCTTCTTAATAACTCTCTTGGTAAAACTTGACCATGTTCCCTGTGGAGATGGAGAGAGGCCATTAACCAAATGTTACTACATTGGGTTCAGGGAATCCAAGACGGAACCCACCCTTATGCTTCTGTAGATTATACAGAACAACTATGTTTTTTTCCTCTTTCTACAACTCTGCTACCAAGTAGAGTACAACCAATCATCTAGGGAAATTCCAGACCACATCACTTTCCAATGACAATAAGAATAACACTTTAAACATACTTCTGTCATTGTCTTTTCAACACTGAACTACAGCTATCCTTAACTTATTTCCTCTTGAGTTATTTAGAAACACTAACACAGCCCTGATTTTTATACTTTTATGCACACAGCATACTTTCATTTATTAAAAGTATTTGTTGAATACTTCAGGGTAATGTATAGTTCAATACACTGGTTATTGTTCATTGTTCTGTTTGTAATGCAAAATACTACCCAACTAGTGACTTAGACCATCCTGATAATCCTTTTGTTGATTCTATCCCTCCCTTAATCTTAAATGATTCTTAAATGATCGTTCAAATATGTACATGTTAATCATCAGGTTGAATGCTTAATTTGAAATGTCCTTTCTTTTCATTTCTGATATAATTATCAGGAATGATAATGACTAGTACTTATTCTGCACCTGATCTATCCTAGGCAGTCTTCCATACATATATATTTTTCAGTATCATAAAATAATCTAGTGGAATTTCATATATTTTCATTATATGTTAGGAAAGTTAGGTCTGCAAGAGCCTTCTACATTCAAAGCTTTTATGCTTTCTGGCCAAGATGGAGGGCTCCAAATTCCCCC
This sequence comes from Dipodomys merriami, assembly GCF_024711535.1. Taxonomy (NCBI): domain Eukaryota; kingdom Metazoa; phylum Chordata; class Mammalia; order Rodentia; family Heteromyidae; genus Dipodomys; species Dipodomys merriami. The sequence continues at coordinate 14,051,790 of NW_027203382.1, read as the reverse complement.
AGCTTGAACCTTATCTTCCTAATCATAGGCCCCTGATCTCCTTGTCTTAGAAAATTTGTAATTATAAGTTCTTTGTCTGACTTTTTGAGCTTTGAGTAGTTTCATACCTCCTGGTAGTTTCACCAGCCAGACATGTATTTCTGAAATACAGTTTCTAGAAGCCCATAGCCTTTAAATATAATCATTAAGAAAGACAGTGACCCTATTTGCTAGTCTCTGTGAGAGAGTAGAAGCCTATTTCTTAAGCAACAATTGACAAACACAACACCAAATTGTGTTGACATTCTACCAGCACCTTCAAGGACTTTATTTTTCTTTATAAACATTTTATTAGCAAATATTAATGATAGATGGGGGATTCATTATGACTTCCACACATGCATAAAATGTATCCTGACTAAATTTACTACCTTTCCCACTCCCTTCCTGATCTCTTCCTTTCTGCCTTCTTCCAACAATTTCAGCAGGTTTCACTGCTTCATTTTCACATATGTACATAAAATAATTTCATCATACACATACTCCTACATGATCCTGCTACGTGTTCCATCACACTTTTTTTAACTTCCTGGTTATTCTTTTTTGTTGTATGCATTAATTGTACAAAGAAATCTTTCCTTACTAGCTCACTCCAATGTTCAGAAGGTCTATCGCCTTTTTATTTTCCCTTAACCCCATAGAGTTGGACTGCATTATCTCCCTTATTACAATAATTTGAATGGTCTTTCTTCCTATTTAATTCTGTCAGGTGTAATCTCTAAGATTTTTCTAAAAGTTAATCCTCTTCTCATGGTATTTCACAAAATCTTTCCTTTTCTCTTTCATTGCCATAAACAAGAACTTGACTTACTAAGCATTTTATCACTGGAGAAATTACATACCTATTCCTCTCCATTTTCCTGTCTGTCAATATCAAGAGCACCATTCCATCATTCCTTCCTTTGTGCATATGGCACTACCATTGTTGCCCTCATTTTCCTTGCTAAATCACTTTGAGCATTCTCATAGAATGTAATTTTGCTCAATTTATACTTCTATAGACTGTACATATTTTTCCCTAAGATTTTTCTTTCACACCTGACCCACTTAAATTTCCCACATTCTCCACAAATGTATTCTGTTCTCAGATACTTGAACTCAGTTTTTGTTCTGATATTATTAAGGAAAACAGGCATGGTGAACAAAAACAAAGCTATTAAAAATGTTCCCTAATCCTTTAGATTATATGGAAACCCACATTAGAGATTGCATTATAACTCCATTGCCGAAGAATATTCAAGGTTAAGAATTTAAGAAATCTTTATGAAAATAAAAGTGTCATCAGAAGTTCCTCTTTTGTTCTACCAATCAAGGAAGGGGCAGTAGGCAAAGACTCAAGAGGCTACCATTACCTCCACGGAAGCCTTTCCTACAGTCATAAGAAGTAGATGTGCTGTTTACTTTTGGCTTGCATGAAAGATGCATCTTGTGAAGGCTTGCATTCCAAAGAGAATTCTTGGTATTTATGAAATTGTTAATAATAGTAGTAGATTTAAGAAATAGATTAGTTCTCTGCTACTCCCATATGAGAACAAAGCAATCCTAATTATCCAGCACCAGGAAGTTGGTGCCAGTATAGATTTATGTTCCCTTCCAAACTAGGATATAGCATCACAATTGATTCTCTCTTTTTTTCCAATTCTAATTTTCCAGATTTATTAAAATGACTCTAAACCAAACTGCTTTGAAAGAAATAACATTGGCTTTCTCCCATTATTCCTTCTTTTCCCTCCCCTGTTCCCTCTCTACTAAATGAAATTAATCTGCTTTAAAAATAGAAAAGATAAGTGATTATATAATCTTCTAAGGGAACCAAGAAGCTGCGGGACATAAAACACAGAAGAAATGTTCACATACTGGGCTTATTTCAGTACGCATGTCAATTCATGTCTGTTGAGGCCCAGTACTGAGGGAATGCTGCAAATGGAAGCAAGGAAGTTTCACTCTTCTGGAGCCCCTAGTGATGCTAAGCACCTTTTGAGGGAAAAGAAATGCTTCCAGAAACCTAGGGGAAATGTCAAGATGCCGTTCTGAGCTCATGACAGGCAGAATTACAGCCTGGAGGTGACTTAATCCTGATGCAGAAGAGGGATTGTGCACAAATCCAATTGTCACTATCAGTATGATTTTATTTGAGTGATAGTTTATATGCCCACATACATACATGTGTATGCAGACATACACACATATACACACATGCATGCACATACTTCCCTCAGTCATAAACTCATTTACTTTAGGTAAACAATGGTACTTCACTAAACAGGAGCAGGGCCCCCTATGCCCCTGAATTCCATTTCTGAATCCCAACATTCAGTGCTACTCAGGCTCCAAAAGATCAAACTTTGTCCAAGTAAAAGTCAGTTGAGGGGAGAGATGATGTTCTGTGTGAGCAGAGTTATTTTAAGAAGTAACCAGCATTTGCATTTCTAAACTATTAGGAGACAAAACGAAGGGAAAAATTTTAAATGCATGTACATATATACATGTTTTAAAAATCTAATTTGAGGTCACAGCTGTAATTGCAAAAGCTTTGGATTGTGTGTCATGCTGGAATAATGTCGTGTTAGTGAATGTAAAGTATTCAGCATTACTTTATGCCTCATTGCACCCTAAGTGCGATGCTATTTCAATACAACACCTACCACTTTTAGTTCTTTATGCTTAAGTATGTCTTGCTGGATGAAATCAAGCTACAAATTGGATGAAATTGGGTCCTCCCAGTTGATTCTACTGCTTAGAAGCTCCTAAACCCAATTGTTTCCTAAGTCCAATTCTATGAATTCAGAATGTAAATTATCATGATTTCTTGCACCGAAAAATAAATACAAAAGCTCAACTTGCTGCAAAGATGAAAAGCAGTTTTTTTTATTTTTGACCAAAAAAATAAAGTTAAATTCCCCCTCCCCCAAAGGCTTTTCAAATGGCTTAGAAATAGAGCAAACAATACTAGAGAAAACATAACCTGCAGGAATTGAGACATAGTGTATCTATTGCTTAAGAAAAAGAAGTCTAAAACATTTCAAGGTCCTATGTTCCATCTCTTTCCATCCTTGCAATTCAAGTCATTTGGCTGCCACCTAACATTGTGATTGCAACAAATTTCTGTAATTTTAGAGACAATATTCAGATCACAATGTCCTTTCACTTGGCAGTAAAAGATGCAGTTGGAAAGATGACTGTGGTAGGAAGTCTGACCATAGTTCCTTCGGAGGATTTGTATTTCACTAAATTGTACAATGAGCAGTAGGATGGATAATAGCTTTGCAGTGTTGCAGAGAGGGTTAAAAATAAACCAACCCAGAAATGAGCCTAAATTTCAAATGGACTGCTGTTTCTGAAGATTGTTAAATTAATTTTCAAAAGTCCCTTTATGATAGAGACAAAATTCTCTTCAAAACAGTAGTACTTTGCCTGGCAACATATTTGGTGAGACATCTCAAGTACATGAACTTCTAAAGTTTCAGAAATCTTTATTTACCCAACACATAATTGAATTGAGCTATCCACAGGGTAAGTACTATAAAGACTTAGAACAATTTGTGCTTAATCAAGCAATGGAAAGTATTCTAATCTGGGTGCCATTGGTTTATGCCTATAATCCTAGCTACTCAGGAGGTTGAGATCTGGGGATTGTGGTTCAAAGCCATCTGGGGCAGAAAAGTCTGAAAGACTTCTGTCATCAATAAACTGCTCAGAAAAGCTATTGATTTTAGAGAGTTAATTTTATACCCAGCAACTTTGCCAAACTACTTGTAAGATCAAGAGAAAGCCCACAGATTTGGAGAAGATCTTCACTAGCTCTATAACAGACAAAGGCCTCATAACTAAAATATACTTAGAATTCAAAAAATTAAATCCCCCCAAAACAAATCCTCAAAGAAACAACCGCCCCATTAATAATTGGGCTAAAGACAAAGAGAGTCTTCTTTGAAGAGGAAATAAGAATTGCCTATAGACATATGAAGAAATGTTCAACTTCTTTAGACGTAAAAGAAATGCGAATCAAAACAGCATTGAGTTTCCACTTCAACTCAGTTAGAATGGCTATAATCAAGAAATCTAAGAACAACAGATGCTGGAGGGGATGTGGCCAAAAGGGAACCTTACTGCATTGTTGATGGGAGTATAAACTTGCTCAACCACTCTGAAAAGCAGTATTGAGGTTCCTCAAAAGATTATACATCTATATCTCCTATGACTCAGCAATCATACTTCTGCTCATTTACCCAAAGGATGACAAACAAGGCCATATTAAAGCTACCAGCATAACTATGTTTATTGCATCATTATTTACCATAGCTAAGATATGAAACCAACCCAGATGCCCCTCAGTAGATGAATGGATCAAGAAAATACGATATGTGTGTGTGTGTGTGTGTGTGTGTGTGTGTGTGTGTGTGTGTGTGTGTGTGTGTGTGTAATAAATATAATGGAATCCTGTTTGAATGTGGTGTATGATTTTTGGATGAATTGTTGAAGTCGATTGGCCAAAATTATATTAAGTGATGTAAGCCAAGCCCAAAGAAAACATAGGTCTTATGGTTTCCCTTATTTGCAATAACTAGTATGTGTTTGGGACAACTAGAAAAGATCAAAAGCTATGTACATATGACCAGATAAGATGAAGTTAAGTGAAATGAACCCCGATAGGGATACAAGTGTTTTTTTTTCTTTCTTGCTATTGTTTCTAATGTATTTATAAGATACCCTGTATTTTTTGCTGTTTTGTATGTTCCTCTCCCACAGTATAACTCCTGTTTTCACCGTATTTGATATCGGTATAATTTGGGGAGGGGAAGGGAAAAAACAAAATGTTTAAATAGGGGTACAGATTGACCCATTGTAACAATGAGATGTAGAAACAGTGCGTTGAAAAATGGACTTTACAATTTAGGCAGGGGAGGTGTTGGGATGGTAGGGGAAAAACAAAGGAGAAGGCAACAATGCTTAATAAGAAATGTACTCATTACCTTGCTCATGTAATTATAACCCCTCTGTACAGTATTTTCACAATAAAAACTTATTAAAAATGAAAAATGAATACATATATGCCCCATCAGAAAGAATGACACCACCTTATTTGTAAAAAACAATGGAAAGACTTGGAAAAAAATCATATTAAGTGATGTAAGCTAGCCCCAAAGAAACATAGTTCCCATGGTTTCCCTTATTTGCAATAATAGTATACATCTAGGATAATCTTAGCAGTTGAGCATAATAGCTCATTAACTATGTACATATGACCATGTAAGATGATGCTAAGAGAAATGAATCCAAGATATGGCCACAGACATTTTTCTATGTTGTTGTTGCTTTTAAAGAATGATGTGAGATTTTTTTTTGTTTCTTTTGTATGTCCTTCCCCAATGATATATGCTCTGTTGTTACTGTATTTGATTTTGGTACCCTTGTATTGTATATGTGTTAATTTGAATTAGGGAAGGGAAGGGGAACAACAGAATAGTGAGACAATGGACAAGGGAAGAACCAATCTAACAGTGATATACACAGAAAATATGTTGGAAATGATCTGTACAAGTTGGGAGGTAGTGTTGTGGGGTGGGAAAGTAGGAGAAAAATGAGGGAAGGGTTAACAAGTTTGACAAGAAATGTATTTATTACCTTACTTATATAACTGTAACCCCTCTGTACATCACCTTGACAATAAAAATAAATAAATAAACTACTCAGAAAAAGGCAGAAGTGGCAGTATGGATCAAGTGGTAGAGCATTAGCCTTGAGCACAAGGAGGCTCAGAGACGGTGCCCAGTCCCTGTGTTCAAGCCCAAAGACCATCAAGTAAATAAGTAAATAAATAAATAAATAAATAAATAAGTTTTCCAATAGTCCCACTGAGGAAAAAAATAGGCTAAGATGGCATTACAAGGAGCTGTATTTGTTTTTGTGTCCAGTAAAAAAGAAAATACATTGATAGTGCAGTGAATTAAACTATTATGGTAAATAAGGGCAGAAGATGAAACAATTCATGTCCTAGAATTCTCTGACATCGACCTAGTACTTTCAGGAGAATTTGATGATTCACCCCATATGATCTAGGAAGAATTGGACTAGAGGAAGAAGCACTGCCACCAACATCAGATGAAAATAATTCATAAATGACAGCCACCTACAGGACACTGCAGTTTGAATCATTGCCGAAGTCGATTTGGAAGTAAAGATTCAGGCAGAGATATTTGAGAGAGTTGGAAGTAAGCGCTGACAGAACACCGTAGATGCTTACAATCATGGAATGGATTGTGACTCCTCTGTGGCTGAGAATTTAGGTATTTCCTCATTTATTCTTATCTTCTTCGTCCCCCCCCCCCACCGCTTCCTGTTATTACTGTCTCCTCTTATTGACTGCCAATGTGATTACACACACACACACACACACACACACACACACACACACACACACACATACATTCCCAGTAATATAACAGCTACTTCCAGACCTGCCTTCTTTAACTCTCTTGATCACTCCTGCCACACCATGTGACTGAACAGGTCATCCTGTCCTTGTAACTTTACTTTTATACTCTTATGTCAAGATAATGAACAGGATCTCTTAATTACCTCTCCCTGCTCCAAATTCTTCTCCCAAAAATAACTTGAAAAAATTACAGATGTATGAGATAATACTAATTCCTGAGAGGGGGGAGGGAACGGGAGGGCAGGAGTGGGAGAGAGTGCAAGAGAGAGCTAGAGACAGCGAGAGAGAGAGAGAGAGAGAGAGAGAGAGAGAGAGAGACAGAGACAGAGACAGAGGCAGAGACAGAGACAGAGACAGAGAGAGACAGAGAGACAGAGAGAAAGAGAGAGAGAGAGAGAGAGAGAGAGAGAGAGAGAGAGAGAGAAGGAGGGAGAGAAGGTAACAAGAGTTGAGAGCTGTAAGTTGCATGTAGAGGTAGATAGATTTCTGTAATTTCAGGTGGTACAAAGAAGAGTGAGTCATCGGCTGAGGATAGTTTAGAGGAAGATGTTTTTATGTGGTGGGTTTACATCTCCTCTACGCTCCCATGAGGCAATTAATTTTCATTTTATTGCAACAGAAATGAACCTTAAGGGGCCCAGGCAGAAATGGTGACAGAGCTCTGTGAATATTCTCCAGTCACCCTAAAACACCTTAGAACTACCTGCAACCACAAACAGTCCAGTATTACAAATTTCAACAAAGACAAAAAAATTGGTTTAAAATATTGAATATAGATACATACTATATATGTAGTGATATAGAGATACACACAACACAAACAGAAGGTATATGTATTGATCATGAGATAAAAATGTGGCCCTCAGCTTCTTGAAACTGTAGTTAATGTTGGTGGCAATATTATAGAGTACCCCAAGAACTGACTCTGTGCACAGAATCACATATACACACACAGGGAAACACATGCAGTATTATAAATAAAAGAGCCAGCCACAGCATAGACAACTTAATAAACGAGCTATGACATTAGAATTTAGTTTAAATCCCAAAGAATTACAAATTTATCATTTTATCAACTATCATTTCCAGTCATGACAAACTTTAAAATTTTTGAAAATTAAACAAAATAGCATAAATCTGGAGTTATATGATTATTTAAAAATCAGATATTTGATACTACATGGTTTTATATTTAATAGTGAAGAAAATTACAAAGGGAATAAAGAAATCTTACTAGTTAAATGATACAATATGAAGCATAACCAGAATAAAAAGAACATTTAAAATGCATAGCTCTAGGCTATGTTCTGGTAGCTTATGTCTGTTATCCTAGCTATTAAATAGGCTAAGATATGACAATAATGGTTTCAAGCCAGCCTGGGCAAGAAAGTATCTGAGACTCATGGCTACAATTAACCACCAGAAAACCAGAAATGGACTGTGGTTCGCAGTGGTAAAGTGCTAACTTTGATCAGAAAAGCTAAGGACAGCACTCAGGCCCTGAGTTCAAGCTATACAAGTGACACAAAATAACTAAAACAAATGCATAACTCTAAATACAGGTAACTGGAAATAGATTTAAAATACTAGTAAATAAATACATGAAAAATTTGAAATTAAGGGTATAAATATACTTCAAAAACATTTTTATGTTCTTGTAAAAAAGTTCAACAATATTATATAACTGACTATAAAAATGTTGATTCTCTCTAATAAATATATAAATTCAATGGAATGTTACTTTGTTTACAACTGGATATTGATAAATACACTTCATAGTTATGGAGTAATAAAAGTCCACAAATGCCTTTAAAACTAGTATAAGAAAAGAATAATGAGAGGGTACTTTTCCAAAAAGATATAAAGATAAACTACCAAGTTATTGCAATAAAAGTCATACATCAACACAAAAACAGATAAATGGACCAATGGATCAAAAGAGAGTACTCAGAGATAAATGAATGTATACATGAGAACTTAATATATGATTTATCTCAACATAGAGGGGATGATTTGTTCTTAAACTATCTGGAAGAAGTGGCTTGTTTTGTAGTGTAAAAAAAACAGGTTCATATCACTGAATATAAGCTGAATTGGATTCTGAATGCATTAAAAAAGAATAGAAAAAAATGGAAGAGCCTGGCATTGGTGGCTCATGCTTGTAATCCTAGCTACTCAGGAGACTGAGTTCTGAGGATCACAGTTCAAAGCCAGCAAGGGCAGGGAGTCTATAAGACTTTTATCTCCAATAAACCACTCAAAAAACCGGAAGTGGTGCTGTGGCTCAAGTGGTAGAGTGCTAGCCTTGAGCAAGTGAAGTGAGTCAAGCCCAAAGAAACATCAATCCCATGGTTTCCCTTATTTGCAATAACTAGTATATGTCTGGGACAAGCATAAATGGTCAAAAGCTATGTACATATGACCAGATAAGATGACCTTAAATGAAATGAACCCCAAAACAGGGACACAAGTGGTTTTTTTTCTTAGTTGCTATTGTTCTTAATGTATTTATAATGTATCATGTGATTTTTTTTTTTGTTTCTTTGTATGTTCCTCCCCCACGGAATAACCCCTGTTGTCACTGTATTTGCTGTCAGTGCCCTGCAACTTGTATATACATTTCTCTAATTTGGGGAGGGGAAGGGGAAAAAACAAAATGCTTAAATAGGGATACAGGTTGACCCATTGTAACAATGAGATGCACAAGACACTATGTTTAAAAATGAACTTTACAATTTAGTGGCAGGGGAGCATAGTTGTGGAGGTGGGAGGGAAGGAATGGCTGGGGGAAAACAAAGGAGGTAACAATGCTCGATAGGAAATGTACTCATTACCTTGTTCATATAACTGTAAGTCCTCTGTACAGTATTTTTTGCAATAAAAAACATATTTTAAAAAACTTTTTAATTCAGAGTAGATACAAATGCTTACACCTGTAATCCTAGTTACTCAAGATGGATCATACTCATTAGGATCTTATTCAAGGCTAGCCCAGGCAAAGGTTACACCCTATCTCAAAGAACCAGCTGGTCATGTTGGTACATGTCTATAACGAGCCTTATGGAAAGCAAAAGAAGGAAGATTGTGGTCTGACACTAGCCCTGAATAAAGTATGAATTTCTGTTTGAAAATAAAGTGTACCCTAAAGGCCTTGCCTAGCAACTAAAAGGCCTTTAATTCAAATCTCAGACCATTAATTTATTAATAAAAAGATAATTTATAAGCTCAACTAATTGTAAAAAAATGAAAAAACAAATGACATATGAAGGCAAAATGTTTATAATGTATAAAGTCAGTAAATATAAAAATATTTTAAAATTCTTTACAAATCAACAAGATGAAAATGTGTATACATATCAAAACACCAAATTGTATTATTTGAGTATAAGCACTTTTATGTGTATGCTGGTCCTGGGGCTTGAATTTAGGACCCAAGTGTTATCTTTGAGTTTCTTTTGCTCAAGGCTAGTACTCTACTAGTTGAGCAACAGCTCTATGTTTTGGTGACTAGTTGGAGATAAGATTCATACAGGCTTTCCTGCCAGGGCTGGCTTTGAACCTCAGTCCTCAAAAGATAGCAGCCTCATGAGTAGCTATTATTCCAGGCATAAGCCACCAGTGCCCAGTCAGAATATAAATTTTAAGTTGCCAATTTCAATTCAATGAAATGAAAAATGAAACAAATGTAAAGGAAACAAATACAATGTTTATAAATGAGGAAATTTAAAAAAACACTAACTCAGGATGATAATTTTATTGGTCATTATAAAACTGAAGAGTAAAACACTGTTGCCAACATATTTAGAAAGCTGGAATTCACCAATGTTGGTGAGGATGTGGATGTACAGAGACTTTCGTGTGTGCAAATATAGACTTTTGTCACTCTGAGGAAGTGCTTGACATCATTTAGTCAACTTTAGTAGATTGTTTGAATAGTCCAGCAATCCCAAAATTCTTACAGAAGGTTACAAAAATCCATCACCATAGTTACTTGGTAATTCAGAACAATGAAGACAGGTGCTCATGGCTCATGCCTATAATCCTCACTACTCAGGAGGCTGAGATCTGAAGCTTTCAGTTCAAAGCTACCCTTGGCTGGAAAGTCACTGAGACACTTATGTCCAACTAACCACCAGTAAGCTGGAAATGGTGCTATGGCTCAAAGTGGTAGAATGCTAGCATTAAGCAAAAGAGCACAGGGACAAGTGCCCAGTCCCAAAGTTCAAGCTCCATATCTGCAAATATGAAAAACAAAACAAAACTAGGGAATATAATTCTCTGGACCTTATGCAACTGACTGATTTACACACAATTAAGTAGCTTTAAAGACAGTACTATTAAACATGATATGATCATAGAACTCCATACCTAAATATATGACATATTAGTGACCAAGATAGCTCTTAATTAAAGAATATCTGGTGAAAGAAAATCACCTTTTATATCTTTCTCAGATCCATTCTGATGCTAATAGAAGAACTCAGTTCAGATTTGGGGCCCTCACTTTACACAAGTTACTGAAGAGTGGAAACCATTACAAAGAGTCTAAATTGGGCATTGTTACCGACTGAGTTCTTTTTTTCCCCAGTATTTTTCAAATAGAAGTCGGACATCATATATCAAAAATTTTTTTTTAAATCTAGGGTGCCAATGTCTCATGCCTATAATCCTAGCTACTCAGGAGGCTGAGATCTGAAGGTCATGGGTAAAAAGCCAGCCTAGGCAAGAAAGTCCATAAAATTCTTTTCTCTGATGACCTACTCAGAAAATGCTGGTAGTGTGCTAGCCTTGAGCACACAGAGGCTAGGGGACAGAGCCCAGGCTCTGAGTTCAAGCCCCAGGACCAGCAAAAAAGAAAAAAAAAGCACAGAAGATTTAAATATTTGTAATTCTAAAGATATTAAGCAGTAAAGAACATTCATGTGAATAAAATGTCATTTTTTTATGGAATGACTCTCATGGCTAAAAGCAAAAAATAGAAAAACAAAACTGCCTGAGAATAATTCAAGGATTCCTGTTTTCTCAGGATTATTTGCAATGTTGATGTGTCTTTGCATTCATCTGTTTTTACTGAAGTAAAGCAGGAGACACTTTAATGACTCTAGGTATTTATTCTTTCATGAGTCTATTTTCATACCTATGGTTAGAAGCTCTCCACAGTCAGGATGATACACCACATGCATCTGTTTTTCTCCTTTGGTTAAATAAAACAACTTACAGTAATAAAATATACTATGCTCTCTTGGACTCCATATCACCACTAACATCACCAAGACTTGAATTCTTAGGAGGCAAAAGGGCCCAAAGTACCTAGAACACTGTATCAAAGAAAGAAGATTAATTCATTTCTTCTGTTTATCATTCTGTGGCCATATATAAATTGTACTTTACTATTTCTTCATTTTCCCCCTCTCCCTCCCTGTCCTCCTTCCTTCTCCCTTCCCCTCTCCCTCCCCTCTCCCTCCCCTCTGTCTCTCCCCCCTCCTCCTTCTTCTTCCTTCCTTCTTCCTCCTCCTCCTCCTTCTTCTTCTCCTTTCCTCTCTTAATAATGAGTTTTCAACTCAGGGCCTCAAGCTCACTAGGCAGGTGATTTACTTTTTGTCATTAGTGATTTTTGTTTGTTTATTTTAGATAGGATCTAAATTCCAGGCCCAGGTATGTGCCTGTACTTCAATCTGCTCAGTGTTGTCTTCCCATTTTAGTTAGGAGGACATTTTAACTGGGTTGTCCTGGAACTGCAACTTTCCTGATCTCAGTATTCTTCCACACAGCGAGGATGACAGATGTGCACTACTGATACCTGGCTATGCTCAAGTATTTAATGTTGCTTTTTTAGTTTGTAGCAGTTGTGGGACTTGAAGTCAGGGCCTGGGTGCTTCCCTGAGTCTCTGTGTTCAAGGCTAGTGCTCTACCATTTGAGCCACAGTGTCATTTCTAGTTTCTGAATGTAATTAATTGGAGGTAAGAGTCTCAAGGGTACTTTTCTGCCTAGTTTGTCATCGAACTTCAATCCTCAGATCTCAGTCTTCTGAGTAGCTAGGATAAAATTACTCTTAGAAGCAGTTATATCATATTATAACAAACTTGGTATGTCAAAAATTTAAATCTTGATTTTCTAAGTTAAATGAGTAATGATTAAGTTGCAACCTTGTAAATTATCTAGAGTATATACTAATCAAATCTTCCTTAGAGGTTTTTTTTTATAATTTAATAAAAATATAATTCAAGGGCTGGGAAGGTGGCTCAGTGGTAGAGCGCTTGCCTTGCATGCTCGAGGCCCTGGGTTCGATTCCTCAGCACCACATAAGCAAAAAGAAAAAAGCTGGAAGTGGCGCTGTGGCTCATAGTGGTAGAGCGCTAGCCTTGAGCTGAAGAGCTGAGGGACAGCGCCCAGGCCCAGAGTTCAGGCCCCACGACCGGACCCAAAATATATATATATATATATATAATTCAAGTTTAGGGTCAATCTTCCTTTTTTATTTGCTAACCATTAAAAACACCAATAGTTCTTCCATCCTGATAGAATATTCTTATATGACTGTATTTTTTATATCTCCAAACTTAATAAAAGGACCAGAAATCTATCTTGTCAGGAAAAGAAATAAAAAAATATCACTAATTCATAATATTATACACCTGAGGTGTAGCTACAACGCTGGACAATTTGAGGTGGTCAGGATCAGCAACAAATGAACTACGCAAAAATCAAGCCTAGTACCTATAGTAAACATTATTGGACACAGTCATGAATACTCATTTATATATTGTCTATAGTTGCTTTGGTGTCACAAATTTGTATAGTTGGGTCTGGAAACATATGTCCTGTATAAACTAAAATATTTACTATCTGGTCCTTGAAAAGAAATTGTATTGACTTCTGCTGTAAATCACCTGGAATTCTATAAAAAAGACATTTCAGTACTTACTAAGTATTCAAATAAACTCTATGAATAACTATAGGTACCTGAAAGGAATAAAAAAAATCCAGATGGACAGGAGATTACCACCAAAAAGCAGGGAACTCACCTGCAAGATAAAAAGAGGGATCTTTTTCAATCCTTTCATTAGACATGTGTACACTATGGACTGCTTACATGCTCATCACCCTATGGGGACAAGAAGACACAAAGGAGATCAAGAAAGATGATCACTTTGGTGCTCCTAAAGTTTGTGACAGAATTCACACATAAATGTATATAAAATAACAGATTGTAATCAGTGCTAATACTTCATTTTTTATGGCTATCCCTTAACTCAAGGTTCTTTTACCCTAATTAATTTCTTCCTTTGTATAACAGTAATTCCCTTTGAGGGACTACATCTTCTCCATCACAAATTTTACCATATGCTTCTAGCACCACAGGGTTGTAAATATGATACCATCAAGGAGAATTAGTCTAGCTCATACTCCAAGGTATATAGGTAGTGTAAGAACAATCCCATAGGACAATTTCTTCAGCATGTAATTATAGCAGATGTAAAAATGTATTTGGTCTTGATGAAGTAAAAGTATCAGCGCTAACCTTCCATCTCATGTGATATGCTATCATGAAATAGACAAAGGAGGAAAGAGACAGACAGAATGAGAGTACACAAAGTTGAAGAGACAGAAAAACAGAAAATGACTATGAGACATGGCATTTAAGATACTGGATCCAATTTAACTGGAGCCAAAACCAAGCCAGAGATGATAAAAATGGTTGACACATGCAAGATCTCTGGGTAAGTAACCCTAGGTATTAATGAAGAGAGAATTGTTTTTAAGAATTGAGTTTATTCTGAAATGAAAAAAGAACAAAGAACTCCTAATGGTGCTTTGCCATAAATAATTCTCATGTGTATGTGTGCATGTACTTGGACACATAGGCAGAGGTACGAAGGAAAAGAAGAATTGGTGTGAAGTATAAGTGAAATCCAAGTGGATACTGGTGTTTGATATGATATGACACAATCAGGAATAATTTACACTAAAACATCATATACGTGCATTTGAAAATCTGAGTGTTTATATTACTGTAGATTTTATTTTAAATATACAGATAGATAGCACATGTATGAGAGATATTACTTCTGTTAGAAATTATTTTTACTGAAACTAGAAAACCATAAAAAGGTACTAATAGAAGAGGTTATGTACAAGAGTTAGGGGGAGGTGAATTTAAAACTGAGTAAGAGAGAGTTCTACATATTTCTAGGGTCACTCTGACTTTAAAATCCTGCACATGAATGTTTTATCTACTTTGAAAGTAAGATAAAATATTTGGAACTATATTTTCATTCTTTATAGAAAAGGATTCTGAGGGAAATTACTGTTTACTCCTGTTCTCTCAAGTTTAGCATTCAAAAACTACCATAGAGTCCTTAACCCATTCAATCTAATATTTATTCCAATAAGGTCTGAGGACTGAATTTCTATAGAAATTTATACTAGATCTTACCTTTCTTAACCTCTTGGCACTATTATGTGTGCTCTGTTACTGAAACACTCCTTAGATTTTGAGAACATTCCTTGTTCTTGTTTGTCTTAAACTTTCTCACTCCTCTTGGTTAGCTGTCTTTGTGGACTAATTCTTCTATATTCTATTGAAGACTATTTCAGAGCATACTTGTGAATTCCAGGCACATATATTTATACATTTTTAACTTTTTTTCCTTTCTGCTAGTAAGGGAATCTCAGACTTAACAGGGAAATCCAGGATTTGCATAATTCCCAGAATTTCGGTTCTTCTTATTCTTATAATTGACAAAAAATGACTTTATCTATAAATCTAGAGTCATTCTCTTTTTTCTTTATCTTTTCTCCGAAAATTCAATCTGTCACAGAGCCTATGAATTTGAAAGTGATTCTTAAATGTGTAATCTCAAGGTACCAGTTTCAGTATCACTTGGAAACTTGTTTGAAATGCAGATTTTCAGAGTTCATTACAGACAGATCTTCTAAGTCAGAAATTAACTATTTCTGAGCACTCCAAAAACCATTAACATTGGAGCACTACAGAAGTAATCTCCTAAGAAATTCTGTAATGGGTTAACATTTTTTTCAATGTCTACTGCCATCTATGTAGTCAACATACCACCATTCCTAGCCTGGTATCTAATGTAAATCTCACGAAATATAAACACTGTCCAATTCAGTCATATTTGATTTAAAATTATATTTTTGTTATGTTTAGTTTTACAAGGTAGTTACCATTCAACTAATCATTTTATAACTACACTGCATCTTGATTGCTATCACCCATATTGTCATTCTCCTCATCAACCCATCCTTCTCAACCCTATCCCTTGCCTCAGATCTCAAGTTTCAGCTGATATGCATTGACTATTATTACTTCATTCTTAATGATGGTTTTTACTTCTGAAAATAGCCTAATATTGTCCAATGTTTGAAATTCAGTTCTTTCCAAATTCAGTTCTTTCCTCATCAGGAGGAGAACATCTGGCCTGTGACTAAGAGAGTTTTATATCTTCCTTTACTGGCCATTGGATACTTTAATCAAGAGCACCAAATTCTCAAAATAATTCTTTCATGTATTCTTTCAACAGATCCAACTTTATAACCTACTTCATGGGCAAAGATGATACTAATCTTGGAATCTGCCTATTCAATGTTTCCAGTTGAAATATTAAGTAATAAGTCATTTGTTTCTTAGGGAAACAAATTACAGTATGAGTATAATGACAGGAGGTATCTTCATATAGAGCAAAAAGAACAAGACTGAATAAAGAGGGGTCAGCTAACTTGGACAGAAAGAACAACATAAAGATGAAAAATATGTACCTGATTCTTAAAGACAAACCATTTAAAGCTGATGAACAAAGAGACGCAGGAAATGAAGATGAAACTAGGCTGGAATATGAAGAGAGGTTTGCTCATGTGAATCCCCTAAGTATCTAAAGGTGAATAAGTAAATCATTTGGCTATTCTTTGACAAAATAAACATGAAGAGAAGACATGGATGGTCCTTTTGAAATCTACAATCAAGACTATAAAACACCGTTTGTATGTGGTTGTTTTAAGATTTCATTTTTCTTTTTTACATTTTTTTATTTTCAAAGTGATATAGAGAGATTACAGTTATATATGTAAGTTAATAAGTACATTTCTTGTCAAAGTTGTTACTCCTTCCCTCATTTTTCTCCTACTTTCCCTCCCCCAACCTCCCCAACCCCCCAAATTGTACAGATCATTTCCAACATATTGTTGTTTACATCACTGTTCTATTGGTTCACCCTTTGTCCTTTGTCTCATCATTCTGTTGTTCCCCTTTCCTTCCCTAATTCAAATAAACATATATATATATAATATATATATATAAAATAAATATATAATATATATATAAATATATATATATATATAAATAATATATATATATATATTATATATATATATATTATATATATATATAATAAATATATATATATATAAATATATATATATATATATATATATATATATATAAAATACCAGGGTACCAAAATAAAATACAGTGACAATAGGGGATATACCATAGGGGGAAGAACATACAAAAGAAACAAAAAATCACATAGTACATAAAAACAACAATAACAAGGAAAAACCTCTTTGTCCATATTTTGGAGTTCATTTTGTTTAACATCATCTTATATGGTCATATGTACATTTGCTCGTCTGCTAAAACTATCCTAGATGTGTACTACCTATTACAAATAAAGGAAATCATGGGACCTATGTTTCTTTGGTTCTAACTTACTTCCTAGTCTTTCTATTTCCTTATAAATGAGGCAGTGTCATTCTTTCTGATGGAAGTGTGTGTGTGTGTGTGTGTGTGTGTGTATGTGTGTGTATGCATATCTATATCACATTTTCTTGATCCATTCATCTACCTAGGGGCATCTAGGTTGGCTTTTATGAAAGAATCAACATTTTCTTTCAGATGTATGAAGAATGGAGGTTCGTTTACTAGATATCAATACATTGTTTTACCAGCAAAGTTAATGGTCTCTTGAAAACTTTTGTTTGTTTTTAAACCTATGATCTCTATTAGCCGAAGAATCAATTAGTGATGGTTTTCAATCTTACTTTTGGCTTAGAAATTGCAATCACATATTGTTTAAATTTATGTTTTATTTTGAGCTTTCATTTTAGCTGTTACGTTCTTCTTTTTTGCTTTATTTAAATATGTAGATGCTCAGCAGGCTAGTGGTTATATTTGTCAAGCCCCTCCCTTGGTCTTCCTTAAAATAAATTTTAAAAATAGCTTTTATGTGATGGAAAACAAAATTTCTAAAATAATTAAATCAAATATTCCCTTCTACAAAATTCCCTGCTTTCTAAAGGAAGGTTTACCTTCTTTTGGATTACCTTCTTTGTTACCTGAAAGGAGACGAGAGAGGTATAGATTATATTCACCTCCTAACTGGCATAAGTAACAGAGTTGGTATTGCTGTGCAGCATAAGGCCTAATCTTGTACTGTTAGAGCAGAAAAAATATCAGACTAGACACTTAATAATCTGTCCACACATGAGCAGAGTCTCAGCTTCAATTCTTTGCAACCCTGGCAAAGTGGTTTGGACAACACGATCTTCTATAAGGAAGCACACCTGATAGCCATTTTTGGGCTTGTGTGTGACTATTTTTGCTATAGCATTATTTCCAAGTCAAGAAATGTTTTTCAATGCAAGAAAAAAATAGAGATATTTTTAACAGCTCTGTAAAAAGAATCCTTGCATTTAAACTTTGTCCTGCTCCTGATGTCAAGGCAGATTGCCCAACTAATTAGGACCCTAAGGTCTCACTCCGATCCCTAAGCTTTCCTGACTCCTTTGCCTTGACCTTATTGATAATCAGTCTAATCTACAAATATATTCCCACTATCAGGTAGATCAATTCCAAGCCTAATGTTTCCTTTCATAACCAAATGATCTACCTTTAAACTGTATGTATCCAGTAAACTACAGGATAAATTTTTGGGGCTCTGTGGGTTGTGGACAAGAGTTTGAAGCCTTTCTCATAAATGTTGGGCAAGTTCCTTAGTCTCTTTGGTTACCATTGACAGAGTAAAATATAGCATTCTCAGTAACATTTCAATTTCAAATAAGCAATGCATATTTTAAGTAAAAGCACATACAATTGTATATTTGGCTTGTCTCAAACAAGCCTATTTGAGGCTCAGTTTTTGTTAATATGTGATGCGTATAACTCATGAATTGTGCATTCAAATTAATTTAGTTAAATATTATATTTAGTTAAATATTATAGAGTGCTTTTCTGGCACACAATGAATCATTAATAAATCTTAGGTGCTATTATCTTGCTTTCTGATAAATCAAATAGAAAACACAGAAATAGACAGAGATCCCTACAAACTAGTCAAACATGGTACCAGGTATTGGAAGAGATGTATAGTTTTATCAACCTATACTTTCTTGGATCCTAATCACATGCTAGGAACTGAATGTTCTAATTTAATCATATACTATTCAGATGTGCTTCACTTGTTTTAAGATCAATTTCACATGTAGGAAAAAAATATCACAAGTTGAATATAACACATTGAATAACACATAGTAAATGGGGAAGCTGAGCTTTGTTTTGTGCGATTCCAACCTACAGATTCTTTCCTCTATTCTAACTGGTGTCCCAAAATGAGATATAATTTTCTAATATTAAAAAAAAATAACTTAAGAGAAATTATAAATTTGTCTTTGGGGGAGTAACAATATGAAAAAAATATCTCTGCTTTAAAAAATCTGTAATGGACCATCACTATAATCCAACCTAATTATCTCATGGTAGACTATAAAAGTAGAATTTCCAGTTATCCTTTTCTTACAAATGAAGTTAGTCCCATAAATCTGTATTAAAGTCAGAACTACAACCCAGATGATATGGGATCCTAGGTTGGATTTAATGAAATACTGAAGATATTCAATTTTCAAATAGCAGAAATGTATTTTCCCTCATTCTGGAGGCTGGAAGTCTAAGATGAAAGTGCCAACAAGGCTAGGTTCTCCTTATGCTTACTCCTTACGTCTAGATGGTTACCATCTAGCTGTGTCCTCACATGACCCTTCCCACTAGTGATACACAATTCCTCAGGAATCTTCATCTTCTTACAGGGACGCCAGTCACATTGGAATAAAGCTCTACTGTATCACCCCATGTAGCCTCAATGATCTCTTTATAGGTCCTATACCTCTACCACACTGTAGTTTCTGAAATTAACAGATGAATTTGATGGCAACACACTTAAGTGCCAGAATTCCTCAGTCCTGTTCCAATTCATATTGTGAGTAGTGTTTCCTGAGATCACTTTATAGATTCTCTTACCGTATTTTTATCATGAAAAAATAGGTGACATTTATTTTTATATTGTTTATTTTTATTATTAAGGTGATATACAGAGGGGTCATAGTTTCCTAAGTCAGGTATTAAGTTTATTTCTTTTTTTGCAATGTCCTTCGTAAAACTATTTTCCTTTCTCCCACATGGTTTTTCCCTCCAGTCCCCACCCACAATTGTATAATTCATTTTCAATATAATGACCAGTGAATATGACTGAATGCATTTGTTGCCCTTTGTCCCTCCATTTCTGTGTCCCCTTGTGTCCCCCCCTTACCCTCTCAAAGACAGATAAACCAAGAACAACAGAAAAAGAGACAAAAGCAAAACAAAAGACTGTTATTTCCATTTCATATTCCAGTTCATTTCAGTCCATTCCAGTTCATTTCAATAAATATTATTTTATATGAGCAGAGGCACACAGGCCTTGAGCTTTTGTGATCCTCCCTTAAGTGTATCTTCCTTTGGTCTCACTATTTTTGAGGTAGCATATTTATACAGACTAAGGGCAATTATTTGAAGCACAAGACTCTTCAAATTTCACAAATTTTACATTCAAAAATTTTATTCTTAGCCAGAAACCGGTGGCTCATGCTTGTAATCCTAGCTACTCAGGAGGCTGACATCTGAGGATCTGTCTGAAGCCAGCCCAAACTGAAAAGTTTTTGAGACTCTTCTCTCTAATTAGTCACTAACCAAACCAGAAATAGAGCTTTGGCTCAAGCAGTAGAGTACTAGCCTAGAACAAAAAAAAAGCTTAGGGACAGTGTCTAGGTCCTGAGTTCAAGCCCCAGACAAGCACACACACACACACACACACACACACACACACACACACACACACACACTTATTTTTGATGACCTACTCCTCTGAAATATCAAAATAACATGTGGACTAAGACATGTTTCTTTGGAGTACAGTACTCACTATACACTAAACTGTTCATAGCTAAGGAAATAACTTCAGGTGTCAAAGAACATTAGGAATTTAAAATATATGTCATATGCTTGTGAGAAAGATGTAGCATGCATTACACTGCACAAACACTTCCACATTTTGAATTTTGTCTAAAAATTGCAGGTAGAATTGTATAGGTTAAACCAAACTCCACACCTGCCTACAAATGCCAGGTTGGAGATTAATAGATGGTTTTGATGAATGATTCAATGGATGATTCATGGATAACTGCTTGCTCCTGGACGGGAGCTCCTGGAAGGGATTCTATGACAGTTTGATTTCTGTACATTTAGCAATATCAGGGACCTAGAAAAGAATGCTATTATGGTAGCAGTTGAAGAAGAAATCTGTATGAAAAAAAATTAAGTCAACACAGTGAAAATAGGTAGACAGTATTAATATGGACCCCACTAAAAATGATTTGAGATTCAATATTGGCTTTAAAAACACAGTCTGTACAGTGGTATTTTTATAGTCAGTGTCAAGCACAGTTGTTTTTAGTTACAGCTTACATAACAGTTCAAGATAAATCAAAGGGAACTGTTCTGAAAGGGGAAAAAAAGCACAGATTTTCTAATACTTTAATCATTGCTTTGGCCAAAGGCTACTTTGCACTATGTCTACATAACACTCATTTAACAAATATTTAATAAGTGTTGATTATTTGCCAAATACTGTTCAAGTTTCTGGGAAAATATCAATGATTAAAACACAACCTGAGTATGCAATATGCCTCTAATATCTCTTGAGAAAGGAAGTGCTGGCAATATGGTACATTAAATACGAACTCGCATAATTGTGTTCTCTGGCTTTTGGAAAAGGGGGCAATATCTATGCTTGTCTGGTCTAAGGGGAAACAAGATTATTTTCAACATGAAACAAGGTCCAAGCTTAGATGAATGACCAAAATTTAATTGGGTAAGGAGCTCACAGGAAGAGCTTTCTAAGACAAGGGTTATGTGCCTCACACTGAAGGTCAATGTAACCCAATATAAGAAGCTAATTTCCATGACTGAACAACAGAAAGGGAAACAGGAAATGTTGGAAAACTGTAAATGAACTGGTATCTACCCACTTTATTTTAGCTACACACCTAAATCTTGCTTTATCACTGGATTGTAAGAACAGAAATAATAATAATATGAAGAAAAGGACTGAAAAATGAGTAGAAATGTAAATATAAAATTAATATAATATATGTAATCAATACCTATGAAATTAACTATGTAACTGTATATCCAACATACAATGTCATGAATCAATCAACAGTCAATAAATAATTGTGAAAATAATTTTTAAAACTGATGTGTTAGGTTTTTCTCTATTGTTCTGGTCTCAGACATTTCAGAACAGATATCTTTATAACCATCATAGTATAAAGATTAAAATTTAATAAAGCTTCCTCCTGGAAAGCTTTCTACATTTGATGTGAATTGAATTTTGTCCCCCTCCCCCTACACAGATATACTGAATTAGAAATATACCTCCATTAACTCAAAATATGACTAGCCTTGTTGCTTGGGAGATTCTTTTTAGATGGAATTACTTAAGTTAAAACAAGACCCTACTAGAGGAATATCAGAGTCTATGAGTAGTCCAATATAACCAATGTTCTTATTAGAACATAGCCATGTGGGGACACAGGGCATGTCACTGAGAAGGAAAGGAGAGATGGGAATTGTGCAGCTATAAGCCAAGGAGCACCGAACATAAACAGAAAGCCACCAGAAGTGTCAGTCTGTCCAAGCTAAGTGTCTTAGCTGGTAATAAATAACTTAGGCTATCTAATTTGTAAACAATAGAAATTTACCTCTCACAGATTTGGAGTATGCTGGGGGTTTGATTTCTGGTTCGTGAATGGTTCTTTCTCTGTAATTTCACATGGTGGGAAGAGCTACTTCCCTCTCTGGTGTATTTTAATAGCGTCGTTTATGATATGCATGAAGTACTCTTATGACTTAATCGGTACTCGAAGTCTCTACTTTCTAATGCTGTGAAATTCAGAATTAAGTTGAAACATAGCTTTTGAGTAGACAAAAATATCTCAGTTACAGCAAAAAGTTAAGAGAAAGACAAGAAAAACTTTCCCTCAAACCCTTCAAAGGAAGTACGTGCTTGCGGATACTTTGATTTTGGATTTTTGGATTCCAGAACTAGGAGATTATGAATTTCTATGATTTTTAACTCACCCTGTTTGTGATAGTTTCTTACCATGATATAGAAATATTTTATGTTTCTGTACTGTATCCATCACAGTCATGTTTGCTCATAGAATACTGTTGGGGTTTAAAAATAATTTTATCAAATTTTATTTCTATTTTCATCTCCTTTTGTTGAGGCACTGTCTCACTACATAGCCCAAATTGGCTTGGAACTTTTGATCCTTCTACCTCAGCCTCCCAAGTGCAGTATTGCAGGTGTAGGCCATTCTGCCTGATACGGAACTTTTAAAATTAACATCATCATTCAAAAAATGCCAAGGGATGGAACAGGCATTGCAGGACCTGCAGGTCAATCTCCTATTGATGGCACACCTTTTGGCATCTGCTTAAATTATTATTAAGCCAATAACAGGCCAGACATGATAGAAGACAGAGGAGATATGGACCATTCACTGTGCTCATAGAACTTTTACTGGGGAAAATATTTACAAGCAAATAATAGAAGATTTAAATACACAGCAATGGGATTGTATTTAATAACTTAAATAAAAATACTTAACATACAATAGAGTAACCTACAAATGGGTCTAAGAAGCCATTTAAACAGAGAACTCAAAATATATAAATAATGTCAGTGTTTGGTCTATGCTCAGTTAAGATTGCCTCTAACCACAATTTTGATTCTCTCCTGGGTAAAACAAATAGATAAGGCAATGTCAGGCTTCATGGCTCCAGTCAAATCAGAGAGAAAGGTAGAAAACAAAAGAGAGAGGGGGGAGACAGAAAGACAGAGACACAGACACAGAGACACAGAGACACAGAGAGATTGAAAAGATGTCTGTAGTTAGCAAATGGGGTGTTTTCTTGTGTTACTTGTTCACATATTTTAAAATTACTTGTCGAAGGTAGCAAAACATACATTTCTGAAGTAAAATACCATTAAACTAAGAGGCAAGGTAGATCTTGAAAGAAATCCGAGTCTTCATTTTCATTGGAGAAATGTTGGGGCACATGGACCAAATATACACAAGGCAAAACCAAGTTCTATCATATCATGTTGATTTACACAAGAAGAGGGCAAAATTCAATTTTCCTCAATGATCTGAGAAATTTTTTAGAGCAAACATACTTCTTCTTTAGGTCCAAATCACAGAGAAAGTAGAATTAAAGTATACAACTACATAAAATAGCTAGGTCCTCATAAACAAACACAAAGTCTAAAGGGGTAGAACTTGTCGTGTGTTCAGAAGGCTGGCAGGAAGGAGGACAGGAAGATAGGTTGTAGTGTGGAGTAGAAGACCAGAATGCCTTTGGAAGGAGTGCTAACTTTATAATCAGGTACCACCTAGACTTGCGCCAAGAATAGTTAGTAGGAACAGTTTTAGAAGTTACATTAACTGATAAAGAGGAAGCAGAATAGAAAGTATAATAATCCCTCAAAGCAAAATACAAAGACTTGAGTTTAGTACTGAGAACAGGTAAATGGAGAATTTAGCACTGCTTGAGTAATTTCAGGACTTTGGGTAAGTGAGGGAGTATAATAAAATACTAAAATATCTGGTTTCCATTGACAAAGGCACTGCCTTTACCCAAGGCAGGAACTCATTCAAAGAAAGAAAACATACTGAAGTAAGAAAAAATTCAGTTTTAGATACATTGATTTTATAGATGAATTTGAATATATTAAAAAGTATTTAGAAATATATATATACAATTATAATATATATAATATATATGAATATATATTTCCAAGAGATCAAGCTATTAAAATGTCAATCTCCCATCTCCATTTAGCGTAAGTAGAGTCTAAAAGGCAAACTTTATATGGATTCTTTCTTCTTTTTCTTCAATCCATAAAAGTCTCTTTCTGAAAATATTTACTGAAAATGGCCCCCAATTCAGTGTGCCTGCCACATATTTGTTTTTTTGTGTCACTCTTTGTTTTTAGGCCCCAAGCTCCTTGGGTAAGGACTTTGTCATTAATTTAGCACAGCTGAATATATTACACGGTGCCATGTGTATTTATAGAACTTTGCTAAGTAATGATGATTCAGATTTGGTAATCAGCACTTGCGATGATCATATGGTTATGCAGATCAACACTTACTATGCAA
This sequence comes from Dipodomys merriami, assembly GCF_024711535.1. Lineage (NCBI taxonomy): Eukaryota > Metazoa > Chordata > Mammalia > Rodentia > Heteromyidae > Dipodomys > Dipodomys merriami. Next base: position 14,026,756 of record NW_027203382.1, on the reverse strand, counting down.
AAATCATTTCCTATAGGGACAGATGTGCTGCTGGTCTCTTAGTAAATTTTTAGAACACTAAAGGTCTTGCAGTATCAAAGTCAATTTGGAATCTCTTGCCTTGGATTGTCTTCCTGTTAACCACAAAAACTGAGCATACAGTAGCTTTCTAGAGTGCTAAACCTATCATAACGTCATAGTTTTTTAAACTATTGCATGTAATGAATGACTATAATGTGTATAAATGTGTAGTTTCATTTATAGGGTATTTGAATAGCTTCCTAGAACTCTTTCTTAGTGAGTTGAGAGCAGCCCTAGTACCTGTGTGTCAGATTTTCTATATCCAATGCTGGAGTATTAGTAGCAATTCGCTCAAATAATTCAAATGACAGGAGATGACTTTTCTTGATCAAATAGCTTAGTAATCTCACTGCACCAAGCCAAAAACTCACTGATTGAACACTTTAATGCATGGGGAATATGGTCATTCAATTCAAAGTTAAATTGAGACTATTGAGAATAATGATGTGCATGGCAACATCTGTTTCCAGATTTCAGATGTTACTTACTTATTTACTTGTGATTTATTTATTTTTCTGGTGTCAGGGTTTGAATTCAGTGCTTTTTACTTTTTTAGGCAGGCTCTCTACCAGTCTACCTGTGACCCCAGCCCCCTCCCTTCCTTTTCTATTCTAGTTGTTTTTAGACTAGGGACTCACATTTTACCTTAGCTGGCCTGGGCCAGCTAAGGCCAGTCATTCCTCACAGGCAGCTGAGATGACAGGCATGTGCTATTACTCCTGGCATATTGATTTAGTCAGGGTCTCATTAATCTTTTACTTGGACTGGGCTTGAACCTTGATCCATTACATCTGCTTTCTAATAGCTGAGACTATCGTCATGAGCTGCGGTAACTAGTCAGAGTTTGGATTTAATGCGTCTTCAAAATCCTATGAGTTTATTTTAAAACTCCAGAAAGATTTTTACTACTGTCTCAAAAAGTACAGCAAATACTCCACTTATTAAATTTAGAAGTACTGTATTAGATAGTTGATTTTATCAACCTAAGATAGATAGTTGTCTATCCAAGTTAGTAAGAAAAGAGGAAGAGGAAACATAGCAAAAGAAAGGAAGAGAGGAAGAAACAAACATGAGAAATTAAACTTTTAATTTCTTTAATATTGGAACTTAATTGTGATAAAAAATAAATTCTTTTGGGAAGGAAGTGTCAGTTTTTTCTTTCCATTTTTTTATTGTAAAGATACTGTACAGATGGGTTACAATTACATTAGTAGGGTAATGAGTACATTTCCTATTGAGCATTGTTACCCCCTACTTTGTTTTTCCCCTACCATCCCTTCCTTCCCACCTCCCCAACTGCTCCCTCCCCCACCTGAAATTGTAAAGTTTGTTTTCAACATAGTGTCTTGTACATCTCATTGTTACAATGGTTCAACCTATATCCTTATTTCAGCATTTTGTTATTTCCCTTCCCTTCTACAAATTATAAAAATGTATATACAAGATGCAGGACACTGGAATCAGATAGAGTGAAAACAGGGGTTACACCAGGGGGAAGAACATACAAAAGAAACAGGAGAATCACATATGCATTATAATAATTATAAGTATGTAGTAGAGAGTAGAACACTAGCCTTGAGCCTATAGAGCTGAGGGACAGCACTCAGGCCCTGAGTTCAAGGCATTAGACAAGAGAGAGAGAGAGAGAGAGAGAGAGAGAGAGAGAGAGAGAGAGAGAGAAGCTACCAGCACAACCATGTTTACCTCATGGGGGGGCGTGTCTAAGGCCTTGAACTCAGGGCCTGGGTGCTGTCCCTCAACTCTATTTGCTCAAGGCTAGTGTCCTACCATTTTGAGCCACAAAGCCACTTCCAGTTTTCTGGTTCACTAAAGATAAGAGTCTCACAGTGACTTTTCTGCCTGTTTTGGCTTTGAACTGAGATCCTTAGGTCTCAGCCTTTTGAGTACCCAGGATTACAGGTGTGAGCCACCAGTGCCTGTAAGAAAGTGTCAGCGTCTACAACAGTTTTCATACTTAAATCTTTCAACATGTTCTCAGTTGAAATTCTTCTATACTTTCACATCTGCTCTCTCAGAAATTCTTAAATAGATATTACTCCTTATTTATGACAGTTGTCACCCCTAATGGATTGTAATCTCAGTGATATACACTCATTTTGTGATTGTTAAAAACATTCTAACCTTATTTTTTATCTCAGGTAAATGACATCATCCTATTAATCCCCATAAAAAAAAAATCACTCTATTGCCCAGACATTGGTGACTCATGCCTATGCCTATAATACTAGTTATTCAGGAGGCTGAGATCTGAGGATCAAGATTCAAAGCCAGCCTGAACAGGAAACTTCATGAGACACTTATTTCCTGTTAATGAATACAAAGGAATTGGAGCTGTGGCTCAAATGGTAGAGTGCTAGCATTGAGGGAAAAAAGTTTGGGGACAATTTCCAGACATTGATTTCAAGCCTCAGAATGAGCACAAGCACACACACACACACACACACACACACACACACACACACACACACACAGACACACACACACACACACACACACACACACACACACACACCACATATACAAAAATCATTCCATTAAAAACATGACTTTGTTCAGGTACCCAATTATACTCTAGGGAGCAAATAAAAGGGAACACCAACACTATACAAAATATTTACAGTAATGGTGACAGCTTCACTGAGCTCAGTGCAGTAAACACAAAACATTATTGAGTATGTCCTTTTATGGTGTTCTTTGTCCCTCCGCCTTGTGGGAAGGGGTGGTTGGAGAAGAATACTTAAAAACAGGGCTCGGGCTGGGTAGGTGGCTCAGTGGTAGAGCGCTTACCTTGCATGCATGAGGCCCTAGGTTTGATTCCTCAGCACCACATAAGCAGGCAAAAAAAGCTGGAAGTGGTGCTGTGGCTCGGGTAGTAGAGCATTAGCCTTGAGATGAAGAGCTGAGGGACAGTGCCCAGGCCCAAAGTTCAGGCTCACGACCAGACCTCCCAAAAAACCCCCCCAAAAATATGGGGGTATTTAAATTTTGCTTCTTAATATTCATCTTTTGACTCAACTAGACTAAAAAATCTAAAAGACTTCCTTTAAGACTACAAAAAATTTCTTCTTTTTTGTTGTTATTGATGCTTTATAGTGACTCTCGTTAAGGAATAGTTTGCTATTTGTGTATTTTTAGAAAATTTAATAGAAACACATAGATATAACTGATCTTGATAGGGGTGATTAAAAAGCAATGTGAAAATTGATAATATTGCTATCCACATGCCTGTGTCACGCAGGGTCTAAAAGAGGTATGCTCAGAAAATGATGCTTGCTTCTCCTCATCTTCTCCAAAATTAATCAATGGAAAGCTATTAAAGAAAGGATAGAAAGCAACAACCACACAGGTAAGTATTCCCAGAAAGTAAAGTGAAAGAGTAGAAGTAGAACACAAAATACCAGGTAAAGGTTAATTGCAATGGCAAAGAAAGAAGAGAGAAACCTGGAAATGCCCTGAACTCCTTTTCTCCTGAGTACTCCGTCTTGCTATGGTATAGGTGCAGGGGCGGAAGGACACCCTTGTAATGTGTCTACAGTTTTATCAGGAAAATTATAGACAGTGCATTTTTGTGTGCTAGAAGATATAAATGTATAAAAGCAACAAATGTGTTTTTTTATTTCATAAGCATGATACAAATAAATGGGAAAAACTTAATTCATTCTTTCCAGATGCTACAGTGCTGACAGATGATTAAATAGGGAAACATTTGAAGCACAGGTAAACAGTAGGAGGGCTGTACTCCAGCTCACTGATGAAGAGTTTTTAGAAAATACCCAAACATCCTATAAATGAAGTTATACTTTTATGTACATTATGGTTATTCATTGAATACCATATTTAAAAAAATATTGTACATTTTGGAAGCAATGTCCATAAAAGGATTTGTAAGAAAAAAAATATTTATTGTGTGCAGCCTGCAGTAGTCATTTACATATGTTCCTCTGCTGAGAATTTGAAGACTTGGGTTACATTGTCTTATTTGCTCATTATTGCAGGTGATGGGAGCAGTTATAATTTTAAAATACCTTTGTATCTAATTTCAAAATATCTTTGTATCTATTTTTACCCCCCCCATATAAATTTCCAATTCCAGTCTTTACAGAAAATGTCCTTGGATTCTTCAGCATGATTAAATCTGGTTGTGCTAGTTGCTGCTTTCCTTGCTTTATCTGGGTTCACACAGGTGACACTTCATGTTCAACTTTGTACAGGTAAGCAGGTTATAAAAGAATATACAAGCCATCCAGGTACATAGAAGCTCTGAAGTGGATTCGCTGTCTTTAAGGGCCAACTAGTCTAAAACTGTCAATGCTGTGGCTATTCCCAGATGCAGGCTCGGGATGCCAGATATCTTGATTTTCAGAGAACTAGTATTTATCTGCTTGTTTTGTTTCACCCTCAGGGCAGATAACTGAATAGGCTGAGTTCCCAGTTGTCATACCATGTGTACAGGTAAGTCAGCAAGCAAGAAGCCTGTCAAGTTCAGAAACTTGAACTAAATGATCACATCACAATTCCATCTCAGAAAAGAAAAGATTTGCTTTATCTGTGAAATAATTTGTCTTCTATTCTATGTACTCCATTCCTTCTCACTTCTTGCTTTTCTCCCCTCACCCTCATCTTTTGTACACCTTCCTTTCTTCCTGATTCATGGTAAGTCACTCAGTCTTTGTCTTTCTGCTTTTATTATTGACCAAATACTAACTTCACCCCAAAGCCCGCATCCTATAATAAACACCCTTGTCCTACATATTTTCACAATCTCTTATTTTCCTATATCTTCAATCTTTTCCTCATAACTTACTTTTTTTTCAAAATTTGTTTCTTCGAATTGTAAGACTACTCTTCCAAAAACACACAGCTAGACAAGTGCTGGTAGATCATGACTATAATCCTATCTACTTAGGTGCTGAGATCTAAGTACAAAGTTAGCTGTGGCAGCAAAGTTCTAGAAACTCTTATCTTCAGTTAATCATTAAAGGCAAGAAGCTAAGTTGTGGCTCCAGTGGTAAAGTGCTAGCCTTGAACAAAAAAGCTTAGGGACAGCACCCAGGCCCTGAGTTCAAGTTCTAGGACCAGCATACACACACACACACACACACACACACACACACACACACACACACACACAAATACTGTGTTACATTGTACAAATTAACCTCTTCTTTTCCTTTAATAATTTTTATCATCTTTCTTGAAAGTGTAGTCATGCATTTATCTCATGTAATCACTTCTGAAAAATCCAGCCTTTTGAGAACAGTATCATAAAAACTTTTGCTTTCTTTAAATTTTTTTTCATTTTTTATTGTCAAGGTTATGTTCAGAGGGATTACAGTTACATAAGGGAATAAGTACATTTTTTGTCAAACTTGTTACCCCTTCCCTCATTTTTCTCTGACTTTCCCTCTCCCCATCCCCTCTCCCTACTAACATATTGTCTTGTGTATATGGCTGTTGCATACTTCTTTCCCCCTCTCCTCCCCCTACTTGTCCTTTCTCTCACCATCTGTTGCTCCCTTTCCCTTCTCTAATTCAAATACACATATATACAATACTAGGGTACCAGAATCAAATTCAGTAACAACAGGGCAGATACAACAGGGGGAAAAATATAAAGGAAACAAAAAAGTCACATACTACATTGAAAAAAACAGCAAAGGAAAACCTCTTGTGTCCATGTAAATTCTTTCCATTCTGTTTCACACATGGCATATGAGACATGCTGAAGCAGGCTCCTGGTTTCAGTTTCTTCCACATTCCCTTACCCATACATTTAAATTTAATTCTGAAAAAAAAACCTTTGTGATATGTTTATGACATTTAGGGTTTTCACTCACAAAACTGATACATGTTAATTAAAGCTTGAAAAATAGTGGCCCCAAATTTTCCTGACATGTGATATGGGGACAAGTGGATATCCACAGACAACATTTCCATATGACAGAATAATCATACTTGTAGACATTTAATCCCAAAATTGATCAAATGTATCTTTACAAAAGGTATGGGCACATGTTCCTAACAACATTATTAATAACAAGATTAATGGATAAACAAATGGTGATACATCCACAAATGAAATACAGTCCATAAATAGGATAAGGCGTTGACACATGCTACAGCATGATTAACTTGAAGAAACATTATGTTAAGGAAGGAAGCCAGTCACAAATTGTATATAAATTATATGATTCCATTTACATGAACTGTCCAGAATATGCAGATTCTTGGAGACAAAAAGTTAATCAGTGGCTCTCAGGAGTAAGGAATGAGAAATTGGAGCTAATGAGATTTGGTCCTAAGGTGACATTCTAAGATTAGGGATGATGATGTGCACAATTTTGTGAATATACTAAAAGCCACTGAACTGCATACTTTATAAAGGTGAAATTTCAGTATGTGAATTTATTCCCAATAGCATTATTAGAAAAAAATATGAGAAGAGAAAGTAAAAAGTAGAAATCATTGATGAATTCAACATTTCCAAGATGAAAAACAAGGCAGATTTTATAGTCACTTTGACCTATGTTCAAATCCTATTCTTGTCTGCTTCAAAAATGACATTGACCAAATCATTTAAGTTTTTTGACTTATTTTTTTTCAATCAGGAAGTGGGCACCACATTAACAATTATAGATTAACTGTTGCTGAAATAAACTCTGAGATACAATGTATCTAATACAGCAGGTCTACTTGTAGGATTATGAGAGTCCAGGAAAACTGGCTTCAGGTTAGTGGCAGTTCTCTTAATGACTTAGAAATCTAAGCCTCTCCCAAAGTATTTGGTTTTACTATTCTCAAGGACAGGGATTTTTTTTCTGTTAAAAATCACATAATAAATATTTTAGGCTTGCAAGCCATAAGGTCTCTATTGCAACCACTCAGTCCTGCTGTTACAGTTCAAGGCAGATACAATTTGTAAACAAATGGGCATAGCTGTGTTTCAACAACATTCGTTATAAAGTGGGCAGCAGGGAAAAATAGGTCCACAGGCCGTATTTTACCAACAGTTCTAGAGACTTGCAGTCCATCTGCATCAGCTAGCTAAAGAGAATAAAAGAAGGTACTGAGGAAGCATATCTTCTCCAAAACATGTTCAACCTATAAGGTAAACCTACACACATGCTCCTACATATGTAACATCATTTGTAGAGGAATTAGATATTAATATATAAACATCATTATATCAGTAATCTAAATGCTATGTAAATAGATGTCACACTATATTGTTCAAAAAGTAACAATAATAAAAAGAAAGTCTGAACATATTTATTGCTAATTCTTAGTTACCAGAATTTTCATTTGTGGACCCTGAAGGGAGATTCTAGCTTATGTGCATTTTTCCTGTTGCCAAAGGTGCTGGAGCTCTTAATAAAGTACCATAAATGGTGTGTTTAAGAAATAGAGTAAAAGGTAGGTGCCAGGGGATCACACATGTAATTCTAGCTAATCAAATTAGGTTCCATAAGATTATGGATCAAAGCCAGGGCATAAAAGCCCATGAAACTCCATACTTAGTATAAGCAGCAAAATACAGGGCCAGGGGTGTGGCTCAGGGGTAGTAGAACTACAGCTGTGAACAAGCAATCCAAGAGTTAGGCATTAAGTTCAAGCCCCAAAACAGGAAGAAAGGAGGAGGCACAGAAGGAAGAGAAGGAGGAAGAAGAGAAGGAGGAAGGTGAAGGGGAGGAAGGAGAAGAGGAAGAAAAGAAAAAAAGAAGGAGGAGGAGGAAAAGAAAATGACAACAAAACATCTTGTATATACACTTCTGTAATTCGTGGAGGGGAAGGGAAAAAACAAAATGCTTAAATAAGGATAAATTTTGACCCAATGTAACAATGAGATGAACAAGACACTATGTTGAAAACGAACTTTACAATGTGGGGGGCAGGGGGTCAGATGTGGAGGTGGGAGGGAAGGGATGGTAGGGGAAAAACAAAGGAGGAGGCAACAATGATCAATAGGAAATGTACTTATTACCCTGCTCATGTAACTGTAACCCCTCTGTACAGTATTTTTACAATGAAAAAGTACAAAAAAAAGAAGATAACAATGAAGAAGAAAATTGTTTCAGGATTCCAGTGTTTCAGAGATTCATAAAAGTGTATTGTCAAGGTTTAATCCCTGTATTCCCTCAGAAGCCAGTTCAGCTCCTTGATCTGTTACTTGTAGCTTCCAGTGGTGTGCAGGAAATGCTTGCTTTCTTTATTTTGCATAGGCTCAACCCTATTCATTTTGTTGTCACTTGGTATTCCTCAAGTCTCTGGTTACACAAGTCCATCTTCTTATAAAGACATCATTTATATTGTATTAAAAATCAAGCCAACTAAAAACCGACCCAACCAATCCCCTTTTAACTAATTACACCTAGAATGACCATATTTCTAAATAAATCCGCATTCTGAGACACAGTTCAACAGATGGCATCATGGATAATATGTTAATTACCTAATTTGTTAGATCACTGCAGTAGCCTTTTCTTGTTATTTTTCTTTTTGAAGCATTCAAAAAATTCTTTATTTCAACAACCTTTCAAAGACAGTTTAATATGACGTGAGCATGGTATATTAGACTTGGAATTAGGGGTTCATAGGCCTTTGTGAAATTATATTTCCTAATTTTCTGATTTTTCTCTGTTAATCAGAAAATATAACATCCACTTCATGGCGTTATCCCAAGAATTGAATGAAAGCATGCACAAGGATACATCTATCATGCACAGTGCCTTACATGGAGTCAAGGGTTCCTCAGTGAATAATGTGTTTGGATTTTTAACCCTAATGAATCATTATTTTCATAGTCATAGTGTTAATCTTATGGATAGTGTGTGTGTGTGTGTGTGTGTGTGAGTGTGTGTGTGTGTGAGTGTGTGTGTGTGTGTGTGTGTGTGTGTGTGTGTGTGTGTGTGTGTTAGTACTAGGGTTTAAGTTCAGGGGTTAGGCATGTCCCTTTAGCTTTTTGTTCAAGGCTAGTGCTTTACCTTATGAGTCATAGCTTTACTTTTGGATTTTTGATGGTGAATTAGAGGTAAGAGTCTCATGGACTTTTCTGCCCAGGCTGGCTTCAAACTGTGATCTTCAAGTCTCAGCCTCCTGAGTAGCTAGGATTACAGGCCTGAGCCAATGATATCTAATTTAAGGATTTTAAAATATTTCTTTTCAACCTATGGAGATTGGCATTGCCTTACTCTTAAGATAGATTCAATAATCAATTTGTTTACAAATTTTTGAAGGGAAAATACTTGATAACTAGAGATTATACTTTAAAATAAAATTCGTGTAAGCAAGAAAGTGCACATTTATGAAATTAGACCAGAGAGAGAAGAAAATAAATATAGATGGCCAGTTCATTAGTCTTTTTTCCTAATTTATTTATGAAACACTCTGCTGCAATTTAGCTCATCTAAGAAATATGTACAGCACTCCAAAGTTGGCTGTTGAAGGTAAAATAAATCTGTTTTGTATTTTAAAACAAGTAAAATTTCCTTTAAATAACACCACTGTGTCAAATCAGCATTTACTTCTTTTTAACCCTAGCAGCAAACTGTTTTTATATGTATGTCACATACAATACAAGTTCTTCAACATTATTTTCTCTGAAAAAGTCCCCAGAAATAGAAGCAGTCTTTATGTCATTCTGTTTGTATTCTAATGCATAAAATCAGAAATTGAACGTAGTGTGAAAGCTGAAAGGAGACTTGGTACTTAATTTCCTGAGAAAATTATGAGATTGTACATATGCTGTTAAATAATGTCAAAATTGGGAATATTAACCAGGACTTTGTCAAGAGCTCCTGGTAGTCCAATTGCAGATTGAAATTCTTGGATGATTTCTGAGAGTGAACTCTGTGTAGTAGGGGTTATCTGACTTGAAGAATGATTTGCTTGCAGAGCACATATCAATTGCCATATATATGTCATTTTTGACAAATATATTATATATGTCTATCTGAATGTAAACATGCACACATGACATCTGTGACTCAAGGTAACACTTAGATTAGCACCACTGGAAATGCTGAGTGTACCATCAGCTCTATTCTGTTTACATACTATAATAAGGTTTTTTGCTTTTATCTTTCCTTTTTTCCTGTACAACTAGAAAAGCCCCCTCTCCCCCACACCCAGGTGAGATTATGAGTCATGCTTCTTTATTTGTCCAGCATCTAGCAAATGTTGGTCATTTTGAAATATCACAGCTGATTATACAGTTAAAGTTAAGAAACCTGGATTCAAAGAAGGGAGTCCTTTCTAAACACTAGTTCCATTATTTTTAGCTTGTTGAAATCATCATACATTATTATCATAACTATTAGCATATAAATATAGTAATGCTATGAAAAGTTCAATTATATATTTATACAATTTCATTGCCATGCTCAGAAAGCTGGCTTTTACAAGCTTAACATCACAATGTCTACTTTTCACTTTCATTGGGAATGTTGTATAAATATAATGAACATTATACTGAAATAAAAGTAACATTTCAGGAAAACATTGGTAAAGTTAACCACAATAAGGGCATAAAGGTTTTGAGGTAAAACTATACAATGGATGGGCTGATTGTTATAGTATCATCACAAACAAGTAATTAAAGTAATTCAAATAGTTTTAATTCCTTTTTTGATTATGAAGAAACTAAAATTCTCTTACTAAAAATTGAAAGTACCATGGTGAACTTAAAACAAAGCCATGGTAAAGTGCCATATGGTCAATTAACTAAATACTAATTTTGTCAGAAAATATTTTTTCAATTATTATATCTGTCAATACTTCTTAATGTTTAATTTCTTGTATACGACTTTGAAATTTGAGCTTCTGTCTTTTTACTGAGATAGGTCTCTCAAGAACATTGGTTCATGTATATAACTTGAACGTGTCTATAACTTGTCCATGTTATTTTAGTATAATATAAAAATAATACCATATTGTATTATTCATGATTTAACACCTCATATTGCATTAACATATGACATTATAGTATTTTGCTTATGTTGAAAGACATATTTACAAATTCCATTTATAATTTAATTTTTACATTAAATATGATATGATAAATCATCATTGATTCTATGCAAAAATACCTTTCATGTTAATTTTACAGAAAAAAATAAAGGCAAATGCATTATATATATGAAGTATTTTTTATATTTATACTGAAAATGAAGAGCAACATTTACAATAAGTTTAGGCTCAAATTATAAAAATCAGTGTTAATTAAAACATGCACTAATTTCAGAATAAACAAATAGATCTTAATGGAAAAGAAGTGAATATCTTCAGTAAAATTATATGAGGGTGAAACAGCACCATTATATTTCTCTGAAACAGACTCATCATAAATGAGATACTCTTGCAAATATATTTTAATGGTTTGTCAGTTTCCTCAAAGCCTATTTTGCTTTTTAAACATTCAAATATTTTCTTGTGAAGTACATACATTATCCTTATTCTTTAGGATTTTCTCATACGAATTGGTGACGTCTATTTCTTTCGTATGCTGATTTGTCAAATCATATTTTTTACATCTTACTCTGTGTTTTCCCCCTTATTTCCATTGTATGAAATGATGATGCATTTGCTTGAAATGTCTGACATTTCAAACCCAAACGTACTATGTGCACAGATGTTTATTAGCATATGAAACTTAAGATGGAGTGTTAGTCCAATATGATGTTACAGGTGCTCCACGACCCCATCAAGGACTCGTGTCTTCTTTGACTCACAGGCTAACTTTTATATCCTATGCCTTTGTAGTCTTATGACAGGTCCCAGAGATATTTGAGGATTTTTAAATAAACTAAGAAAAGAAAAGAAAACACAAGAAACACAAAAATCTTCCCCACATCTTCCCAAAGCTTAGAATGGAAGTCATTCTCTTTTGATGAATGGACAACTAAAATCATAAGCTCAATAGAGACTGATGATAGCTAGGAGGGAGATTTCCAGCACTTGGAAATCACACTCTAATTAGAAACCTCATGTGTACAGTGACCTTGTGGTATATTTGGCTATTCTCAAGTTCAGATAAAATTTGTCGCAGCTCAATTTTGTACTATCTGATAATAATGATGGGAAAATGACAATAAAAAGACAAGTAAAAGTGAAGAGAACCCAAGCTAACAATAGGGAGTAGGGACTAATTTTATGAGTACTGTTCCAGTAACATATTTTTTGTGCTAATAAGTTTTCTATCATACAAATCTTCTAATTGAGGAAACTCAGGGATAAATACTATAACATAAAGATACTATATATCTTTTACTTAGTGCAAGTCTGTGATTTGTTAGTTCTCAAGGAAAATATACAAGCAAGTTTTGCTTTGCCTGAGTGAAGAAGAATATAGAAATTGACAGTCTGTCTGTCTACATTTGAGTTCTAGAGAAGATGACAAAAAGGATCCTCCCTTCTTTTTGTTTTTAATACACAAGGACAGAATGAATTGGAAACATAATTCTGGAGCCTCTGAGCATCAGCAAAGAATACAAAGTCAATGGAAAAATATCTCTGACTTCAATATTTTTCTCTGGAATAGGAAATGATATGTACAGTGAAATTGGATGGGAAGTCAAAACCATATTACACCCATTTCTTATTTGGTTGACTCCCAAATTTTAATGTTTGAATTTATAGGAAGTATTTCACAAATGCGTTGAAAAAAATAAGTTTTATTCTAATGCTTTCTTTCCTATCTGGTATTTAAGGAGGTATGCTGAATAGTTAAGTAAAGCTAGTACAAAAAACATTGTATATTTTTTCATATACATTGGAGACTGAATTTTTTTGAAAGGACATTATCTTCAAAGTGATATATTGTTCTTCAAGGGTAGCAATCAGAAAGGTAGAATGCCAGTGGTGACAAGCATAGGGCAAGAACTTCAGCCAAAAACATCAGTTCCTTTGTCCTTGATCACAAAGTAACAAGCCCTGGGTAACACTCCTATGCTATTCCCTAACAACTAACTTTACAGAGGACTCAAGAGAGAGTGAAAGAAAGGCCAAAGTGTCAGATCAAAAGAAGAGAATCTCTAAGGGTTGGTGACAAAGACAACAAGATAAGTACTGAAGCTGAGAATAAAAGATCTCTGGAAAAAAATCCTTTGCATGTTTACCAACATTTCTGTCTTTGTTTGGACTGTCTCTCTGTTTATTTTATCATTTTTGTTTCTGTAAGACACACAATAGAGCATAGAGGTCCACAGCACAGAAGAGATCAGAGGCAGAGATAGTAACTAGATAGTTCAAATGCTGATCAAAAGTCAGGCTGAATAGTGAGAAACAACTAAAGGAGACTCTATCTGGATACTTGTGATGATACCAGTAGAATAAGAATATTCCTCTTCTTCACAGACTGTCTCCTTTCTCTTGAGTATACTCTGAGCACAATGTAAGAAAGCTAAGATGCCCTTATTTTCTTTGCTGAGTTTCTATTGTAGGTGTCTTTGGATCATGACTGCCTCAGCACATGTAATTGAAAGAAAAAAATATTGTATCTAGGGCTGGGAGTATAGCCGGGTACAGTGCTTACTAAGAATGTGTGAGGACTTGGGTTTGATCTCCAGTATAACACATACTCCAATGAAGACAGAGGAAGAAGGGGATGGATAAAATTGAAGTACCAAATCACAGAGAAAATTGAAGTACAAATTAAGGGAGACACAAATAAAGTCCACTCTGTCTACTTTTATGTGAATGACAAAGTAGAATGAGAATTTTTGGAGCACCTTTTTATAAACTTTTTTTTTTTTTTTTTTTTTTGCCAGTCATGGGGTTTGAACTCTGGGCCAGGGTGCTATCCCTCCGCTCTACAGCTCAAGGCTATCGCTCTACCACTAGAGCCACACACCACTTCTGGCCTTTTCTGCTTCTGTGGTGCTGAGGAATTGAACCCAGGGCCTCATGCATGCAAGGCAAGCACTCTACCACGGAGCCACCTTCCCAGCCCAGAAACCGACTTTCTTCTAGCTTCTTTATTCGGTTAGCTCATTAGCTAATTTAGTACCTAAACCTTAGCCATTAGTACCTAAACATTCCCACTGGGGAAAAATTGATTTTATAGCACTAAAAGTTTAATATGGTGGTGGTAGCAGTAGTAATAGTAGTAGTAGTAGCAGTCATTGATTTTCGATGCAAGATTTCTATTTTCTAGAGACTACTAAAAATGTTTTACATTGCTAACCCATATTAATCTCTGTGTTATATTGACTAATACTGGACCTTAAACTTGGAGCCTCTCATTCTTGCCTTGTTTTATTTTTTGCACCACTTGAGTCATACCTCCAGTTCAGGCTTTTTGTTAATTAGAAGTAAAAGTCTCTCATTCTTCCCAAGCTGGCTTCAAATCTTGATTCTTGGATCTTATTTTCCTAATAAACCGGCATTACAGACATGAGCCATTGGCAGTCAACAATGCATTAGTATGGGTTTTGGCTCTTCCTTAGAGATGCATGAATTACATAGTACCAAGTAGTAGAGCTCAATTATTAACACCGGCAGAGGGATTCCAAATCTTCCCTTATACTGCCATGACATATAACCCAAGGTTATTTGTATATATAATATTTGGTAGTTCCTTCTGACAAACAGAAAGTACCACAAAACATTCTTTTCAGCCTTTATTCTTTATTTCTAATTCTCTGTTTTATCATAATCTTTTTGTAATTTGCAAATGTGGGGAAATTTAATTCTTTGTTAATTTTTTGAAAATTCTAGCAGTCTGATAGCTAAGATTCTTCCATAATTATCCATTTCAGTTTAGGCAATTTTTGTACTGACCACAAAACCCACATTCATCTGTTAGTATTTTCTACAATGTATTTCACCACAAAAAATGCACAGAAAAATAGTAATGATGATTTCAGGTGGTCTAATCTCAAATAAAATAGGATAAGGGTAGCTAAACTTTAAGGAAGCTTCTAGAATTAAGGCAGAATGATTTTATAAATTGCAGAACTAATTTTGAGGAAAGATTATTTTCTTATTCAGGTTTATATTATTTATTTTTTTATTCAGGTTTATATTATTTAAAATAAAATTGAACCATTTCACCAAGAACTCATCCTAAGGAAAAATAATCACTGTTAAGTTGCTTTAAAATACTTCCCCATTTCTACAGATACTATGCACTATTTTCTTATCTCTGGAAAGTAAGCCATTTCTCTAAGTCAGATTTTTCGGTACTCTTAATTTTTGTTAAACACAAAGTATTATTCAAAGGAAAATAACTTTTTTCATCAGGCCAAAGAAGCCATGATCAATGCTAGGGTTTATGATGACACAAACTTTTCCTAGACACGAAAGCAAGACATTGCTCCTAGCACTCTACCATCTGCTGCTGATATTTTAAAATTCTAAAGCACTAACAATGATGCAATTTGCTACATTTTGAGATTCATTTCACAACTC
Source organism: Dipodomys merriami (assembly GCF_024711535.1). Taxonomy (NCBI): domain Eukaryota; kingdom Metazoa; phylum Chordata; class Mammalia; order Rodentia; family Heteromyidae; genus Dipodomys; species Dipodomys merriami. The sequence continues at coordinate 14,011,270 of NW_027203382.1, read as the reverse complement.
TCTTTTTGCTGAATTACTATTGATGACATTAAAACCCTTTACAAATCAAGACAACACATTTGCTTGCTACTGCCACTAAAAAACTGCCAGCCACTCTTTCTCTGTTGGAAAATACCTGCTACCTCTTTAATAGGCACCAATATGTAAACCTTGTTAGGAGATGAGAAACAGAATATATCCTCATTGTTTATATTATCAATTACAAGAGAAAATGCCCAGAGAGAAGGCAAATCTTGGCTTGAAAAGGAAATAAACAAAATACAGTGATCAATTTATTATAATTTTCCATCTGTTTATAGATAAAAAGTTTGTTTTCTAGAATGCCATAAACAAAAGACCAGGCTTTTAGAATAAGCTATCCTAAACAAGAGGATTAGGGATTTTAAGTATTTCTTCATGATTTCAGAAATAAAACTTAATATCCAGAAAGACTAAACAGAGAGAAAGATAAAAAGAGAAAAGGGAAGAAAGGAAGGAAAGAAGGAAGGGAGGAAGGAAGGAAAGAAGGAAGGAAGGAAGGAAGGAAATTGTAAGAATTTGAATTATAATTTAAGTGTTTGATAAAGATTTAGAAGTTTTCTTTCAAAACTTGAGCAAGCAATAGCATCATTAATAGGTAGATTTATATGACCAATATCACAGTAATGCTGTGATATTGAATGTTCTGCATAAGTCTAGCTTAGAGACTTAGAGAATAAAAAATCACCTACAATTATGAGTAAAGTTTTAGTTTAACACGATGAATTGTAATCACTGTGTTCAACTTTCAGAAGCTTGTTTGCTGAAACTTTCTAAATGTGACTGTAATATTCAAACATTTGCCTTGGAAAATGACACTGTCTGAAAAAATAGCCTATAAAATATGTCTCCATTCATTTTTACAGTACATTTGTTACTAAAGTTTAATATAAAGAAAAAGACTCATTTTTGGTATGTTTAGTATCCTAGAAGTTTCTTTTCCTTTATAGAAGCCACTTTTAAAATATGTTTTTCTTATATTCAGATTCTAATACTAGTGCCTCATAAGAGGCACTCTTCACTAATGAAATAACTTTGTTTATATATCTCTTAGGAAATCTACATCTACAAATTCCAATTAGTAGACTTTTTTTCTTCTTGCTAGATAGAATATATGCTTAAATTGTATATTGTATTAGTTTTTGTATATAATTACTATGATAATACAATACAATAAATAATATATAAATAAATGCATATAAACAATATATAAAATATATAACATAACATAATAGTAAATAATAGTAATTACATATATACATAAATTAAGTATATATACTTACATATATACATTTTAGCTTCTTTTCTTTTGAGTTTTCATAAGTGAGAAAAAGTCACGTGACTTAATTTATGTCACCAGAGGATTGAGGATTGAGTCACCACACTGGGAAATGGCCGTATTTGACATTATATTTTCATTCCTGAGCACTAAGTTATAGTGAAAGAGTCTTAAAGTCACAAGCAGGTGGCGAGGAGAAATGCGAATGGATCACTTGAAGAAATGACACTGACACAGCTTGTCACCAGAAGATATCTGGACAAAAAAAACAAAAGAGCCATCCATAAAGTAATCCTATAGAAAGTTCTACTCTTGCCTGGGAAAGTATCCTCTTCCCCACAGACCTGCACATACACAAAAGCAACAGCACTATCACCACTGTGCACCTATTACCTTCTTATCCCTAAGACAATTTACTTGGTTACCAAAAAGTAATTCAGAACTACAAATTGAATGCCATAACTTGTGCATTTAAATTAGAGGAGTGAAGTTCTGACAGGCAAATGGATATAAATGTCCTTGTACTAACTAGTGACTTCCCTGTGTAGCCTACCCTTTTGCCCTTAGAAGTGCCATACAACAGGACCCTCTTTACTATTGCTTGATTTTATATTTGCACGTAAGTTTGTTTGTAGGAGAGTGAATACAAAAGATAACTGAAACATTTAAACTTAAATCTTTGAAATTCCTTTAATTATTCATGTGCTCAGAAATTAAAGTTGGGAACAAGTACACTAGGCATAGGAAATATGTTTCATTTACAAGTATACTCATTAAATGAGAAATTTATTTATTTAGCTTTGGTACTGGGGATGAAATCAAGCCTCGTGCCTTCTATGCTAGCACCCTAACATTAACTAGTCTTTAATTTTATTATGTCAGACTCTGTCTTTTTTAAATTTTTTTCTTTCTGTGGTGTGTGTGTGTGTGTGTGTGTGTGTGTGTGTGTGTATGTGTGTGTGTGTGTGTGTGTGTGTGTGTGTGTGTGTGTGTGTGTGTGTGTGTGTGTGTGTGTGTGTGCCTGCCAGTCCTGGGACTTAACTTCCTGGTGCAGTACCTGAGCACTTTACTCAGCACTAGTACTGTACCACTTCAGCCACTCATGAACTTTTCCACCCTGGCTGACTTCTGTGATTTCAGCTTCCTGAGTAGCTAAGATGGCAGGCGTGAGCCACCAGGGAATAGCTTTATGTCAGACCATGTCCTGTAGTACTCACAGGCTATTACCTGCAGTAAATGTATACCTGAGGAAGATATTGGATAATCTCAATGAGTCAATAGTTTTCTGCTCCCCAATCCCACACTCTTTTTTACGTTCTCACTTTATAAATGTGGAATTGAGCAGGGAGCAATCATTACAGGTCTTTGATCAGTGCTTTGAGTATTATCAAAACAAAATCATGAAGGAAGTGCCTTTGTGATTTTCCTGACAGGAGGTCGAACTTTTCATCCTTTGTAGAATCTGTCATTCTAACTTCATATTCTTCAGCAGCCCCCATCACCAAACTCAGGAAAAACTACCTGGATTATACTTGAGCTTTTATTCTAAGACCATACATTCAAAAGGAAATACTTTCAATTTTTTATATATTTTGTCAAATGTGATTCACTAGTAATAATATCCAAGCAATAAATGCTAATTTAAAAGGTGGCCCTGGATATTTTTATCATTATAAAATTAAATTTGTAAGTGCTTCTAAACATTTTTGAACTATCATTTCTAGTTTAAAATAAAACAAGAAAAAATTTGGCTTTCAAGAAATATTAAGGGGAAACAAAAGAGGAGGCTACAATGCTTGATAAGAAATGTACTCATTATCTTGCTCATGTAATTGTAACCCCTCTGTACAGTATTTTCACAATAAAAAATAAAAGAAGAAATATTCCAATTACATGGAAAACTCAGAGAGTCTTAAGAGGTCTTTTAGAGTGACAGTATTTGGAATCCTACAACTTAATAGAATAAAGGGTCCATAAATATAAACCAGAAGATGATTCCTTAAAACCACATATGCCAAAAAAGACAGCTTTCTCTGAAATTACTGCTTGACATACTGGGAAGGAATACTTCAAGTTAGAAAACGTTTTAACTTTTGTTCTGCTCATTTAACTTTATTTTTCTTTGTAATCACACTGTAAACAGTTCATCAAGGAAATCTGTTAATACGTTGCAGATGGTCAAGGGATTGTACAGTGGTTGAGTCTTCAGCATCTTGGTCACTTAAATCTCATAAAAATGAGTCCCAGCATTGTGCTTAAGAAGAGGTATTTGTTTTCTATCTGCTTTATTGGCCACAGAAGAAAACATATGATTTCATGGTAAAAACAGAGAAATCCAACAGCTGGATACCTCTGACATACATTGCTTGCATTAAAATTATCTACCTTTCATCATTTAAAAATATTAAAGAGACATCACTATCTCTCTTAGAAAATTATATCAAGACTTATGATTTATTTAAAAATAGTTTGAACTTCTTGCAAATCCATAGGGCATATAAATCCTATGATAATATCATATTGCAAACTTCAACTTCCTGTTTTACTGAACATTAATTCCCTCATCCCTGGTGTTAGTAAAAAATAAAAATAAAACAAGTTTCAGCTAAGTAACAGAATTCAGTATTGTTAGTAAGGCAGTTTTCTTTTGCCTTGTCAATATTTTTGTAAGTCTCCTTGATAATCATTTTACTTTATTATTTATTCCATATATATTTCCATGAAGGGTTCTTAACTTGATGAAAATCTGATTTCTTGATCCACAATCAAATCTTACTATGGCCAGCTGCTATGTCTTCATAACTGTGAAATTATTACATCTCTTTGAAAGTTGGCTCTAATACAAGGAAGGTTACTAAGCTAACCCAATTAAATTGAGCATATCTGCAACTTTAGATGATTATTGCTGTTGTCTGAGAGAGCTAGGATCCAAAGTGATGGATTGCTGGCTACTCTAGTGAATTCTAAAGGGGAAAAACATCCCATCCTAGATTAGCTTGAATTGGCCTCCATTAAGGTTTTATGATGCAAATTGGAGATATTGGACTTAGTAACATCCTACACTGTCTGTTATATTCTCCTGTCTCACAGTTACAGGATGCTTTCTTGAGTATGATGCTCTATCCTCATTAATAAGCTCTGTGTTGTACATCTTTGTCTGATATGAAGCTGCCATACCTTGTCACCAATTACAGACTCTGAAAAGACCCATCTCATTATAGTACTTAAATTGCTCGTTCCTGAAGGTGATGCTTGGTGTGTCTCTTCTGCTTCTTGCCAACAAGAAAATCACCCTTGAAGTGAATAGATATCAGTCAAAAGCTGCAAAAGAAAAGCAAGAAAAAAAAGAATTAATAAAAACCTGGCTAGAATAGCTATCAGATTATTGCACAGAAAAGAATATAGATCAGGCAAATAAATTGTAAGGCTAAAAGAGACACATTTGAACATTTTAATCACAAGAAATCTGTCCATGAATTTGAGAACAAGCAAAGATTCTGAATGTGAATCCCATGCGTGGCCCAAAGTAGATTGTTTACCATTCTGTCATTATAGCACTGAATGAAGGATGCAATGTTTGAGAACACTTTTTCCATGTTTCTCATTGCATCACGTAGTGGTAGGAAACAGCACAATGCAAGAGGATTCTTTCCTTGGATGCCATAACTTCGTATTGCCAACCTAGCCCACAGGGGTTTTCAACATATTGTAACTGATCAGTAATTGAGGTATCAGTTAATGAATGAACTTGCCAAGAAAATATACTAAGCAGTATGCTCTCAGACTGAAGGAAATCTAGATCAAATATTACAATTCAAAGTATGTACAATACTTAAAATGGTTTTACTTATAGGGACAAAAAATAATCATTCTATTTTATTTTGAAAGAAAGAAAAAAAATCTTTACAAGTTCAACTAACAATAAATGCCCATCTAAGCAAGTGAGGGTAAAACATGGATTTGCTTGCCTCGTGGCCACTTTGTTTCTGTAATCTATGGTTTTCTTTAAGGTTAAATCAATAAAAACTATTTTAATGGTAAGAATCTTGCAATTTCTACTTCAGCTCTGGGAGTGCTAGTAAACTATTGTCATTTAGTCAAACTCTCAGTGACAAGAGACTCAGTCAATCAAATGAATTTCTCTGAGAAGGCCACCTACTTTATCTAAAACCTCAAATTTAGCTAATATGAGTGCATACACACATTAATTTGTACATATATATGTTTATTTCTACGAGAAATATAGAAATAAAGGATAAGCAGATCCAATAGAAAGTATATAGGTTATAAACATATTTGGTATAAAATAGGTACAAGCTTCAGATTTAGTATTACTGCCACCATTATTTCATGGCAATTTGCAGAATTTAATAATGTATCATCTGAATGTGTGGGATGGAGAATTTTTTCCACTCTTTATTTCTGATCAACTAATGAGTAAAATTCTGACATCATCAATGAATTCAAAATAACCTTCTATTAATGGATGCCTTGGAGTGTTAGGGCTTCATTATATCAGAGCCAAGAACTAAGAACATCATTATTATATTACATTTTTTGATGCTATTCTACAAAACATAGGAAACTACAAATAATTATAAGGTTTTATCACTAATCTAACTCTTCAAAGAGAAGTTAAAATACACAGAATTGTATTCAGACATTTAGGCATGTTAATACTCCTTTTCTACTTTACTATTTAGGTATTTTAAAATGACTAAGTATAAATTAAAAACATGAATTGAAATTGAATTTACTAATGTATCAGATAAATATGAAAGTAGAAATAACTTGATAATTACTTAGAAACACTAATTAAATTAAATGAAGAAAATCTAGGGCTGGGAAGGAGGCTCAGTGGTAGTGTGCTTGCCTCCCTGAGTTTGATTCCTTAGCACCACATAAGCAGAAAAAAACTAGAAGTGGTGCTGTGACTCAATGGTAGAGTGCTAGCCTGGAGCTGAAAAGCTGAGGGACAATGCCCAGGCTCAAAGGTCAGACCCCATGACTGACCAAAAATAAATAAAGAAAGAAAGAAAGAAAAAAAGAAAATCTAAATTGATAAAATTAAAGATATAAAGATGACATCAAAACAAACACAAGTGAAATTAATAGTATCATTTTTAAAAACATATCACAACAAATTGAAAAATCAATAAGGAAAATAGGGTCAGAAAAAGTTCTTAGAATAAAACAAAAAATATAATACAACTTACTAAAAACTATGGGGCACAGAAATTTTAGTGTAAAAAAGAAAACATGCAGCTTATGAGTCCCTAATTTTAAAAAATCAAAGGTGTTGAATAAATAACTAAAAAACTCATCCCAAGCCCTCAGAAAAATAAGAACAAACAAAATACAAGTGCAGTAAATGGAAAGAAATAATACAAAAAGCAAGAAGCTAATGCAAGGAAGAGAATGCACAAAAGAATGAATTAAACACTGAGTTCTTTGAAAAAGATATAGTTGAGAAAAGGGTTAGCACAACAAATATACACATACACATATATTATATATACAATAATGATATAAAAGATATAATCTAGTATATACATTTATAATATAAAATATATGATCTAATAAATTTCAAAATCTAGCAGTTGATGCATATGATCTACCAAAATGGAATCCATAAGAAATAAAATACCTTCTCTAATGAAATTAAAGCAGTAAGAAAAATAATAAAAAAGAAGAACCTTCAAAAGAAGACATGCTCAGGACCAGATATATTCACCACTGAATTATACTACATCTTTAAAAAAGAACTCACACCAATACCTCTCAAACTGTTTCATAAAATGGAAAAGAAAGAAGGAAATCTAATTAATCCTATGGAGCTAGAATGACTCTTGAACCTAAACCAGATGAAGACATAGCTCAAATAAAAAAAGGAAAGAAAATTACAGACCAATTTTTTTATGATGATAGATGCAAAACTTCTCCAGAAAGTATTTGCCAACCATATCAGCAACAAATGAAAGAGATCATGTGCCCTAATCAAGTTGCTTTCATTTCAAGGTTGCAAGGATGGTAAAATATATAAAACTCAATAGACACAGTTAAAGGACTTGATAGTCTTCATTATTTATGCATGATAAAAGTCCTTATGAAATTAAAAATAAAAGAAAATTACCTCAATGTAATAAAAGTTATACAAGGCAACCTTATGGCTCATGTTTTACTAAACAGGAAACCCCCCAAAATTTTGCTTTAGTGAGGGATGAAACACAAGTGTCCACAGTTTATACTGTTATTCTATATAATATTTGAATTGTTAATCAGAACAATTAGGTGAGAAAATTTTATTTAAAAATAAAAATAATGGAGTCAAATTACTCTTATTTTCATATACTATAATCTTAAGCTTAAAAACCTTAGACTTTGTCCAAAAAAACCTATTGGTCTGGTAAACTCTTCTCAAAGAACAGCAAAATACAAAAAAAATCAGTAGCTTTCCTATATACCAACCTCATAAATGCTGATAAAATTTCAGACAAATAATCCCATATAGATTAGCTTCAAAAAATAAAAATAAAGTATTATAACTACATAAAGAACAGTGAAAACTATAAGCACCCAATAAAGAAATTGAGAAATAATCCAGAGGATGGAAAAACCGCTGTGTTCATGGATTGGCAGAACTAATATTGTGAAAATTGTTATAATACAGAGAGCAGTCAATAGATTCAATGTAATCCCTACAAAAATTCCAGTGTCATTTTTCACAAGAATAGAAAAATCAATCCTAAAATTCATTATGAAACATAAAAGACCTAAAATCATTGAATAAATCCTGAGAAAAAAACAAATGATGGAGGTATCACAATATTTGACTTCATATGATACTATAAATTCATAGGAACAAAAATAGCATTTCCTGATACAAAACAAGACATATAGACCAATAGAATTAAATAGGAGACCCAGAAATAAATTCACATTTCTATAACTATCTGTTTTTTTTATAAATGCATGATAAACATATGTTGGAGAAAATAAAAGAGCTTCTTTAATCAATGGTGTTAGAAGAACTGGATATCCACATGTAGAAGACTGAAACTGGACCCTTATCTCTCATTCTAATTCAGACTGGATCAATCATCTTAATTATTAAGACCCACAGGTCTTTTTGTTGTTGTTGTTGTTGCTGGTGGTAGTTGCGGGGCCTGAACTCTGGGTCTGGGTGCTGTCCCTCAGCTCTTTAGCTCAAGGCTAGCACTCTACCACTTGAGCCACAGAACCACTGCAGCTTTTTCTGCTTATGTGGTGCTGAGGAATTGAACCCAGGGCCTCATACATGCAAGGCAAGCACTCTACCACTGAGCCAACTTCCCAGCCTAGACCCAAAGATCTTAATGTAAGACCCCAAACTTTGAATCTGCTATGGAAAATCCTTGAAGAAATAAGCATTTGTAGTGCTTATTTTTTTCTGGCACCAAGGCATGATCTCACATGACTTTCTTGCTCACAGATGATGCTCTTCCAGCTGAGCCATGCCTAAATCCTTGCTTCGTGCTATCTTGTTATTTTGTAGACTATGTTTCCTAGTTTTTTTCTTCCTTGGCTATCTTCAAACTGCAATCCTCCAGATGTCAGAGTCCTGAAAAATCAATGAGCCACTAGGTCCAGCTAGGTAACACCTGTCTGAATAGTAATTCAATTATACACGAAATAAGAGTGATAATTGACAAATGGATTTACAACTAATTAAAATCGTGTGCCCTCAAGGGGAAATTCCACCAGAATCAAGACATGCACAAAAAGGGAGAAAATGTATTCATTGGATAAAAGATTAACACAGAACACACATAAAAAACTCCAAAATAGAAGTACCAAAAAGAAAACACAGTCTAATCAATAACTGGACAAATGGACTTAACAGACATTCCTCAAAAAGAATGGCCAATAAATTCCTGAAGTTCAAGATCCTTTCCCATAAGTGAAATCCAAATGAAAATAATGGTAAGATTCTATCTTACCCCATTAAGATTGGCTATGGTCAAGAAGACAAACAAAAACAAATGATGAGGATGCAGGCAAAAGGAACGCTCCTTCTAGGTGTGAGAATGTAAATGAATCCAGGTACTATGGAAATCAGTATGGAGGTTTCTCCTAAACCTTGGGGATAAGAACTAGCAAGAGCAGGGAGGGTGAAGAGAGAAAGTGAAGAGGGTGATGAATATGATTAAAATAATTCATACATATTCATGGAAATAGTAATACAACATATTAAAATTGCTTTTTAAATTGGGGGTTAGAGAATAAGAAATAATAATAGTGTGTCTTTAACCAAAGTATATTATATGCATCCATGTGGGTATAACAATAAAACTTTTTTGTACAATTAATATACACTAATAATAAGCCAGGTATTGGTGACTCACACCTGTAATCCTAACTACTCGAGAGACTGAGATCTGAGGATCAAGGTTGGAAGGCAGCCTAGATAGGAAACTCTCTGCCATTCTTTTCTACAACAAACTACTCAAAAAAGCTATAAGTGGTACTGTGGCTCAAGTGTTAGAGCACTACTCATGAACCAAAGAAACTCAGGGACTTTGCCCAGGCCCAGAGTTCAAGCCCAGGACCAGGAAAAAAAACTAATAAAAAGAAAACTGAAGAAAAAGACACTGATAGAAAAAATGAACAAATGCGCACACCCTAATATCAGAGGAATATAAAATAAAACCATACTGAGACATAACCACAGGTCTGTTAAAATGGTGAAAATCATGCACACTGATAGCACCAAATGGTAGTGAGGATATAAAATGAAAAGAACTCTCATTCATGGATGATTCAAAATGACATAGGTACTTAAAATTATAATCTGGTGTGGCTGTTCAAACGTAAATATGTCCTGCCATATGATCTATAAGTTGAATTTCTTGGTCTTATGGAAGAGATGCCCACACAAAATTGTGCACATATATGTCTATAACATCTTCTTTTATCATCATCACAACTCTGGAAGTGATATTTTTCAGTAAGAGTATGGTTAATTAAATTGTCATGTATCATGACAATAGAAAAATGATTTAAAATAGAACAACTTTAAACCTTAAACTGATAACAGCAAATCTGAAAATGCTACATGCTCTATAATTTCAGCTGTATGGCTCATAGAGAAAAAATTTGAAAGCCTATGGAGAAAGTGAAAAGTTTACTGTTACCTGAAGCTTGGAATTGAGATGTGATGAATAGGCAGAGCACAGAACATTTGGGGACAGTTAAAATACTCAATTTGTATTGTAATATCCAGGACAAAGCATTATACATTTGCCCAAACCCATGGAATATACAGGATAGAACCAAGTACCTATCTAGGCTATGGTCTTTGAGTGATTAGAATGTAATGTAATCATTTGCATCATTACAAAATTAGAACTAATACAAAAAGTAAATAATTTGAAATAGTACCTTTTTGAGACCTCTCTGTTTAAAATATTTTTATTTATAGAATTTATAAATTTCCTCAAAATGCTAAATTTGAAACATTGTTGTTCATATTTTTGTAATGATCCTGGGCTTGAACTCACAGACTTGGTACTGTTCCTGAACTTTTTGGTTCAAGGCTAGTGCACTACCACTTCAGCAGAGTCCCACTTCTGAAATTTGGTGGTTATTTGCAGAATTTCCTGCCCAGACTTATTTTGAACAAAAATCCTCAAATCTTAGCTCTCTAAGTAGATAGGTTACTGGCATGAGCCACTGGTGGGTAGCTATATATGAAGCATGTTAGCCCCTAAATATTTTAATGTGAATAAAATAATTGTATACAGCCAATACTCCAACTGTGTAGTCACTCGTTATATAAGCTTCACTTTTCATTATAAAAGTAGTTCACGATGTCTTTATCACTTTAGCTAGTAAAATTAGACTACAATTGTGTGCATATATTTATTTATACTATGTATTATATATATGTGTGTGTACATATCTGTATACTCACACATATATGTATATAGTATACCTATTTGTGTATATATGTATATGACTTTAATAAGCAACATATACTCGATAAATTTTCTTGTATTAAATCACTAAATGAAGTCCAACTGGAAAATGTTATTCTTGGTTACAGTGAACAGTTTTTCTTTTTTTGAGATACTATGTCCAAGCACAGAACATTTCTCTTAGTGACACTACATACTTTCCTCTTCAAAAGTAATATTATGTGTTCTTTGTATGTATTGTATAAAATTTTAAGTTTTTAATTTTCATTCAATTGTTTCTTCATGAAATATCTAGCCCAGCATAACAGGAAATATCTGTCAGTAAAAAACGGGGCCTCTCGATTATAGCCATTCTAACTTGGGTGAGGTGGTATCTCAAAGTTGTTTTGATTTGCATTTTTTTTATGGCTAGGGAGGTTGAACATTTCTTCATATATCTATTAGCCACCCTTCTTTCCTCTTCAGAGAAGTTTCTCTTTAAGTCTTTAGACCACTTATTTATTGGGCAGTTGTTTTTTTGAGGATTTGTTGTTGGGGGATTTAATTTTTTTAGTTCCAGGTATATTTTAGATATGAGACCCTTGTCTGTTGTATGGCTAATGAAGATCTTCTCCCAATCCAGGGGCTTTCTATTGATCTTGCTAGCTATGTCCTTTGCCGTGAAGAAGCTCTGCAATTTGGTACAATCCCATTTGTCTAGCCTTTCTTTGATTTGTTGTGTTTCTGGGTATCTATTAAGAAAATTTCGGCCTGTGCCAAGGAGCCCTAGGGTTTCTCTTATTCCTTCCTGTAATGTTTTCAGGGTGTCTGCTTTGACTCCGAGGTCTTTGATCTATTTGGAGCTGATTCTGGTGCAGGGTGACCTCTGTAGGTATATTATATGACTTTGAAGAAGAAACTCTGTCTTGACCTAAACAATTGAGATAGATTGATGCAGAGGCAGAGTAAATAAACATTTGGCTATAAACACTGCTGTAACCCTGTCAGCGCACTTAAATAGAACTGCTATTTTCCACATGCTTCAAACTTGTGACACTCAGTATTGTAGCTTCTAGCCACATGTGGTTTTTTGAATATTAGAAATGTGGCAGCAAGTATGACTAGAAGATTGTTTTCAATTTTACTTGATTTTAATAATTGAAAATTTAATAACCTCCTATGAGCACTGGCTATTGGATAACACATTCCTGTAATAATATGACATAAGGCCTGTAACAGCAATCTTCATAATAAAGAGTCATAGAGAATGGAGATAATCTATGTAAGTTTGACATACATGCTCTCATTTTACATTCTATGTCACACAATAAGTTACTACATTGATTTATGATACTTCTTAGCTAGATTCCTCTTTATAATTTGGGAATTTCTAAGCATCTGGTATGTGCTCACGTTTACTATTGATTTCAGTGATATTTAAAAAAAAAAGATCTTTTCAAGCTAGGTGTCAGTGGAGGATACTGCCTACAATCTTAGCTACTTAGGAAGTGGATAACTGAAGATTCCATCTTGAAGCCAGCTCAGGTTCTCTATTTAACCACCAAAATGCTGGACATGGAGCTCTGGCTCAAGTGGTACCATGCTAGCCTTTAATGAAAAAGTTAAGTGACAATGCCCAGGTCTTGAGTTCATGTTCCAGTATAGCACAGAAAGCAATCTATTCAACTTAAAATAACTCATTTGTCTATCCGTTTTTAAATGAAAAATTCAAATATATTTTAAAATAGATAATATAACAAGTCACCATGAACTCTTTGCATAGTCATGCTTCCACCCATTTCCTTCAGTTTCAGAGAACTTTTAAACACATCCCAGAGTCCTGGTTTTGTAGCCTTGGCATTGAGTCACTACACCATGCCAAAGGAAGAAATAGATTATTACATATTTTTGAGAGAGGAAGAAAAAATTTGTTTTGTATAAGATATTATTCATCACGATAGAAAAAATCTTGTAATAAAAATTCAAGAAGTCATGAATTACAAAAATACATCATTGTCTCAAAGTTAATAAAGTGTATTTGCTAGATAGTAAGTGAAGAATCTCACTCATGAAAAATATCACCACTGTCTTGACAATAAATCAAACAAAACTTCATCAAGTTTGAAGAAAGGTTAAATAAAGTGAAAAGACAGTAAAAGGCAAAAGTTATTTCTCTAATTTTCTATACCAATGGTAGGACCTTTCAAGAACCAGGGTGTTGTCTGACTACAATGCCTGTGTTCCCCTTTCAGTGTGTAGCATGGATTTCTCACACAGAGTGCCTCATAGAGGTGGGTATGTGGCAGGGCAAGCTGTCAAGCACTTTGGCTCTTTGCACTCTGACAGCATTCCTCATATCCTCAACACCTTTAGTTCCTGAAGATTATTTTTCTGTCTACTCTTGGCTACCATCTGTGATTTTTTTAACTTTATATATTATCGTTGGGCAATTTAAAAATTTATGAAATCCTCCATATTTCTACTTTTTAAATCTTAGAAAATCAGAAAGAATGACACTGCCCCATTTGTTAGGAAATGGAAAGACTTGGAAAAAATCATATTAAATTAAGTAAGCCAGACCCAAAGAAATATAGTCCTATGGTTTCTCTCATTTGCAATAATTAGTATACATCTAGGATAATCTTATCAGATGAGCAGAAAAGCTCAAAACCTATGTATATATGACCATATAAGATGATGCTAAGTGAAATAAACCCCAAGATATGAACACAAGAGGTCTTTCTTTGTTGTTTTTACTGTACTATGTGATTTTTTTTTCTTTTGTATGTTCTTCCCTCTATTGTATATCACCTATTGTCAATGTACTTGATTTTGGTACCTTGAATCGTGTATATATATTTTTGGGGAGGGGAAGAGGAATAACAAAACGCTGAAACAAGGACACAGGATGCAACATTGCAACAATGATACCCACAAGACACTAGATTGTAAATAAACTTTACAACTTTGAGGTGGGGGATGAGGGAGGTGGGGGAGATAAGGGATAGTGGAGAACAATAAAGGAGGGGGTGTACTCATTACTTTACTCATGTAATTGTCACCCCTTTGTACTGCATCTTTACAATAAAATAAAATTTAAAAAGAAAAACATGAGATAATTAAATGTCATTAATATACTAATATCTCAACATACAGAAGAATAGAAATGTATCCACAGAGATGAACTATTACTATATAGTACTATCAATATTGTTTCTGATGAGCATTAGAGTTTGGGCATTATATAGTCCTACATTTTTGGTGGATTGTGAGTTGACAATACTTAGCAAATCTTCTAAAGGTTTTTAAGAATGAGACTGTCACCAATAGGGTTCAGAGACATATATTCTCTTAAATAATTTCATCAGAAAGGCAAAACACAGGGGAAAGAAAATACAATTATTAAAACATGGTTTATTCATATACAAAAATATTGTCAAAATTTGCAGTAAATTACATGAAAGAAGAAAGAGACTAGGTTGTCAAGCCAATTGAAATATTAGTACACAGAACATTGTCAAAGAAGATAAAGTAATGTTACAATGTCATGAGCATAAAAATTAAGTTATACTAAAACATAGGTATAATATCTATTATATATATGCATAGGACATATATGTTACATATGTAGTTGTATTAATTAATATGTTCTAAGAAATGTATTGCTAAGGATTCATCACTGAAAACCTAACAGAGTGTACTTAGAACAATCTAAGGAATATAGCGTGCAGCTCAATTAAATGATATATTTTATTACTCTTAGGATATCAACCTGCAAAACATGTCACTTCAATGATATGGGCAATTATAGCACAATGGTAGGTCTTTGAATTTCTAAATATTCTAAACACTAACGAAACACAGTAACCATACAAGGCAAAGGGAATTTTCAGCTCCATTATACTCTTCTGGAACCACTGTTACAAATATAGTCTACCAAAGACACAGACATAATGTGGTCCATAAATGTACATGTAGTGCATATATTTTTACATAAGCATATGTATGTGTTTGCATATACATAGTTACCCAGTTACATATAGACACATATTTGTATATTTATTATGCACATATGTAATCTTTCAAATTCATTAAGGATGTGAAAATTTTTGCAAATTTTTAATTTGATAGTTAATTCCCAACAAGATTTAATAAAGAATATTTATGTTTCAAAAATCAAAACTCCAGTTTCAAAGTAGACAGTAGACTTCAAGAAATATTTCCCCAAAGAAGATATATAAATCAGTAGTAAACGAATTAATGTTTATCCAACATCATTAGTCACTAGGAAAATAAAAATTAAAAAGCACCATGAAGTTTCACTTTATACCAGCTACCATGTGATGACACTGAAACAATCACACAATGATGATGGGAATCACCATGCTTGGAAATAGTATCACCATTCTAGAAAATAGTATTACCATGCTAGACAATAGTATTACTGCTCTAGAACATAGGCAAATCCTCAGAATATTAAGCATAAATATGGTGCTGCAATTCTAGTTCTAGATACATATAATAAATGACAACATGGATATATAACCAGATGCATGTTCCAAAAAGCATTGTTATTCATAGCCCAAAAGAAAGAAAGACCCAAAAGCCCTATCAAATCATTAATGAATGAGAAAGACAAATTCAACCCAAAATTATTTAGCAATAAATACAAGTGATGAATCCATGCTACTCTATAGATAAATATAAAAAAGATACAGATGAAAGGTAGTAACCAAGAGCCATGTATCATATTACTTACATTAAGTGTGGAGAATATACAAATCTATGGGAACAGAAATAAGATTACTGGTAGTTAAGAAATGACAGCTTTGGGAGAATAAATCAAGTATTCCAATTTTAAATTGTGATGATGGTTATGCACCTTGTGAATAATTTTGAAAGACTAGATTTTTGTGTGTTTGTTTTGTGTACACCCTGAGGCTTGAACTCAGAAACTGGGAGCTGTCTCTGAGCTTCTCTAGTGCTCTACCACTTGAGCACACAAGTCCACTTCTGGGGTTTTGGTAGTTAACTTGAGGTAAGAGTCTCATACACTTGCCTGTCCAGATTGGCTTTGAACCGTGATCCTCAGATCTCAATCTTCTGAGTAGCTAGGATTGCAATTGAACCATTGGCACCCAGCTTAGAAAATTAGTTTTAAAACTAATCTATAGAGTTTAGACATAGTGATCAGAAGCATACTGCAACAGAATTTAAAAACTAACAACATAAAACAACATTGTAATTGTAGCCTGCTACAACTGATTAAAGAGAGTAGAAAAGGATCCTAAACTTGAGTGATAGCATATTAAATGTGATTTGTAGACATGTGGGTATCTATTCTATTGGTTATTTTAATTTTTTAATTATTTACTCCATAATTAGAGACTGAAAACAGGTTATTGAGAATTAACAAACACCTATTTTATATAAATATTACTTTTTTTTGTGGGTCGTGGGGCTTGAACTCTGGGCCTGAGCACTGTCCATCAGCTCTTCAGCTCAAGGCTATAGTTCTACCACTTGAGCCACAGCGCCACTTTTGGTTTTCTGGTGGTTTATTGAAGGTAAGAGTCTAACGGACTTTCCTGCCCAGGCTGGCTTTGAACTGCTATCCTCAGATCTCAGCCCCTGAATAGCTAGGATTACAAGCATGAGCCACCAGCACCCAACAATGTTACTTATTTTAAAAGGTTTTCTGAAGTATACTTGGTTATATCTTTTATATATTATGAAATTAAAGCTTCAACCAGAAGTTAGCAAAGTTTCGTTTTAATAAGTGAGGGTAACCAGAGTTGAGCCTAAATCCTACTAATATATTCTTCCTAACACAATGTTTTATGACTTATTGTGTACCTAATAAAGCCAAGGTAGACCAACCAAAATGCAATATTAGTGCACTATTTGACATATTTTCTTTCTTTTTTTTTGGGGGGGGGGTCCGGTCATGGGGCCTGAACTCTGGGCCTGGGCGCTGTCCCTCAGCTCTTCAGCTCAAGGCTAGCGCTCTACCACTTGAGCCACAGCACCACTTCCGGCTTTTTTCTTTTTGCTTATGTGGTGCTGAGGAATCGAACATAGGGCCTCAGGCATGCAAGGCAAGCGCTCTACCACTGAGCCAACTTCTCAGCCCCAAAATGAGATTCTTTATTTATTTTTTATTTTTTTGGCAGTCATGGGGCTTGAACTCTGGGCCTGAGCACTGTCCCTCAGCTCTTGAGCTCAAAGCGAGCGCTCTACCACTTGAGCTACAGCACCACTTCCTTGACATATTTTCTTTAAAGTATTCAACTTTTAAAATATTTTATTTCAGCTTGGCATTGTGTGCTCTGAAGTCCTTGAAAACAGTTTGTTGGCAACCTTCAGAATTGCTTGGAATCAACACTTCTGGCCTCTAACCTAGCAGGATCTGCATTATCTTTAGCCTTCTCAAGTGTGGCTGCTAAACCTTCCCCTTCTCTTAAACACTGATGACTTATCTATATCTGCTGCTGTTTTAAGGCTGAAATATTCCAGATTACAGCTCATCTTTTTTCTCCCATGCCTTTTGTTTCCTTATGCTAAGGTTTAATCCTAACATAGGCAGGTAAACCTGCCTAATAACTCTTTAAAAGCTGCACTGGTAATTTAGAGTCAAATTATCTATAAAAATTTTAATAATAATAATCCTTCCTGCTTATTTTCTAAATCATGTCCGTCTTTTTATCTTTTCTTCCTCTTTCACTACCTCCTCTTTATCTTTTTCCTCCTTCTTAAGCTTTTTTTTTTTAAATTATTTTATGGTACTACAGACTGAACCCAGGGATTTGTGCTTGCTAGGCAAGTATTCATTAATGAGCTTTACCCTCAGCCATTCAAACTAGCAATTTTGTCTTCCAAAGCATTGTTATTACATATATGCATATAATGCATGTGCTGAAGAGTCAGTCTATACTATCAGGCTGATAGTATATATACTATTTAAGTACAGTAATATACTATAAATACATTACTATAAATAAGTAGTAATATACTTTACTATATTACTCCCTTAAGTAAGGAATCCTTCTTGTTCTCTGTTTTGTTAAAAACAATTGCAAGTGGAATTTAAGATCAATAATGTTTTGTGATATCTTTTGTGATATTGACAATCCTGGATTTTTAGAAGGAAATTGTCAACTTCAAAATTTTACTCTCTCTCTCCTTCCTACATTCCTCATTGCTACTAGTAACATTTAAAAATAATGTCTGTAATAATATCAATGATGCTTCCTGAGATTTCCTTGTTCAGTTAACCTTTAATAATTTTAGAGATGTTTCTTGATACATTTCCCAGAGTGTCCTGAAATTTATCACTATTGGTTCTCCAGGCTAATACCACCACACTTCACTTACCTTCTGTGTGTGGGGGGGGGGGGGCTCTTCTTTCCTTGTTTTTATTTGTCTATTATGCTCAATTTTTATTTCTCTGTAGCAATTCCTTCTCAGTGTGAAATCTTACTTAGAAATGTCTTCATAGATAAATTTTATTGTCCCTAGGTACCCCAAAGCTTCCATCTCTTTAGTCCTTGTTTTTGGTAACTTTGCATTTTCACATTGTTGATGTGAGTCAAACTTCACCTGCCTCAACTGCTATTCGCTATTCTCAACTTTACTCTCTTTCCTATCTAAGTGGATACCCTAGATTGTATATTACTGTTTTGTAAAAACACAAGGCTAGTATTTTCAAATATGTCATATGTTTAGTTGTTTCCGTCATTGGTCTGCTTTGCTACATTTAAGCATCAACAATGACTTCCTATAAGTCTTATAACTGTGCATGATTTCCCCAATAATTTGTATTTTTACATCATGTAAGGAAAGCCATCTTTTCTACCAAAGGCTGTCCCTTCCTTTCTGCATATTTTGTGAATTATTTTAATATATATTTTTATTGAAAAGATGCTGTACAGAAGGGTTACAGAGAGTAAGGTAATAAGCACATTTCCTTTCGAGCATTGTTATACCTTCCTTTCTTTATCCTGTAACATTCTTTCCCTCCCTATCTCCCAACTCCTACCTCCCCACCCCAAGATGTCATTGTTACAATGTGTCCACCTGAATCCTTGTTAAGTATTTTGTTATTTCCTTCTCTTCCCCAAATTAGAAAAATGTTTGTACAAGATACAGGGTACCAGAATCAAATACAGTGAAAACAAGGGTTATACCATGGGGGAAAGAACATACAAAAAAACAACACAAAACAAAAAAATAAAAAAAACACATAGTACATTATAAGTACATTAAAAACAACAAGAAAAACCTCTCATGTCCATGTCTTGGAGTTCATTTCTTTTAGAATCATCTTATATGGTGATATGTACATGGCTATTGAGCTTTTTTGCTCATCTGCTAAGATTATCCTAGACATATACTAATCATTGCAAATAAGGAAAACCATGGAACCTATGCTTTTTTGGTCCTGGCTTACTCCAATTAATATGATTTTTTCGAAGCCTTTCCATTTCGAAACAAATGAGGCAGTGTCATTCTTCCTTATAGAGGCATAGAATTCATATGTGTATATATGTATATATATGTATGAATACACACATATGTATATATACATATATATGTATATATATATATATATATATATTACATTTTCTTGATCGATTCATCTACTGAAGGGCATCTGGGTTGGTTCCATATCTTAGTTATGGTGAATAATGCTGTGATAAACATAATTATGCTGGTCAATTTAGTATGGCCTTGATTGTGATCATTTGGGTAAATGCCTAGAAGTGGGACTGCTGGGTCATAGGGGAGCTCTATTTGTAGTCTTTTGAAGAAGCTCCATACTGCTTTCCAAAGTGAAGAACAAGTTTACACTCCCAGAAATTTTAGCCACATCCCCTCCAGCATCTGTTGTTATTAGATTTCTTGATTATAGCCATTTCAAATAGGGTGAGGTGTTATGTCAATGTTTTTTCTAATTTGCATTTTTTTTATGGCTATAGGCCATTCTTATTTCCTATTCAGAGAAGTCTTTCTTTTAAGTCTTTGGCCCACTTATTAATGAGGTGGTTATTTCTTCTAGGATTTGTTGTTGGAGGATTTCATTTTTTGAATTCTAAGTATATTTTAGATATGAGGCCCTTATCTGTTACGTGGCTAGTGAAGATCTTTTCCCAATCTGTGAGCTTTCTATTGATCTTGCTAGCTATATCCTTTGCTATGCAGAAGCTCTGCAGATTAATGCAATCCCATTTGTCCAACTTTTCTTTGATTTGTTGTGTTTCTGGGTCTTTATTAAGAAAATTTCAGCCTGTGTCAAAGAGCCCTAGAGTTTCTTTTATTCTTTCCTGTAATGCAGGGTACCTGCTTTACTTCAAGGTCTCTGATCCATTTGGAGTTCATTCTGGTGCAGGGTGATATATAAGGATCTAGCTTTAGTTTTCTACAGGTGTTTAACCAATTTTGCCTGCACCATTTACTGAAAAGGCTTTCTTTCTTCCATTCTAATTTTTAGCTCCTTTATCAAACATTAGGTGGTTATAGATCTATGGGTTCATTTCTGAGTTTTCAGGTCTATTCCATTGGTCCTCAGATCTGTTCTTGTGCCGGTACCAAGATGTTTTGATTACTATGGCTTTGTAGTACAGTTTGATATTTGGTATTGATATTCCTCCAGCACCGTTCTTTCTGTTATGAATTGTTTTTGCTATTCGGGGTCTTTTATTATTCCATATGAATTTTTGGGTTGCTTCTTCCATTTCCTTGAAGAATGAGGGTAGGATAGTGATAGGTATCGCACTGAATTTGTAGATAGCCATTGGTAGTATTGCCATTTTCACGATGTTGATCTTCCAATCCAGGAGCATGAGAGGTTTTTGCAATTCCTTAGTTCTGCTTTTTCAGGTTATTGAAGTGTTCATGATAGAGGTCCTTCACTTCTTTAGTTAAGTTTATTCCTATGTATTGTACTTTTGTGGGGCTATTACAAAAGGAGTTGCTTTCCTGATTTCATCTGTGCTCTTCTTGTTATTGGCATACAGAAAAGCCATTGATTTTTAAGGGTTAATTTTATACGTTGCTACTTTGCCAAATATTTGAAACTGCTCAAGTAACTCGGAAGTGGAGTTCATGGGATTCTATAAATACAACATCATTGCATCTGTAAAGAGGGAGAGTTTTACTTCATCTTTCCCTATTTGGATCCCCTTTATGTTTGCATTTTGTCTTATTGCTGTAGCTAGGCATTCTAGTACTAAATTGAAGAGAAGTGGAGAGAGTGGACATCCTTGACTCATTCCTGAACTTAGAGGAAATGGCTTTAGCTTTTTGCCATTAACTATAATGCTGGCTGTAGTTTTGTCATACACATCCTTTATTATATTGAGGAATGTTCCATAAATTCCTAGTTTTTCCAGAGCTTTCATCATAAAGCTTTCATTGGATCTTGTCAAATGCTTTTTCTGCATCTATTGAGATAATCCTGTGGTTCTTATTCTTACTCTTGTTGATGTGATGAATTATATTGATTGGTGTGCATATATTAAAACAGCTTTGCCTGCCTGAAATGAATTCTGTTTGATCATGGTGTATGATTTTTTGATGAATTGTTGAAGTCAATTGGCCAGAATTTTGTTGAGAAGTTTTGCATCAATGTTCATCAAGGGAATGGGTCTATAGTTCTCTTTATTTGATGAGTCCCTGCCTGGTTTGGGGATGAGGGTTAGGGTTAGAATGGCTTCATAGAAAGAGTTTCGTGGTGAAGTTTCTCTTTCAATTTCATTGAAGAGTTGGAGGATTATTGATGTGAATTCTGCTTTGAAGGCCTTGCAGAATTAAGCTGCAAATCCATCTGGGCCTGGGCTTCTCTTGGGTGGGAGGTCTCTTATTGGTGTTTCTATTTCAATTAAGTGGGTTTAAATCATCTTGGTTTAGTTTGGGCATATCAGTCTTTGCTAGAAATTTGTCTATTTCTTCCAGATTCTCAAACTTATTAGCATAAAGGTTTGAGAAGTATTTCCTTATTGTGTTCTAATCTTGGTTGTTTCTGTGGTGATGTTCCCATTCTTATCTCTGTGTTTGTTTATTTGGGTGTGTTCTCTTCTTTTTCTGATGACATTTGCTAAGGGTCTGTCAATTTTGTTACTTTTTTTGAAGAACAAACTCTTTGCTTTGTTGATTCTTCCTGTGATTTTTTTGACCCTAATTCATTTAGTTCTGATTTAATTTTATTTCTTTCCATGTACTGGATTGGGATTTAACTTGTTGCTCTTTTTTCAAGGGGCTTCAAGTGCTTCGTTAAATTGTTGGATTCAGATCTCTGCAATTTGTTGATTTAGGGACTCAGAGCTATAAACTGAGTACTGCCTTTGCTGTTTCCCAGAGAAGATGGTAGTTGGTGTGTTCATTTTGCTAAATATCATGAACATTTGAATTTATTTTCTAATCTCTTCTATATCCCACTGGTGGTTCAACAGTGTGTTGTTCAGCCTCAATGTGTTATAGGATTTTCTTTTGTGGCTTTGGGTGTTGAATTCTAATTTTATTCCCTTGTGGTCTGAGAGAATGCAGGGCATAATTTCAATGTTTCTGAATTTGGAAAAATTTACTTTGTGACCTAAAATATGGTCTATTTTGGAGAATGTTCCATGTGCTTTGATGCTGCTGGGTGAAATTTTCAGTAGATGTCTGTTATGCAGTTGTATATATCCGAGATTTCTCCGATGAGTTTTTGCCAGGTTGATCTATTAAGCCGGGATAATGGTGTGTTAAAGTCCCTAACAATTAATGTTCATGGATCTATGTGAGATTTTAGGGAAGGTAGTGTTTCTTGGATAAATTTGAAGGCTCCATTATTTGGTGAATAGATATTTAGAATTGTACTATCATCCTGAAGGAGATCTCCCTTAATTAGAATGTAATGACCTTCTTTATCTCTTCTCACTCAATTTAATTTGAAGTCTATTTTATCTGATATTAGTATTGCAACTTCCATCTGTTTATGGGGGCTCTTTGCTTGATAGATTTTATTCCAGCCTTTTATTTCCAGCATATTTTTTGTTTGGGGGGCAAGATGTGTCTCTTGAAGACAGCCAAAAGGTGGATCTTGTATTTTTGATTTAGTTGGGGGAGTTGAGTCCATTGATTTTGAGAGTTATGATTGAGAGGTGTTTGTCCGTTCCTGCCTTTTTATCCAATTTTTTTTGGGGGGTTGAGCAGTGCCTTGACTGCTCTTGCTGTGATTACATATTTCTCTGTTTGTGGGCCTTTTCACTGCCAATAACCCATTCTTGAGGATATTTTGTAAAGCTGGTGTTGTAGCAATATATTTTTTTTCAGATTTTCCTTGCTATGGAAAGTTTTTACTTGTCCTTCACTTTGAATGAGAGCTTAGCTGGGTAAATTATTCTTGGTTGTTAGTTATTTGTCTTTAGGGCATGGCATACCTCATTCCATGTTCTCCTTGCTTTTATGGTCTCTGCTGAGAAGTCTGAGGTTATTCTGATTGGCTTATCTTTATAGGTGATTCTTTTCTTCTCTCTGGCAGCTGTAAGAATTCTTTCCTTAATTTCTATTGATCCTGTATGGGCTATAATGTGATGCTGGGATGTCCTATTCTAGTCTGGGCCATTTAGGGTTCTAAAAGCTTCTTGTAACTGGATGGGCCTGTCCTTTTGTATATTTGGGAAGTTCTCTGCTAGTATTCTAATCCATTGGCTTCCCTCTCCAGGCCCTCCTCAATATCTCTTAGTCTCAAATTAGGCTTTTTGGTTGAATCTTGTAGATCCTGCAATGATCTGCCATGCTTCTTGTTTTGTTATGAAGATCTGTGTGCTCTTTCTCCATGGAGTCTAAACGGTCTTTTGCTGTGGAGATTTGGTCTTCCGCTTCCTCCATTTTGCTTTAAAGGCTTTTTACTTTGCTAGTTATATCCCTTCCTTCTTGCTGGTCTTTCTTAATGGTGGCCAGCTTTTTATTGAGGTTTTCTTTTAAATCTTGGATGGATTTCCTCATCTCCTGCAGTTGGTTTTCAGACTTCTCTTTCAACTCCTTTAACTGGGTGTCCATCTTTTCACTGGACTCCTTTACTTTCTATTAATTTTTGGTTGGCTTTGTCATGTTCTTGTATAGCCCTATGCAGGGTGTCCATGTTTTCATTCAGCAGATTTACAAGCCATGCTTTTAAAATACCTTGAGCATTATCCTTTGGGTCATTCTGGGACTGCTCTATGTGTTTATTGGAGATGGAGTTGGAGTTAGTTGATTGGCCATGTTTCTTGCATTTCTGTGATTAGTTCTACCCATTTGGAGATAAGAGATCTACTCCAATATGACAATAGGACAGTCTTTTAGGGCAGGAGTCAACCCAGTGCTATGTAGAGGTATAGAACTTAGAGTTTCAAAATTATGGGTTGGTATTTCCCTATTTAGCTCTTACTTTTTCTTGGAGAGGGGTGTTGTGGTTCCGGGGTGGAGATTATGTGTATCTGTAACATGTGAGACAATCTGGGTTTGGCTGTTAAGTAGTCTGAACCTTAGGGTTAACAAGATGGGCCCTTTGTACTCAGTCAAAATGGAACCAACTGCAAGTTGGCTCAGTTATAAACTATTAGGGATCAATGGACTGAAGAAAATGGAGAAAAGAAGAGTTAAGATTGGAGAGATGAGTTTAAGTAAATTAAGGGGAAAAATTGGGTATAATGATAGCAGAGGGGTAAGAACGTCTTAGAGGACGAGTATGTGTAGTTGGAAGAGAATAGAGACCTTTTTCAGAGTGTAAGAGGTAGAAAAGAATTTGAAGAAAGATTATGTAAGGAATAGCTTAGAAATCTAGATGAAAATAAGAAAAATATATATAATATGTGTATATTTGAGAGAATTTCTGATATTAGAAAAAGTTCTATTGAAAAAGTATTGGAATGTTGATTAATCTAAAATAATTCCTGTAATTATTATATTTATATACATAGAAGGCCTTACTTTGTGTATAGAACTAGACAGGTTAGCTTTCATGAAGTAGTAGTACAATGTGGAGAAAAGAGAAGAGGAAAGAGTGAAAAGAAAAAAAATAAAATTAGGAAATTGAAAAGTGGAAAAAAAACCTAAGTAACAGTGAAAAAATAGAAGATTTAAGTAAAATAGCCCATCCTAAAAACAAAACAAAAACATAAAGAAACAAAAACAAACAACAATCAAACATAAAAAATCTAATGAGTGAGTTTCTTGGTTTGTTTGGGGGATCTTGAGTCTCCATGTAGTCCACTAAGCTGATTCTTGATAAAACCTTGTATGCCTTACAAAAGTCAGCTTTTCTTGTGGCTTGGTTGGAGCCAGAAAGCATTTTGACAAGGGAAGGTGACTGCTACATAGAATTTAATGGTGGGGAGTTGTGTATGTGGGTATAATGCTAACATGGGCTTTCTGATTTGGCCACAGGAGGTTTAGGAACAAAGCTTAGATCTGTGTTCACTTCTGATGTGATCCCTCTCTTTTCAGCGGGGGCTTGAGTCAGAGAGCTTTGGGACCCCACAGAGAATTGCCACCCCCAGGGAGTAGACCCAATTGGGTTACTCACAAGATCTGTAGCTGGTGGTGCACTGGACCACAGAACCTATGTTTTGGTGGCCAGGATGGTATTGACAAGTTCTCAGTGGGAGGGTCTGGGCGTTGGCAGGACCAGGTGAGGGTGTGGTGACTGCAGCAACTGAAAAGTCTAGCTCTCTGGCATGCGGAGTCTGAGCTCTGGGAGGACCAGGTGGAGCTGGGGACCGCAGGCTGTGGGTTTCAGCAGGCAGCGTTGGGGGCAGCTGCTGGCGGCTGTGGGCTTTACCAGCATTGATACGGAGGGGACATCGAGTTTGGCAAGTCGTACCCTCCACAGAAGCACTGGACTGTGCTAGCAGCTGCGGTGAAGGCACAGGACTGGCCTGTGCAGGGTCAGCAGAGCTCGAAGTGATGCTTGCGGTGACTGTGGGAGGCTGGGGTTGGCACCTGGTGGCAGCAAGGAGGGAGCAGGTTTCAGCAGAGCGCCCAGTCGGCAGGGCAGTAGGCCCATGGGGTGAAGGATTGACCGTGGCTGTGGTGTCCTGGGAGCCTTGTGTACATGGAGGTAGTGGGGGTCCATGGGGATCATGTTGGCAGTGCGGGCATGGGACCTTAAGCTTACTCCAGACGTGGCATTGGGGCGCTTACCCTGTGGTGCCAATTTCTCGAGATTGCCATAGTAGTGTTTTCTGAATCTGCTCCTCCTCTGCAGCTGCCCAGGGGACAGGTTGGAGCCAGCCAGGGTCCACTTGCTGACTCCAGAATCTTCACTGGTTTCCCTTCTAAGTTTCTGGGGATCTGGTGTTGAAAGCTGTCTTCAGTTTTTGGATGCTTCTTTGCTTAAAGTCTGCAGAAAGTCTCAGGATGGCGCAGAGCTACGGGGGTGCTGTTGCTCAGCAGGGGTCCTGCTTGTTGGGATATTCCTCTTGTAGTAGGAAAAGTCTTTAGATATTTAGAGTTTGCTTGGCGTGGGGTAAAGTGTGTGCTGTGGCCCTAGATCTTAGTTTGGTTATGTAGTTTGAGTACCTGTGAGAGTGTCGCCATCTTGAATCTACCCCCGTGAGCATTATTTTTATGAAAAGTTTCTACTTTTGCTTGGTGGCTTGACTCTTGTTGATTTTTAGTCATACCCTATTCTTGTGAAGACATCCTCTTACAAGCTTAGTAAACTTTCGTTACATCCTCTTTTTGGTAATTAAGCCACATTTTGGGGAAAAAAATGCTCTTTTTAAACTAGCCAATCACAAGCAGATTGTGAACCTGAGCTCAGCCGATTTGAGCGGAGGGACAGGGAATACTGCTTTTAGGGATAAATAGGAAACCACCCGTCTATTCTCTGCGCTTGCTTGCCATGATTTTGGCTAATGGCACACCCTTTTCACTAGAAGTGAATTTTGCCTACCTGAGACTATTTTCTGTTATAATGTCTTCGGTTGTGACTCTGGTGCTTCTTGGAAAGCATTTTTTATAACAATAGAGATATCATGTGATATATATTTTATAATAACTGTCACCTATGTTTTCTTGGTGTTGCTATTTACATAGTCTGATTTTGTGTTGACACTTGGGAAGATTCAAAAGAGATGCTGTTCTCAGACTGTATCATTGTTCATATTCCCAAAACCCCTCCAAATCTTTCTCATTGATCTGGGGTTTAGACTGAGTAGTACTGCTACTTTTAAACTACTCTAGGTGAAGAAAGATTGAGGATCAGTAACCTCAGTCAAATAAAGATATATTTAATCTATTATGTCACATATTTATTTTCTTGGTGTGATAAAAACACGTAAAATCTATTGTTTAGTACCTCTCAAGTAGACAATGTATTGTTATTCATTGAGTATCCTTTAACCAGCAACTCTCCAATACTTCTACTATTTAGCCTCTGGTTAATCACAATTTTACTGTTTCTATGTCCTAATTTTTTTTCATTCTGCCTGTGACACCATACAATATTTATGCATTTTTGCTTAACTTATTATTATCTAGTTTTGTTCATGTTATTGCAAATGAAAGGATTTTAACTTTTAAAAGCAGAAAATTTTTCCATTGTTTATGTAGAATTTTTAAAGTATATTCATCTGCTGACACTTGTTGATTCCATATCTTACTTCCTGTGAATAATGATACTTTGGATATTAGAGAAAGGGGCATGTCTTTATGTGTACTGGATAATCAGAACCTCTTCTTTTTAGATTTATGTTATTTCCTTGATTCTTAGCTCTTGTTTTCAAAATTCTCTATATTGCAAAGGTGAACTCAAAGTCTTATTTATGCTACAGTACTTCTCCTATTGCTATTATAACATGTATTTTATTTAAAG
The DNA here is from genome assembly GCF_024711535.1 of Dipodomys merriami. Lineage (NCBI taxonomy): Eukaryota > Metazoa > Chordata > Mammalia > Rodentia > Heteromyidae > Dipodomys > Dipodomys merriami. The sequence continues at coordinate 13,983,198 of NW_027203382.1, read as the reverse complement.
ATGTAACTACTAATGTTAATTTGGTGCATCAGTATATTTTAAATAATTTTTCCTCTAAGGCAAAATAATTGTTATAATTATGAATCCTCTTCTCCCAGTATCTAACTTCCTTTAGATGAGAAAGAGTGAGAGAGAAAGCCTAACTAGTATCTCTAGGGTTTTCTCCCTTATTGAAACTAAGCAATATTCTACTTATGAGGATTTAGAAAAGTCAACTTCCCTTTCAATTATGTAACACACTGGTTTGGGTGTTTGTTGCTTTAAATACACACTACTATTCCTCTGCCTTCTCTACCTGAGACAGGAGGCTGTGATGTCCAGCATTTTTCCACACACTAAAAATCTGGAATAAAGCATAAACAAGGATTTGGAAAGAAAATTATGCTGTTTTACACATAAACATGTCATTTAAAAAAAATTTTAACATTGTACTATGAAAGATATTTTTTCATTATAGCTGAACATGGTTCTCATTTCCTAAAATTGAAAGTGATTTTGCCTTATATATCCAAGTGTGCCATGGAATATGGCTAGAGAATGAATAAAAGTAAGGGCAGGCTTGATTTCCAGGGAAGTTGTTGTCTCTGTTCAACTGCATGATGTTACAATCCATTGATCCTTCTTCCACTTCCTGACACTTTTCAGTAACAAACACATTCAGCTCTGCTTCGTCACCTCTAATATGTACACCTATAAAAATATTTGATACACAGCTCAGTTCTGTGTATTTCACAGTTAATAGCCCTTTGCACAATTTTTATAATGATTTTGTTTCATAAATATAGATTGCATATCAACATGTGGAGTAATCACTCCTATCTGTGTTTAAACACAAAGTGAGTTTCCTACAGTTTTATAATGTAGCCCTAGAAAGTCCTGTTTCTCTTAGAAATTTTGTTAACAAAAATACTCTGGCATTTCAGTGTCCACTGTCCTAGGTCAGTCTGCAAAAGAAGGCATGGCATGGCTCTTACGTCAGGTTGTTTGGCTCAGCATCTATTCTTTCTCATTTTGTGACAGAATTAAAAATATATCTTGTTTGGGTGAAATACAATCAATGGTTTTATCCTGTCTCTTTCACTGTCTCCAGAATTCAGATGATTCCCAATGTGCTGAGTTTTGGACACACCCAATTCTGATCCTGCCAGAGCCTCTCAAAGACAGACTGTGTCCGATTAGTACACATGGGCCTTATTGTTAGTGCTGAGCCCTAGCCCACATGAATTCTAATAGACGCATAGGCAGTTGTTACAAAACAAGCACCATAATGACACTCAGATAGACTGTAGATTTATTTTTAGGCAGATGATGTGTGTGGCCCATGCCTCAGGCCCACCAAATGATAATAATAGCAACTCTCTGCAGTCAGTAAAGGGAAGGTTATTTTTTTTTACAAAAACTGAATAAATTATAAAATGTTTCCTGCCATCCTTATGCCTCCTGCCTACCTTCCACCTTCTGCCCAATTTCCTCTGCACACCAGTAGGACTGGCAAGGCACAGTTATAAACCACATTGCTGAGCCCGGGGATAATCCTGAAACTAATAAATTTTTAATTACGTATTAGACTAAGGATGATATTTTACATGTGTGCAATAAATACAAACAAGTTTTACATGGTTAAAAAAAAATACTAATCTTGGGGCTGGGAAGGTGGCTCAGTGGTAGAGCGCTTGCCTTGTGAGCATGAGGCCCTGGGTTCGATTCCTCAGCACCACATAAACAGAAAAAGCCAGAAGTGGCGCTGTGGTTCCAGTGGTAGAGAGCTAGCCTTGAGCTGAAGAGCTCAGGGACAGTGCCCAGACCCAGAGTTCAGGCCTCATGACCGGCAAAAAAAAACAAAAAATACTAATCTTTCACATTTTACATCTTTCTATACATTACCACACACACACACACACACACACACATACACACACACACACACACTGGCACAGAGCCTGGGTTAATGCATATAAGAAAAGAGTTTATCTGTCAAGCTGAAAATACTTGAGAATGACCATTCTTAAACCTTGAGAAAAACATTATTATTAATATTATAAAGAAGATTTTTTTTACCGATTCACATTAGGCTTCTGACAAATTTTAATTGCCAACATTATGTTCACATCTTAGAAGTCAAAGGTCCCAAATTTTACTTCAATCTAGAAGTTGAAAAAGCTATTTTTTATAAGCTGTTTGCTTTTCCATGGACTGTTGAGAACTGCCAAGATTGGCTAAATATGGGAACCATTTAAAAGAATCTTATTAAAAATCCAACTTCCTAAAATTGAACCTCAAGTGATCCATCAGAAGAAGCCAGCAAAGTAAGTTGAATATTTAGGGCAAAAGAGATTAAAAAGAAGGTTAGATAGTGCAAATACTTGAGATTAGGCTGTATGTATAATTTGTTGCATTACCTTAAAATTCATAAAAATTTAATTAAAACTTGACAGCACAAGAATTGTGACAGACTCCTGTAACTTAGAGTCAAAATCCTGGTTCAGCTAATCACTTTGGATGAGTTTTATTTCTCTCCTCAGTTTCTCTAGCTATGAAAAATAGCACACAAATAAGTAATGAAGTATGTTTTGTTTTTATGAAGTGCCTAAGAAAGGAAAACAAAGAAAGGAGCTATAATTAAATATTTCAGCTAGAACTTTTTAAAAGAATGTTTTAATGTCAATATTACATTTATTTATTTATTTATTTTTGGTTGGTAGTGGGGCTTGAACTCTGAGCTTGGGCACTGTCCTTGTGCTCTTTAGCTCAAGGAAAGCACTCTGCCACTTGAGCCACAGCGCCACTTCAAATGTCAATATTTCATATATTTTATATATTCCCATCCTTTTCTAATTTTTATCTTTAGGTGTTCCTGTTATCCATTCTGCGTGTTTTATATTTTTCCTCAATATATTTATTTGATATCTCAAAGGATATCAAGCTACTCTTAATTGTAAATAATAACAGTATCAAATTTCCCCTCTTTTGTATTCTCTAAGATTATTTTCCTACTCTCTTCTAATTCTCTCTCCAAAGTACAGGAAAATAATGTTATAAAGAAATTGCATATGTTAAGCTACTTAGCTTATTTTTATTATTACCATAGAAAGATGAATTTGCATGTCATATCCATTTTGGAGCCCAGCAGTTAGCACAGCTTCTTTCTATTGTGATATCAAACCTATTCACTACTGTATCGTAGAACTTCAGATTCCCTGTGTCTTTTGAAATGTCCAATCATATTAAATTAATGTATATGTTGACTCTTTAAGTTTGGAGAAAACAGATTCAATATTGTAGATCCCTCAGCATCTGTAATTCATTGTCACAAAGTTGATTGAAAATAATTTTATAAAATTTCACTCCAGTATCTCTCACATTATTATACTCTAAGCGGTACTTTATTGGTATTAGTATTCTTTTTAAGAGATGTTTCCAAAACTCATAATTCATAATTTTTTAGTTAACAAAATCTGTAAATTTTAAAAATGAATAGGTAAAGATATAAACTTATAAACATAGTAATGTATGATACAAATAGTTTCTCATATATACCATGCAATTTTATTTTTTCACTTTTTTGTATAATTTTCAGATATGTATAGAGAGGTTTAATTTTGGGGAGATGGTACATATTGACTTCTCCCTTTCTATATTCTTTGATTATGTTCTAAGTAAGAACTAAAAAAATCCATAGTCTGGTTGGTTGTAATACTATCAACAAAGACAAATATAAGTTCATTTTGTGCATGTCTTAAAATATCACAATGGAATCTTTTGTATGATTAATTCACATCAAGCAAAGTATTTTTTTTATCAGTTGTGTAACTTAAACACAGGGCCTGGGTGTTGTCTATGAGCTTTGTTGCTCAAGACTAGCAATCTACTACTTTGAGTCACAGTGCCACTTCTGGTTTTCTGGTGGTTAATTGGAAATAAGAATCTCATAATCTTTCTTTCCACGGCTGGATTTGAACTGTGATCCTCAGATCTCAGCCTTCTGAGTAGGATTACAGCTACAATTACAGCTCAAGCTATATATATGGGGGGCGGTGATCATGGGACTTGAACTCTGGGCTTGGGTGCTGTCCCTTAGCTCTTCATCTGAAGGCTACCACTCAATCACCACTTGAGCCACAATGCCACTTCTGTTTTCCTGGTGGTTTATTGGAGATAAGGGTTTCACAGACTTTCCTGCCTGGGCTGGCTTTGAACTGCAATCCTCAGATCTCAGCCTCCTGAGTAGCTAGGCGTGAGGCACAGGCACCTGGACAAGCAAAATATTTTTAACATAAATCTTATCTTCCTTATCTTTATATCAGCATTGAAAAATAAATGGATGCTATGTACATCCCAGGACACAGAAAGAATCCAAAGATGGTTGAGAAAAAGTCACAAAAGCAAATTGAAAACCTATTTAAGAACTTAAAACTCAGTGATGAATGGACACAGAAAGGGTGTGTAAATATAGTCATAATAAGCAATTTATATATGTGAAATGGAGTCAGGTAACTTGAGAGGATGGGTGGGATTGGGATAGATGGGAGAGAGAATGATGAAAAGGGTGACATTGGTCCAAAGGCATTGTACCCAGAAATTAACATGTTGAATTGAAATCCCACTGAAAACTACTTCAAAAAAAGATAAAAAAATAAACACACATGCCAGCTAGGACATAGACTAAAACCAATCTTGACTATAAAAAAATATCAGTGGATGGGCATAATATTTCATGCCAGAAGCCCCAGCTTGCATGGGAAACCTAGGAAGAAAAGTCCTCTACCCGATACAGGATAGTTGGGGAAACATAGGAAGATGTTATTTAAAAAGAAATTCAGTAGGGTAGAATAGAGTTAATCTAGGCAGTGCATTGGGGAATACTGAATGACAAGTACATAATGTAAAGAGGGGCTTTATAAACGTGCTGTGGTCTGACAATCTCTGTTCAGTTTACTGTCAGCAGTGTTTTCTGAAAGGAAAAATCCTTTAATATATTCTTCTATTTGGCCAAAAGAAATTATAATTTTATTTTCTTGTTTTTTAATGTTTTTATTGTCAAAGTGATGTACAGAGAGGTTACAATTATATAAGTAAAGTAATAAGTACATTCTTGTCAAACTCATTACCCCTTCTCTCAATTTTCTCCTACTTTCCTTCCCCTCCAGCCCACCACCCCCAACTTGTATAGATCATTTCCAACATATTGTCTTGTGTATGTTGCTGTTGCAATGGTTCCCCCACTTGTCCTTTGTCTGTTCGTTCTGTTGTTCTCCGTTCCTTTCCTTCCCTAATTCACATTAATGTACATAAAATACTAGCTTACCAAAATCAAATGCACTGACAACAGGTAATATACCATAGGAGAAAGAACATACAAAGGGAACAAAAAAAATCACATAGTACACTAAAAACAACAACAACAATGAAGAAAAACCTCTTGTGTCCATGTCTTGGAGTTTATTTCTTTTAGGATCATCTTTATGGTCATATGTACATAGCTATTAAGCTGTTCTGCTCATTTGCTAAGATTATCCTAGATGTATACTAATTATTGCAAATAAGAGAAATCATGGGACCTATGTTTCTTTGGGCCTGGCTTACTTCACTTAATATGATATTTTCCAAGTCTTTCCATTTCCTAACAAATGGGCCAGTGCCATTCTTTCTGATGGAGGCATAGAATTCCACTATACATACATACATACATATATATATACATATATATATATAATATTTTCTTGATCCATTCATCTACAGAGGGGCATCTGGGTTGGTTCCATGGTGAATAATGCTGCAATAAACATAGATGTCCTGATAGCTTTAGTATGGCCTTGATTGTAATCGTTTGGGTAAATGCCCAGAAGTTGGATTGCTGGGTCATAGAGTAACTACCTCACAAAGTGAAATGACACAGTGTTCTATGGGATAATGTCTATAAAAGGCAAAGCAAACTTAAGGGAAAGAAAATTTACAGCCCGTATGTGAATCAAAAAAGAAAAGAAGAATGCCATATGTAAGAGAAATATTGAATTGAAATCAGTATTTTAATTTTTAAACACAGTACTTTTTTGCAAGTACTGAGGAACATAGTAGGTTTGTAATTGCTGTCATTGCTTTCTGATGTATTTCTACAGGTGCATAATTTAATCATTCCACCTGAAGTGTTAGGCACATAAAGGTATTATTAGTTAAGAGTGAATAGTGGTTTAATTTGAAATGAGAGGTTTGAATCTTGTTTTTAGCTATTAAAATGGAATGAATAATTTTCTAGTTTTAAATAACAACATTCCTTGCAATTATAACTTTAGCCAAGGTGATCTTCCAAAATGTCTGACAATATTTTCTTTTGTGACTTACCAAATTTTAACTCTGAGAATGAGGTAAATCAAGCGCCACCACAGACTTCTAACCTTTAAAGAAATTTCTATTGGAAATACACTTTAAAAAATATACAATTTGAAAATACCAGTAAACATGCCTTCAGTTACAATTATATGTTCAATATCATTAGACATTACATGTAAAGAAATGGATACGCTCCATTTCCTGCTCCATTAGTTTCTTATGGTGGGATTTCAAGGCTATTTCTAAACTTACAACTCTTTGTGGCTGGGCACTTCATTCCCAATTGATTTTCTGAGAGTATGACAGTACAGGCTATAAGAAGCTGGAGAATCTCCAAAAAACAGTATGGATTCAATCCCAATTTCATTTAGAGGTATCTGGAACTCAAGATGATCAAGAATGATTATTCAGGATAGAACTTGCTCTGTGCACATTTCAACTAAGAGGTAACCTGAGTTACTCAGGCTGCAACATATATCATCCCACCTGAAGTTGTTCATTTCTTCATCATAATTGCCTGCCAGAGAAAGGGTTATGAAATGACTTCTAATCCAAGTTCCCTGATACTTTGGGATATGAAGTACTTTGTACTTTAAAAAGTGATGACAATTGGAAATGAAAGAAAAATACAAATATACAAGCAACACCATAAATGAATTAGAATTTGAAGTTGGAGACTTATTCTTCATACTATTTTGCAAATAGAAAATAATAAATTAAGCAAAATGAGTAAAAGATTCACTTCTCAATATAGATAAAATAACTGAAGAAAAAGTAATCAAACTGATGAGGGAAAGGAAGGACAAAGGGTGAACTGAACCGATGCAACAGCAATACTCACAAGACATTATGATGGAAATGAACTTTACAACTTGGCAAGGGGAGGTGAATCCGGGGGAGGGAAAGTGGGAGAAAACCAGGGTGGAGTACCGTTCAACAAGAAATATACTCAGTACATTACTTAGGTAACTGTAACTCAGACATCACCCTTATAATAACATTAAATTTAAAAAATCAACTTTCCAGAAGTGACTCATTTTTTCAATCTGAAATTTGGAACTTTCTGGACATGGTGTTTGGTTGCAAAGGGCAGAATGAAGAAGAGAGGAATGTTAAACATGAAAATAAGTCCACAGAAGTTACTCAAATTAAAGCCCAAAGATTAATCAAAACCTTAAGCCAAAGTTTTAGAGGGCATCTAAAATAATACAGCAGTTGTAAACCAGAGTCCACCCCAAAAGATAAACAATTTTAAAGTCTGAATGATATACTTATTAAAATGCTTAAGGAGCTCAAGCAAGGTAAGTAAAACTAATATTATATTTAGACATATCATAGTGAAACTACTGAACCAAATCTAAAGGGGGAAAAAAACTCAGAAACTGAGAGAAAGGACATTTTATACAAAAGAGAGTAACAACAAAAAACAAAGATGGGTGACATCTCATCAGAAATTATGCAAGCCCAAAGATAATGAAATGCCACCTTTAAAATGAAGAGTGAAAGAGAAAGGAATAGCTGTCAACTCAATTTCTATACCTAGTGAAAGTATCATTCAAAAATAAAGACAAAAAGGAGACATTTTCAAACAAAAGCTGAGAGAAATTGTTGTCAGAAAATTCAAATTGTAAGAAATTCTAAAAGAAAATTCTAAAGAAAGTTTTTCACCTTGAAAGGAAATTATGAAAGATGGAATCAAAAATCCTCAGGAAGGAGTGATGAATACCTAGAGGATAAATATGTCACTAAAATAATGTTTAAAAGGCTTGAGACTTTTAAAAGCACTAATAATGAATATATTATCTGATTCATAATACATGCAAAAATGAAAGAAATGACACCAATAGGAAAAAAAAAGTAGATGGGCTAAAGAATGGAATTTCATGGTTTAAGTATCCTTTTTTTTCATGTTGGTTCTTAATGAATTAAGAAGGTACTAAGAATATAAGAATCCAATAGCACAAACAGTGTAAAAAAAGAAAAATAACCAATTAACATAAAAAGTCAAGAAAGGATTAACAAAAGAAACCTGAGATTGTCCAGTTAATCTTAACTGTATCAAATCAACATTATTAAATAAAGGAATCACAGATTCAATATGAAAATAGAAATGAACAAGGTTCAAATAAATTACTTGGCCTATGTTTTTCTTTATATACACAAAGATCCTGATTTGGCAAGATATTTGTTGAATACAAAATGATTCTTCGGTTAACTTCAATTAAAATAACACCAACTCTCATTTTTTGATAGATATTAACAGAACAATTCTAATGTTTGTATGTGTCCAATTGATATTATGTTCTCTTAGAAACATTTGTAAGAAACTGAGTTGAATCACATGTTTTCATTTTATCAAAATGATTGCTTGTGTTCTGTTGATCTTGCCAAGTTTGCACTACTTATAAAACTGAGTCAACTGGATTAAAGTTCTACATGTTAAAATTCTTCTGCATGTTTGTTTATGTCGAGGTCATTTAAATGGCCATCTTATATAAGATATTAGGATATAAGATTTAGGAAGAAATTTGCTATTAATTTTTTTAAACATAAATTTTCTTCTGCTTAAAAAAAAATGTCCCAATGGATGAATGCTTTTGTGTACAGACTGGGGAATTCTTATCTATTTGATAACATATTGCAATTCTGTAATTACTTAAATATAATATTCTTAGAGACTGAGGATGATGGCAAAGGAGCAGCTGGAGTGTACCAAGCTCTAGTGTAGAAATCAGTTTTAGTGTTCCAGTGAAAAATCCAAGGGTAGAGAGTCACACCAAGTGTGCCATCATAGTACAGTTTGGTCAGAGAGGAAAAATTCAGGGAGCTTGGTTAACGAGAGTTTCAAGCACTTGCCGGGGTCATAGTAGCTATGGCAGCAGCAGCCACCACTGCTGCCATCTGAAAAGACAGAGCCTGGGACAAAGGAAGCAGAAATGGAGTGAGAGTAGTTTCTACTCACCACCAGCGTGAACTGACAAGGAGAGGAAATCATCCTGTTGACCACAGAAGTACACAGACTGCAGATGGAAAGAAAACCAAGGGAAAGGTGTGAGAACCCCACAAGACTTCCTCACTCCTTCTCACAGAAGAGCATTTGGAAGGTACCCCGTCCCACCACCAGATAAGAATGCTCTCTTTGATACTGGCAAAGACCAGGCCAGAGCAGCTAGCAGAGAACTTAGGCATTAGAAGTAGACACTAAGGAGCCATTTTGAACAAGTCAATAGGTCCAGACTAACAGGGCTCAGCTCCACCCAGGGGAAAGTTGACCCTTGAGGGGAGCGCAACTTTTTTCACTGGGTAAACAGAGCCAGAGGCAGCCACACCCTCTGCACCACAAGCAGCTCTCCCAGCTGCAGGAGGGTAAAAGAAAAACCATTCTAAATTAGAAAATGTCATAAATCTAGAGAGTGGATTCAGGCTGGGCTGTGAAAGTGTCTCAGGAACTAGCTGCTCAGAGAAAAACTACTTTTTTGACAGGCCACAATCCCACCCACATTCAAGCTTCCTCACAGTGACTCCAAGATATAGAAATCAGGTATCTACTGAGTGATACACAGCAGATGGTGGTCCCACTGAACTAGTCTAGCAGGAGGGTCACAGAGTACTCCCACTGGTAAGGCAGAGTTTCATTCTGCCTGCTCAAACTGATTTAAGAAACCTAATAAACTACAGGAAGACCAAACACCACAAGCAAATCAGAAACTCCACCAAGACATTGGATATGGACACAGGGGAGAAACAAGACACCCAAATAAATCAAATAATTCTTTTTTGACTTAATTTTATTTTTTTCTACTTTTTTCTTTTTTTTTCTTTTTCCCGTCCCCCCCACCTTTTGCTTTTCCTCTTTTTACTTTTTTTGCTCTACTTAATCACTGTTCTGTTCATCCCTAGAAATGTACTCATCTTTGATTATTACACCTTATCCTTCTTTGTGTGCAAACTTAATTCGGACATTGATTACTTAATTCACATTTTCTCCAAATTAGTTCCTTTAATTGTAGTATTATTTGATTACACTTATATAATTTTTTAAGTTTTTCATTTTTCTTTTTGTTTCTTCTTTAGTTCTCTCTTTTTTCTTTCTCTGAATTTAGGTCTTAGTTATACTCCCTCTCGTCCTTTCTCTCCCTACATAGCTCTTATTTTTTCTTCACAATTCTCCCTATACTTATTAATTTCTGATCCCTTGACTCCTTTGATTTTCTTAGTCCACTGATCCCTAGTTTCCTGTTGTTGAACTAGATTGTATCTGTACTCATTTTGACTGTGTCAAAAATCTGTGCAACTACAGGGCTCTGGGTTGATGCTTGCCTTAAAATAGTGTTCTTGCTCAGAATTGGTTTTGTTATCATACCCAAATGGGCAGAACAAACTGTAGAAACACAAGAACAATGGTAAGTCAAGCAACCCTTATATCCTGCTCAGTATAAACAGGCAACTGAGTAGTTAATGAATAACTCAGAGGAGAGTCCTCAAAATGCTCTACAAATACTTCTGGTAAACATGGTGAATGAAAAGACTGAAAGCCTGCAAAGGATTTTGCGTGACCATGATAGGGCAATTCGTGAGCTTGATGAGCCTAACTAAAGATTAATAGAGGAATCACATGAGCTTGATGAGAATAATCAAAGATTAATAGAAGGATTCATGGAATCCACAAACAGAAAGCTGGTGGAATACATAGTGGCCATGAGCAGAAACGTTAATGAATTCCAACAGAAGGAAAGGGAATCCAATGAGAATATAATAACTCAACTAAGGGACTTTAGAGTGTCCATGGAAATCAAATCAAGGAGGTAAAGAAGTCCATACAAGTCCTAAAAAAAAAAAAAAAAAATCTCCAACAAAGAAATAGAAGACATCAAATCTGACCAATTAGAAGGAAAGGAAATAAAAACAAAGTAGAAACTCTTAACAGTAGGTTAGACCAAGAAGAAGATCAAATCTCTGGTATTAAAGATTGTCTAGACATCATTGAGAAAGAACAGACAAGTATTCAACACAAATCCAAGAAATATGATAGATTCATTTGCTAGATAGAAGATATCATCGAAAGGCCTAATTTAAGGCTAATGGGTGTAGAGGAGGGCTTAGAGACAGAAGGTCTAGAGAATTTATTTAACAGAATCCTAGCAGAGATCTTCCTAAACATACAAAAGATAGGCCCATTCAGATACAAGAAGACTTTAGAACCCCAAATGAACCAGACCAGAACAGGACATACGCCCCCCCCAACATTGTAATCTGCACAGGATCAAAAAAGACCAAAGAAAGGATCCTTAAAGCTGTCAGGGAGAAAAGATCAATCACTTATAAAGGGAAACCAATCAGAATAACTACAGATTTCTCAGCAGAGACCATGAAAGCAAGAAGAGCCTGGGATAATGTATGCTACAACCTATCAACCAATCAAACAACTATCAACCAAGGATACTGAACCCAAATAAACTCTCCTTCATAACAGTTTGACAAAGAAACATTGAAACAGTATATCTCCACTAAATCAGCTTTACAAAAAATACTTAAAGATGCCCTACACATAGAAAACCAACAAGAGCATGATGAAGCCAGAGAAACAGCCCCCAAACAAAGAATCAGATAATTATAGTAAGAACACAGTAGGCACAGCCCCCAAGAAAGTGGATAACATGGCAGGAATTACCAAACACCTCTCAATCCTAACCCTCAATGTTAATAGACTTAACTCTCCAATTAAGTGACATAGATAGTTTAGTTGGTTCAAAAAGCAAGATCCTCCTATGTGCTGCCTTCAAGAGACACACCTTGCCCACAAAAACAAACATTCTGAAAGTGAAAGGCAGGGACAAAATCCCTGAAGCAAATGGCCCCTCCAAAACATGCAAGAGATAAAACAGAGTTAGCAAATAGAGATTAAGAAGGATCTCTCTTACAGGAGGATATAACATTTCTTTTTTTGGGGGGGAGGCCCGGTTGTGGGCCTAAACTCTGGGCCTGGGTGTTGTCCTTCAGCTTTTCACCTCAAGGCTAGCACTCTATTACGTGAGCCACAGTGCCACTTACGGCTTTTTTTTTCTGCTTATGTGGTGCTGAGGAATTGAACCCAGGGCCTCATGCATGCAAGGCAAGCGCTCTACTACTGAGCCACCTTCCCAGCCTGGATATAACATTTCTGTACATCTTTTCACCAAATACTAGAGTACTCAAATTTATCCAAGAAACACTACTTTTCTTAAAATCACATATAGATCGAAAGACATTAATTTTAGAGGACATTAACACACCACTCTCCACACTAAATAGAACAACTCAGCAAAAACTCAACAGAGAAACCTTAAATATAAACAACTGCATAGACCAACTAGACTTCATAGGAATCTACAGAATATTTCACCCAGCAGCAACAGAATACACATTCTTCTCAGCACCACATGGAACATTCTCCAAAATAGACCACATTTTAGGTCACAAAGCAAATCTGTTCAAATTCAGAAATATTGAAATTATGCTGTGTATTCTCCTATACCACAAGGTAATAAAATTAGAATTCAACATCAAAGCCACCAAAGAAAATTCTGTAATCCTTGGATGCTGAACAACACACTGTTGAACTACAAATGGTTCATGGAAGAGATTAGAAAGGAAATTCAAATCTTCATGATATTTAACAAAAATGAACATACAAATTACCAGCTCCTCTGAGACACAGCAATGGCAGTTCTCAGAGGAAAATTTATATTTCTGAATTGCTACATCAACAAATTGGAGAGATCTCAAACTAACAATTTAATGATGTACCTGAAGCTCCTTGATAAAGAGCAGCAAGTCAAACCCCAATCCAGTAGATGGAACCAAATAATTTAAAATTAAGCCAGAATTAAATGAATTAGAGTCCAAAAAAACCAATCAACAAACATAGTTGGTACTTCAAAACTAATGAACAAAATTGATAGAACCTTAGCAAAGCTCACCAGAAAAAGAAGAGAACACACCCAAATAAACAAAAATAAGAGATGAGAATGGAAACATTACCACAGAAATAAAGATTCAGAACATTATAAGGGAATACTTATCAAACATTTATGCTAACAAATTTGAGAATCTGGAAGAAAGGGATGAATTTCTAGCCAATATTGATAAACCCAAATTAAACTAAGATGATTTAAACCAACTTAACAGACTCATATAAAGCATTGAAATAGAAACAGCAATAAGAGACCTCCCATCCAAGAAAAGCCCAGGACCAGATGGGTTCACAGCTGAATTCTACAAGGCCTTCAAAGCAGAACTCACACCAATAATCCTCCAACTCTTCAATGAAATTCAATGTGAAAGTTCACTGCCAAACTCTTTCTATGAAGCCATCATAACCCTCATCCCAAAACCAGGTAGGGGCTCATCAAAAAAAAAAGAAAAAAGAAAACTACAGACCCATTTCTTTGATGAACATGGATGAAAAGCTTCTCAACAAAATTCTGGCCAATCAACTTCAACAATTTATAAAAAAAAAATCATTCACCACAATCAATCAGGACTCATTTCAGGGATGCAAAGCTGGTTCAATATATGCAAATAAATTAGTGTAATTCATTATATCAACAAAGGCAAAGTTAAGAACCACACGATTAACTCAATAGACTGAATAAAAGCATTTGACAAGATCCAACACCCCTTTATGATGAAAGCTCTGGATAAATTAGGAATCCAGGAAACATTCCTCAATTTAAATAAAGGCTGTGTATGACAAACCTACAGCAGCATCATACTTAATGGTGAAAAGCTAAAGCTATTTTCTCTGAACTCAGGAGTGAGACAAGGATGTCCACTCTCTCCACTCCTCTTCAATTTAGCATTAGAATGCCTACCTAGAACAATAAGACCATGTGTGGAAATGTCACAACGCAACCCTTTTTAAACCTAACCTATACTAATTTAAAAAAATTTTTTTAAATCCTTAGTCTTAAGATAGTGCCTATAAAAATGCTGATTAAGAAATGTATGAGGCAGATAATGACAACATGCACCTATTAAAAATAAAATCTGACCTGATATTAATGGCATATGACTAAATAATTTTGTATTAAATCAGCATTTTATCTAAAGTACTTCTACTAAAATATGTTTATGTTTTCAAATAGCTGTAGAAAAACATGGTTATCTTATCTTTGTTTTAGCCATGTTTATCCTATTTTGGTAGGCCACCTATAAAATGAGAAGCTAAATTAATTATTATTATTATTTTAGGGACTTTCTCTTTCTTTTTTTATTGTGAAAATACAGTACAGAGGGGTACAATTACATGGGCAAGGTAATGAGTACATTTCTTATCAAGCATTGTTGCCTCCTCCTTTGTTTCCCCTTCCCAAGCTCGTTAGGTCAAAAAATGAACTATACAACTTTGGCTAAATTAATTATTACAGTAGGCCTTCCATATAAAACTTTAAATTTCTAAGTAGGTAGTGCTTTTTTATATCTGTGCTTCTCTATCAGAATTTAAATAGTAGTAGATCAGATCTCAATAAACCCTTACAGGGATTTTTCGTTCTTTATTCTGCCCACTAGAATATACAGCACTTTAAACAAACAAGTGTATTTCCATTTAACCTCCTTCAATTCGCTTTTGTACTCTGATGTACTCAGCTTAATTCTCCTCTTTAGTAGTAGTAAATTCCTCTGGAGCAGAGGACAGCTTCTTCTAGCTCCACCCTTAATTTTCCTTTTGTTTAACTTGAAACCTAGGCAATGATTACAACCTTGAACACTCCACAGCTCTCTGCCACTTCAAGGGTAGTATTTTGTTCTTTAATTAGAATATAAGATTTTGAACACTGGAACAATGCAAACTTTGTGTCTTCTTTTCCTTTACTAATGTTAGCTCTGATTTTTTAGAGAATAGACCAAAAAGGCAAGGAAAACATCATCACATCAATCAGAAAATGTCATTTTGTTCTGAAAGTATTCCCAATTAAAACAGAAAGAATTAAGGTTTTGTTTTATCTGTGCTGTGCTGGTACATGGTAGAATGTGATTACTGCAAATTATTCTCTTTATGATAAGCCAACCTGATATTAATGGCACTGAACTATCTCTGTCAGAAGTACCTCCCATTTTCTTACTCATTTCCATGTGCTTAGGTCACAGACTGATTATTCAATGCAAACTCAATCATTGCTAAACCACCTCTGAAATGAATGATCCAAAATACATAGTACCTATAAACAATGGAATTTCATGTTGCAATTAGAAAGAATATTATTATATCATTTGTTAGGAAATGGATGACCTAGAACAAATCATGGTTAGTGAAGTAAGCCAAGATCAAAGAGACAAATGGTGCATGTTTCTCTCATATGTGGAAGGTAGATCTAAAATACCCTGGGGCATGATAAACTATACTGTGTGTGGATTCCTCTCTTTTTAGGAGTGGAACACGAAGGTGCAATGCCTATGTGTATTTGATCATATAAAATACTGTTTATCAAAACATATAAAATACT
This sequence comes from Dipodomys merriami, assembly GCF_024711535.1. Taxonomy (NCBI): domain Eukaryota; kingdom Metazoa; phylum Chordata; class Mammalia; order Rodentia; family Heteromyidae; genus Dipodomys; species Dipodomys merriami. The sequence continues at coordinate 13,967,386 of NW_027203382.1, read as the reverse complement.
GTTTATTAAAATGAACTTCAGGAAATGGAAGCAAGAAGTTTTGTTTGATGCTGTTTTTATTTTCTTTACTTTTTGTCTTGTTTGTTCATTTATCTGTCTTTCAGAGGTTAAGGGGGGGCACAGAAACAGAGGAACAAATACACGGCGAACAAATGCAACAGATATACTCACTAGACAATATAGTGAAAATGAGCTATACAACTTGTGGAGGAGGAGGTGAGAGAATACTGGGAGAGAGTGAGGGAAGGGGTGACATTTTCCAAAAAGAAATGTACTCATTACCTGACTTTTGTAACTGTAACCCCTATGTACATCACCTTATAATAGCAATTTAAAATTAATTTTAAAATACTGTCTCTACCACTCATCAGTGTTGTCAATTTAAGATGGGAAATTGAGTCTTTGCATTTAATTTTTCTATTTGTACAAAGAAAACAATATTGCCAACATTTTAGGCAGATAGCTAAGCAAGACGGTGTAAATGTACTGGGCTATCAGTCTTCCTGGATCAACAACAATATAACTTCTAACAGCCTGGCTTAACAATTTATTACCTTATATCTTTAAATTTCAAGTAACTAGGAAGGGGAGATGGGATCAAATGTACAAGTTGCATGCTTTTCCCTACTTAGTAGACTCGAAGAAGTGGTCAAACCATCTGGGGAGCCCATAGTGTGGAGGACACTGAGTTCTTTCCCTATTGGACAAAATCTCAAGTTGTGACAGCCACTAGGCTGTCAATGTTTGTTTGAAGTGCTTTCCCTGCTCCTTGAAATGCATCATGCATGAATAAGCATCTGGTCTTTATCCAAACTGTCCAACTCAGCCCTCTAGACGTAATTTCACATTCCTAATAAATCAGTCTTCACTGTCTTCCTACTCTTGGTGGTTTTCTGTTGCTGCACCAATGGCTGCATCTTAATCTTAGGTACTGTATCCTAGAATCAGGAAACATTGGAACAGCCAATTACAACTAGTTCTATCTGATTTATTAACACTATTGAGAGGATTAAGGGAAGAAGTAACACATGTTGTTTTGTTTATTTGAAAAGTGGTATCATTTCATGATATGTTCAATGAATACAAACAATAATTTCAATTTAATCATTAGAATTGAACTCAAACATTTTATATGTAAAAGACTTTATTTGCCAAAGTTTCACAGATCTATAAGGCTTCCTGGCTCTTTGTCTGTATTATTATTTCTTTCTTAATTATTCTGCCAGTGATTGTGTTATACTTTTACATCTTTATAAAGAGCTCATACTTTCATTTCTGGTATAGACATATCCTGATATTTGAGTTTATTCCTTCTTTCCTAGAACACAATATCTTCCAAAATACATTGTCTTCTTATACATGTAGCATCATAACTAAATGTAATCTATAAAGATATTCTACCTTTAACACCTGTTAGACACTAAATATAATTTCTTGAATGAAAAAAATGAATTGATGGGTAACTAAATTTCTTTAAAGATAAGAATATTCAAAATTTCTTTCATACTTTCTATCAAAATGTGAAATAATATTGTCATTGTATGTATCATTAGACATTCTATAAAATTTAATTAATTTGTGTTAGAAGCTGACCAATCAAAGGGCATCTTCTTTCCTAGTCTTTGTCCTGGAACAGAACTTAAGCAGTAAGAACCACACTGCAGCTATTCAGTTCTAGCCTGTAAAAGGAAGACCACAGGATTTCAAAATTAATTTTGACAAATATGACAAATGGGGGTTGCCTTTTCACACCTAGAGCGTGAATATTTCAATGGCAAAGAATCAGCAACTGTTAATTAAAAATGGTTATTGTTAATTGGGCCCAGTGTTGCAGTTTTGTCAGCAGCTTCAGACCCTTTCAGACCTATTTCCACAGAACCTTTTTGGTTTGGTAGGATAACTGTATTTTCTTTCTGGTGTGGATGATAGAAATTATGACATCATCTTTTTCCTATTGTATATATTTCATGGCTCTATATATAGAAGGCACAGAGATTAAAATCCAACACAACAATCCTTTTATCTTCATCTAAAACATCTAGAGTTTAGACACTTTCCAATCTTCAACAACAAGGGTAGGCAAAGGAGCAGATGAAACTAATTTTTAAGAAATTGTAGTTTTCATAATAAAAAAAAAGTTGACTTAAGATGTGGAAATACCTGAAGTAAAATAAAGGTTCATTTTCCCTTGTAATTACAGTAAAAAAAATAGTTGCTCATTTTTCCACTTTTTACCATAAAAATGTATAATCTATGCATTATAATATTTTCATGTATAAGTAGTAAATCTGTAGACAAAGAAAAATATGATTATTAGAATTTTTTATATATTAGAAAAGAATGCTAACTAGGTCAATATTAACCCAAATGTCAAGTTAGACAAGCAACAAAAGAAGCCTAAACTATACATTTACATCTTAATTTCTATTTTAAAATTACTCTCTGGTTCAAATAGGTTAACTGTAATAAAGTGTCACAATATTTTGATGTGTTTATAAGTAAGAGGAAGCTAATCAGCATGTGTTTATGTAGGGGATGTCCAATGGGTGCAGCAGGATGGAGGGCAACCTAAAGAACTCTTACTCGAGACAACTTGTTGTTTTATTTTTCTATATAAATTTGGTACACCTTTCTTAATTTTCTCTAAATATACACTTTTAGATTTCTTCACACTTTTCTTTCATCTTTTTAAATCTTTTTTTCATTTTTCTAGTACTGAGGTTTGAACTCAGGGCCTTGAACTTGATAGTCTGGCCCTCTATCACATGAGCTATATCACCAGCCCTGCCTTGTTATCTTGGAGATGGAGTTTTCAGGACTGTTCTTCCTGAGCTGGTTTTGAACCATGATCCTTTAGATCTCAAATTCCTGAGTAGCTAACAGGTATTATACTGTGCCCAGCTCATATTTTTAAGTTATATGTACACATTCACAAATATGCAATATACTGTATTGAAACTCTAAAAAACACATCTTTTTTATTTGTGCAGTCTACTTGTAATCAGTTTTTATGTGGCACAGTGTTGGTGTTCACAATTTTTTCTTTTGTTGAGTAAATGTATAGATTAAGGAATGAATAGTAATGGTAATTCTGGAATGTTTGTGTTGCTCAGAGCAAGTTGGGTATATATTATTATTGTTACTGATTAATTCTTAATCATTATAAAAATTTTTCCAAGGCTGATGGAGAGCATGGACAAAGTTTCTCTCTTGAGTGATCTAATTTATATTTCAAGCAAAGTATAACTAGATACTGCTTAAAACTCTTTTTTCTTGGAGGTAGAGTATACTAGGAATTAAACTCAGGGCCTCATTTCTGCTAGGCAAGCACATTACCACTTGAACCTTCTGCTGTTTGACTTGTAGTTTGTCCTCCAGGTACATCTTACATTTTTGCCCAGGCTGACCTCAGTCTACTCTTCCTGTCTCCACCTCCAAAGTCTGGGATTACAGATATATGCTACCATGCCCAGTTAGATATGTTTAAAATTTAATTTTTAAATTTTTATTTTTAAATTTTTAAAATTTAAAATTTTAATTTTAAAATTTAAAAATTTTATTTCTATACATAGTAGAAAATAAATGAAACAAAGGAGAAAAAATACAAAATTGAGAAGATTCCTGCAATGAATATTAGAGTCCCTTCCTCTGTCACTGTGTGATAATAAATACCGCTTACTTCAAATTGATATATATATGTATGTATATATATATATATATATATATTTAAAGATGCTCATTTATTTTCATTTTACCCTTTAAAACTGATATCTAATCCTCAAATATGAAGCAAGTCATGCCAAAAAAAGGTTTAGGTACCTAACAACCACATGAAATCATGGAAATAATTCTGCTAATATCTGTCTTGGAATATCCACTTCTAGGACTGTGCTTGTTGTTAAATGTCCATTCAAATTCTAGCCTTCTGTGTTAGCTGCTAGTGGTGTGACATCCAATACCAATGCAAGTGATATTTTTATCTTAAAACTTATTCCCTAGAAAACTATTAATTCATTTTCTGTTCACTACTGACAGCTAAACATGGGTCTACATCAGACTGATTTGGGCTCAATCTTTTTTATCTGCAAGGGAAAGATTCCATATCCTATTACTAAGGCTCTGAGCCAAAAGAGACCCTGGAATAGACATACTCATAACTGGGCCTTGGTAACCAGTAATAGCCAATAAAGGTTGAAGTAAAAAGGTTGGATTTTATAAAGCTTTTGTCTATAATCCTCAAAGCAGAGTAGTTGGTTCTGCTGCAGAGTTAATTAACATACACGTGGAAGCAGTTTATGGATGCTGCTTAATCCCAAACAAATGTGAAAATAAGCTCACATTGTTTTGTAGAATGATTTACATTCATTATCATCTACTTAAAAAAGCACATGCTTAAAAAATATACTATTATTTCTCCCAGAAAAATTGATGAATAAAGCATTTCCATATTTGTACATTTGAAAATTATGTATTTGTAGACAAGGTCATATTTCTTCAACATAGACTATAAGCTTTTTGTCTAAAACCATGGTTTCAAAACTTTGCCAAGATATAAAGACATTACTAAATTATACAAGATTCATAAAATGAGTCAACAAATTTAATTGAATATATGTCATTAAAATCCACACTTAGTTGATAGTTTTTGTTGTTGCTTTTTTTGCCCCTTGTGCTAAGGATCAAGCTCATGGCTGTACATAGCCGAAACAATCACTCTACCAACAACTACATCTGTAGCATTCTTTGCCAAGGTATATAATAAGGGTCATTTTGGAGCATGGTGCTGTGGTTCACTCCTATAATCCAAGCTACTTGGTAGGCTAAGATTGTTAAGGCTACCCCTGGCAGAAAAGTTTAATAGACTTCCTTCTCAACCAATGGTTAGGCGTGGTGACTTATCTTTCTAATTCTAGCCATATGGGATTCAAAGTTCCAGGACAGAACATAAATTATCTGGTTATATGATACATGTTTGTTATCCCAGTTACGAGGAGAAGTAAAAATTAGGAGAATCATGATCTGGGTATAAGCCAGGAAGAAAGCAAAAGCTTAGCTCAAAAAATAGCAGGAGTTGTGGCTCCAATAAAAGAACACTTGCCTAAGAAGGGTGAGGCTGTGAGGAAGATGGAACTCCAGTATGTATGTGATCGGAAAAACAAGCCCATAATGAAAACAACTTCTATCACCTTAACAATGAAGTAGCAAGTCTGATGTTTTAAGATGGGCTTTAAACCTTCACTTTACTTTTTTGTGCTCATTTTCAATGGATATGGTTTGTCCAGAGATACAAATGTGCCTTATGGTTGTAACAATGAGTAAAGTTGTAATTAACCTTGACTACTTACAGGATTCTAACATCTAAACTGGCTTTATTAGGATTCTTGACAGTGGGTAGTCACTGGGATGCTTAGGAAAATAGGGAGAGTCAGCATTACTAGTGTTTTTAAAATTATTTTACTAAGAACCAGACTCAAAAGCAAGTACCTAAGGATGTGATGGTAAGACAGTAATGACAAAGGAGTAGGTCTCTTGTGAAGTTCATCTTGATCTATGGATACTTCCAACTACAAGCCTTTTTTTTTTTTTTTTTTTTGAATGAACCAGTATTTAAGATCCTAATTGTGTACCATGCATGGGACAAATGCTTTAATGCAATAAAAAAGAAAGTTAATGTTTCTGTTTGTGACAGAGTTGTAGACTCATAGGAGAAACACTAAGTGAATTACATATTGTAATATAATTTTACAATAAATAAATTACAGGGTAGTTACAGTCTAGTGAAGAGCCAGCTAACTATGGGGGTAAAAAATAATTAAAGTAACTAAATTGAGTTTGAAATAGAGATTAACTCAGGGAAGAACAGGGGGAGAATTCTAAAGAGATGCTTTCTGGGAATGGAGAGTAATTGTTGAGGCTAAAATTTCCTTGTAGGAAGTTGTGAATGTTGTAAGCTGACACTGGTGGGATGGTCAGTAGGACAGGGTCTTGGAAGCATCTTAGAGATGCTGAATTTCATTGGCTTAAAAACTACTTGACTATTGTGACTCTTCTCTTTGATGATGTTTATTAAATGTTCACACCGTGCTAAATGATGCCTATTGCCATATGGGAATGCTACAATTACTCACTTGCTAAATTTGAATTTTGGCAACATAGAATCTCTATTAAATCCCATATGAAGGTGTGGGTTTTGGTGTTGGTTCAAAATAATACAATTCTGAATTAAGTTCAATACTCTATTCCCACAGTATAGTCACATAGTAGGCTTCTGGAGTACATTGCTAGTGTTTAAAGTCACAGTGCTACTTATTTCTCATTTTTCAATATGAAATCATTGAAAAATAATCCTTTAATTCTATTTACATTAAAAAACCTGGTAAGCATTAACATGATTAGAATTAGTGATTAGAATAGGCACATGAATTTAAATAAACATGATTTGCATGTGGGGAGAGGATATTGATCAGCAAATACACATTTTATTTGATGTTGAAAACTTGGATTAGTAGATCCAGGATGAAGTACTGAAGCCAGTCTTGGATACTAAACAAATGTCAATTCCATACAATGCTTCTCCTCAGATTGGTTTTACTTCACTCTATCATTGGTAACAGTATTCAATAAAAAAGGTGTAAGGTGATACACTAGTCATCTGTTGTAGAGAATTATGTTCCAAAATCTATTATTATAAGTGGTGAATTTGAGACTTTTAGGAGTAGACTGATCCCTGAGGTCAATGTAAAAAGGAATGTCTGTTTTGATTCAAACCTCATAAATGTTCTTACAGTTAGATAAAAACAGATGAGTTTTGGAAAGGCAGATTCAAACCCACAGACTTCTGTATTGTATCTTTCTTTGGAGGGAGGAAAATGAGACCCCCTTTGAGAGGGTGCATTGTAGTTGTCCTGGATTGTTCATCTCTATTTAATTAGGAACAGACCTGGGCATTAATAAAACTTTTAGATGAAAAGAAAACTATTAATTTAGTGTTATTAACTATAAGATTTTCTTTTCGACCCAACATATCACTTGTCTGATTATCAGAAGTTTGCAGACCCACTTGTTATAAAGGGGGCGTTCATTTCTTTATTGTTTACTTTCTTTTTGATCTTCTATGAATCCTCTTAGAGAAGACTTTCTTAGAATAAACTTTAAATTATAGCATTGAGAATTAACTTTTTCCTGATTTTACAAACACTTTAAATCAATAACAAATATGTAACACTTCTCTGATTTCTTACCTACCTAAGTAGGAAAGGAACACCTGTTCCAAATTCAACAATAATTTGTATAATGAATTTTCATTTAATTTAGACTAGAGCATTAGTTGATTTCTCTTTTATCCCTGAATGTGAAGCTCTCTTGGAACTTAGAGTTATTTTTATTGGTAAAAATTGATGAGAGTTTTTTTTACCTCGAAGCTATATAAAGTAACTTTTATTTCTTTTCCTTTGCTTCATTTTTTTTCAAATTCTATAATAATATTAAATATCTCTGAAATCAACACACTTGTCAAGCACAATATCAGAAAAATAAATGTAATTTTATGTGTACAATGTTCTAATTGACTTCCATAATGTTAGAGATATGTTTATTGCTTAATGACACATTTAATCGTATTCTGCTACTAAAAATTCCTTGCTAGGTTGTCTCCATTACTTTCAGGGGAAAAATCCTTTTTATTACTACATTAAAAAAAAAAGGTCTGTATCAAACTGAATGATAAATGAACAGAATTGTAATGACGATTAGCAGGTGGAGTCACTAAGGAATTAGGATGAATTCAGAATAAAATGACCTTATATTCTAGATTAAAGAAAATAAAGGATTGATTTTCCTGGGGTCATAATAATGAATTATGATTAATGTCAATTCTAACCTAACACTATTTTTTCAGACAATTTTTTTCATAAAACCACATCAGAAAGCCAGTCAGTCAGTATCTGTTCTTATCCTTTTTAACCTCACTCTGGATTATGCTTCGGTGTCATGAGTCAAGCAGAGAGAACACATGGAAATAACCATCCTTCTATTCCAAAGTCATACCTTGAATATTCCAGGGTCTGAAAGTTTGGCAACTCTAAAGTCTATCAATCTGTTTGTTGAAGGAGAATATATTTTGCAAGAAACACTTTCTTTTCCTTCTCATGCAACATCATCAGACTTTTGTTTCCAAGTTGAAAGTATGAGCTCTTATATCAATGAGATTCATTTATTTAACCTTCATGATAGTACTATATATAGTCAGACTGATAGTGTGTCCATTTTACAGGTAAAGAGATAAAGTTAGAGAAATATTCAGTATGTTGTCCAATAATATTTAGTAAGTAAGCATCAAAGAATAACTTGAAACCAAAACAGAGTTTCTGAACTCATCCTCTTAGCCACTAGTACACATAATTTCTTAATTTCACTTTGAAAGGGGATTCTTCATCTTCCTCTTCCAGACTGCTTTAACGGTCTCCATAGACAGCTGCAATAAAAATTACACACCTGCAGCAGCTTGATTGCCCAGATCTACCCTTTCTTCTAATCGCTTTTACATATCATTAGCTTCACAAAAATAAATTTTTTCATCTCTGTTGTGTTGAACATACTCTTCAGTTAACTTCTTCCAGATCTATAACTGAACTAATATTTTATAGATGTGAATCAATGTCTAACCAAAAAAAACTGATCATTAAACAATGCTTCCCCATGTAATTTAAAAAAGTTACACAGTCAATGCCTCAAACTGGTAATCCTAGCTATTCAACAGGTTGAGATCTAAGAATTGTGGTTCAACGCTACCCCCGGCAGGAAAGTACATGACACTTTATCTCCAATAAACATTCAGAAAAGCTAGAAGTGTGGTGCTGTGACGCTGTGACTCAGGTGGTGGAGTGCTAGGGACAGCACCCAGGCCCTGAGTTCATGCCCCAGGACTGGCAAAAAATCATAGAAGAAGAAGAAGCAGGACTGGCAAAAATTAATAGAAGAAGAAGAGGAGGAGGAGAAAGAGGAGGAGGAGGAAGGAGGAGGAAGAGGAGGAGGAGGAGGAGAAAGAGAAGGAGGAGGAGGAGGAAGAGGAAGAGGAACAAGAAGAAAGAAGAAGAAAGAAGAAGAAGAAGAAGAAGAAGAGGAACAAGAAGAAGAAGAAGAAGAGGAACAAGAAGAAGAAGAAGAAGAAGAAGAAGAGGAACAAGAAGAAAGAAGAAGAAAGAAGAAGAAGAAGAAGAAGAAGAAGAAGAAGAAGAAGAAGAAGAAGAAGAAGAAGAAGAAGAAGAAGAAGAAGAAGAAGAAGAAGAAGAAGAAGAAGAAGAAGAAGAAGAAGAAGAAGAAGAAGAAGAAGAAGAAGAAGAAGAAGAAGAAGAAGAGAAGAAGAAGAAGAAGAAGAAGAAGAAGAAGAAGAAGAAGAAGAAGAAGAAGAAGAAGAAGAAGAAGAAGAAGAAGAAGAAGAAGAGAGAGAGGGGAGGAGGAGGAGGAGGAGGAGGAGAGAGAAGAGGAAGAGAGGAAGAGGAGGAAGAGGAGGAGGAGGAGGAGGAGAGGAGGAGGAGGAGGAGGAGGAAGAGGAGGAGGAGGAGGAGGAAGGAAGGAAGAAGAAGAAGAAGAAGAAGAAGAAGAAGAAGAAGAAAAGAAGAAGAAGAAGAAGAAGAAGAAGAAGAAGAAGAAGAAGAAGAAGAGAAGAAGAAGAAGAAGAAGAAGGAAAAAGAAGAAGAAGAAGAAGAAGAAGAAGGAAGAAGAAGAGAAGAAGAAGAAGAAGAAGAAGAAGAAGAAGAAGAAGAAGAAGAAGAAGAAGAAGAAGAAGAAGAAGAAGAAGCAGCAGAAGCAGTCTACAGATAATAAAACAGCAAAAGAGATGTTAATTTTGACTCATTGTCCTTTTTTAAAATCATAGCAAATATGTTTATCATCTTAATTGCTTTATTCTTGTTTTCAAAACCATCTCTAGTTTTCTCTAGACTCTGTCCATATTTTTACATGAAAATGGGACATAATAAATGCTCTAACATCAAGTAGAATGCTTCCTATTTAGAGGTGGCTCATCATAACATTCCATGTTTAACCTATCCATTCCCTCCTAAAAAATAGCCCCATATTACAGATTCATGGTCGTATTGCACATATGGCAATAGTACTTAATTCTACCTTTACTGTCTAAAGAGAATGCCTATAACCCAGCTAGCAGGCTCCCAGAGCTGCTTCACAATGAGCTATGGATGTTACTTCATTCTGTGTCTCATCTTCATGTATTTTTCCTGACCATGTAATTTTCCTAATTATTTCATTAATCTTTTAATATAGTGCATATCTATGGATTTTAATATCTTGCTTAGAGTTGCAATATGGTCTTTCTTGCTTACTCTTTCAAAGTTTTGGAAATATACTATCTACTAAATGGAAATAATAACATGTTTGTCCCATGGGGTATTTTGTAAACAGTAAATGTGATAATTCACACAAGGTAATTTATTTAAAAAATGACCTCATCCTATTTCCAAGTTAATCTTTCTAAGATACAATGTTGACATTGATTAATTTCTTCATAACCTTTCAGGGATGCTCCATTTTCTAGCTAATATCATCCAAATTCATCATCTAAACATTCATTTTTTGACTTTATCATCCCCATGTTCTAGCTTGTCACTTCCCTGCAGTTTAAACACTCGCACAAACTTGGAGTATCTGCTTTTCTTTGTGGTTATACCATCATGCCCATCTCTTTCCACTCTGCTCAGAACATCATTACAGCCCTTTCCTATCACTTCTCTCCTTAGCTAAGAGTAGGGTGCAACATAGAAAGCCTTCTCAAACATTGGGAACCATCTTTCTATCCTGATGTGTGATTTTTCTAATTCCTGTGAAGGTCTCTTACTCCCTGAACTGTAGGATAATCAAGTTAAATATGAGACGTTTATTGAACTATAAATTATTTATGTTACAAATTTATGACTTTTCCAATATTCCATCACAACAAAAGAGTCAGGCACCAGTGGCTTATGCCTATAATCCACTACTCAGGAGGCTATGATCTGAGGATCTCTGTTCAAAGCCAATTTGAGCACAGACAGTCTTATCTCCAATTCACCACCCAAAAGCCAGAAGTGGTGTTGTGGCTCAAGTGCTAGAAAGCTAGCCTTGAGCACTAAGAGGATCAGGAACAGTGCCTAGGCTCTGAGTTCAAGCAGCACAACTGACAAAAAAAAAAGACAAATAGAGAGTATTTTAAATAGTGCAAGTGTTTAATGTATTTTTGTACTCAATTTATATTTTATGCTACAAATTAAAAGCCTAGTGATGCCTTCAAATTTTTTAGTATTATGATCATCTTAAGAAATATTGAATTATGGAAGTGGCGCTGTAGCTCAAGTGGTAGAGCGCTCGCCTTGAGCTGAAGAGCTGAGGGACAGCGCCCAGGCCCAGAGTTCAAGCCCCACGACCGACAAAAAAAAAAAAAAGAAATATTGAATTATATGTTTAAATGTACAATTATAGTATTCAATAGAGATGAAGGTAAGCACGTAGGAGAAAAATCTCAAATAAAACTTAGTTTATGGCTTAATTTACACTAATGATGTTCTTCTATAGGAAATAAAGTTGGACCCAAACTTTAATATACCCAGACTTCATCACCATGTTTTAAAATAAAATTAAAGATCATGGCTTAAGTGCTAAAATTTGAAGTTTTGTTAATCAAATCCCAAAACATGTATACTCAAAATAGGCCTGCAACATCATCAGTTGACATAAAGTTCTCAATAATAGTTTATCAATTACATTAATAAACTATTGACAAATCCAAAGTACACACATAGAAATTATTTTATAATGCATTTGGAGATTACTTTGGGTTATAAACTTTAGTTTGACCATTTTTCCTTTTCTAGTCTATCTTTAAAAATTCTAGGATGAATAATGTTATGTTTACTTAATACTTAATCTAGTTTCTAGACAGTTCTATAGAGAGCAATCAATAACTCTAAGGACTAGCATCAGAATCTTGTTCTCAAAGCCAATATTAAAACATGAATTTCTATTATCATAACTTCCATGATCATTAATTTTTCATCCCCATGGAGTTGCAAATTCCATGAACACTAATGGACTCATGGGAAGGGTATGAAAAGCTATAATGAACATAAAATCATTTTCAGCTGAAAGTAAATAACAGACTATTAAAAATGTGTAAGTTAAGGATGTGAAAACAAATTTCCTCTTGCTAAGTGGGCTCCTAATAAAAAGAAATAATAAGGAAAAATACATGTGCCCTTCACTTTTCTTGGGTTCTAGGACCTCTGTAGATACCAAAGTCTATGATAAGTCCCTTATTTAAAATGGTGAACTATTTCCATATAACCTATATACTTCCTCCTGTACACTTTAGATTATCTGTTGAATACTTGATTGTTTATATCAATTTCAATGTAAATGGTATGCAAATAGGCACTGTCTGTACATGTTCAGTACAATTACATTTTTCACAAATATTTTCCATCTGCATGTAAGTGACTCCAATAAGAGAGCATGGCATTAAATGAAATATGTGTATGCTAAGCTTAAAAGAAAGTTATTAGCTCTTATTGCTTTCAAAAACTCCCAGCATGAGAATATGGCCCCAAGTTTGGATGAATTGTACTTAATTCTCTATACATCATGAATGCATGGTTTTCTAATAAAGAATCCTTTAGCTTCATGAGCAAAGAATACTACCATCTACCTGTATTATACTTCAAAGACATTCTCTCCATCTTGGGGAGAGAAAATAGACAATGACTTCAGTGATATTTGTTTTATATGGCTGCAGGGACATTCGATGAAGAAACTGACACAGACATAGAGCACAGTACTAGTCTAACCCCTCTCCAAACCTGGGCACTTTTCCCCACCACTGCCTTCCCAGAACAACTTCTCACTCAATTTTCTTCGCACAATACTCCTTGTTCCTATGACATGTTCCACAAACCTGTGTTTCATGTCAATGAATTTCAGCAATATTTCCATTCCTTTGCTTCATTGTGTGTGCATGTGACAAATTATATGGCATGTCGTGGAGATGTTTTGCTGCAATCTGTAAATTGAGCTATAAGCGATCATGACCTTTGGGTGTCAAGCATGCTATATTGCCAGCCAGTGATGGTTTACTCCTGACTTATTTTTTTCCCCAGGGGGAGGAAATAGCTCCTTTCCCTGTGAGTTCTCGTTTTAGCTTTTCAAGTTCTCGTTACTTGTACTTTTGCTTGGTAGATATTTTCTCTTTATTACTAGCTGTGCCATCTTGTACTTACTGTTTGAGCTTACCAGGTTGAGGCTCTTCAAGGGAAGAAAGAGTTGTTTGGGATGAGACAAACACTACTTTGTGAAAACAAAAAGCTAACAGTTTCCTTCACTTGCTTTCTCTATCAAAATACAAGAAATTGTGATTTAAAAAAAAATCAGCAAGAGCTTGTTCTTATTGCGTTTCATGCTATTTCTGAGTTTGTGAGCTCTCAGCAGTCTTCCGTGGTGTCAACCCATTATATACCTTAAAAAAAAACCCTGCCTCCATTAAACTTTAAGCTGTCAAGGATTACAACGAAAAGATGCAATTTTTTTCACTGCAGGAAAGGTCTGATTTAGTAACAAGCTATAAGCTAACAGAGCAGCAGAATCCACATATAATGTTTCATTGAAAAGAAAAAAAACATGCTGCTTTTTTGTGTGCTTCAACTTTGTTTTTCCTTTAAAAAATACATATATAGTCCACTTAGCTTTCAAATACAATAGAGAGTAGGAGCGATGCTCTTCTTACCTTTGTGGGTACATAACTCAATATTCAAGCACATAATCTGTGTGTATAGTTTCTCTATTTGACACCATTGAGGAAAAAACGTTAGTCCACATTGCCGTCTAGCTTACATGTTTAATATTGATTTAATTAGTCATTTAATTCCAAACACCCTTATTATCTACTTGTTTGAAAAGACTGTTTACTTTTACAACAATGCAAGCATTAAAATAAGTGACTGAATAGGAATCCAGGCTTGTGGCCTGGTGCTTTCTTGGTGTAGAAATGATATTCTCCTCCCCCATTCTAGCTTTAACATCACAATGTCAAACATTCTGAACACATTCCCCAAGGAATCTGCAAGGCTAATTAGGGTGAGCTTCACCATAAAGAATACAGTTGTTAAAACAGCTTCTGTACACACTAGAGTAATGAGCATTCTTTATGCACGCTGTGATTTGTTACTGCAATTTGCAGTCATATATCTCTTAGGAAATAACTCATATGTTGTTATTTATTGCATGTATGATTATTAATGATATATTAACAACTGTTGAAAGTAACTTATTTCACCTCAATAACTCATGTACTTGGCTCAATGTTTAAAGATCCAGGAGGCATCAGTATTTATAGAAAACTATTCCTTTGCTTTTATGTGTTATTTTTTTTCCTCCAAGACAGTAAAGAAAATCTCCAAAAGCCTATAAGAAAAAAACCTTTATTTGACTTTTCATAACATTGATTTTATTGTATGGTTACAAGACAATACTCTTAAGCTGTATTATTTGTACTTTTGAACCCTTCATAAATTCCAATGATTCCTATAATCCAAGCTCTAGTATTTTATAAAAAGTAAAATTATGTATTATTGTTGTCAGTGATTTGAGCAAGTAAAGTTTTGTGTAAGATGCTAATTTTTTTCAATTAATGTTAGTAGAATAAACATGTTGCTGATAGTGAGATTTACTCCAAATACAGTTACTTAAGTACTTCAAAATGATGTGCTGGCAATTTATCTTGAATAAAATATACAAAGGATGTTAAGCTACTTACTTAAATATTATGTGTGAGACATCGCACCACTCAGCATTGATGAAAACTGAGCTCCTTACTGCTTTACCTTCAACACTGACAGATTTTTACCAATTAACTACTACCCAAATGTCTTCTTATAATTGGGACCTTGAAACAAGAGAGCTTTTGTTTCAGGAATTAGAAATAAAGCATTTGACTTGAATAGCTTCGTGAATCTTCAAGCAAGCAAGTGGTATGATTTTAGGTTCTAAAGACTTGTTTGGGATTCCTTGAAATCATGGGTGCTGTGTGCTCACATCCCTGAAGGAGTCTTTCCCAAAGATATAAATTGCTGCATTACAACTGTGGCATACTTCCAGAAAGACAAAAGATTCCTTTGAAAAATTCAGAGATCTGAAAAAAGCATTTCACTATACCAACCAGTTAGATCATGTCACAGATCTCCTTGACATTAGAGGCAAATAAACAATTAACTTACCTTTTATGATCAGGACAAAAAGTGATTGTTGATGCAACATGATGTTATCTGATGAGACAATACCTTAGGTTGCTAATTGTTTAAGTATAGAAATTATTTCTGATGAGTATTTATTGCATGAGACTTTTTGAGATCTTTTCTGAAATACACTTGTGAAATGACTATTGTCAGATCCTCTGTAAAATCTGATATTAAATACTACCTTTTGGACATACTAGATCTTGCATAATGTATTGTTATTTTTCAAGTGTATTTTTAACATGTCAACTGAAGTCATATGGTTCTTTGATATCATTTCTAATGATTTCAAAGGCCTAATTTTTTAAAAAATAAAAGTATAACAATATACAATAACAAAACAAACAAATAAGCATGGAATGTGTCTAAATTTCCAGAATGGTCTTTCTAGAAAGATGAGAGGGACAGGACTTGAGAAGCAACACATCTGCATAGCTAAGGACATAGCTAACAACATCAGATGAAACAAGTGAATATCAGGATTGAAAAGGCTGCAGGAGTTTGCAAGCAGATGTCAAAAAGCATACACGAAAATGTCAAGAAAAGTATAACAAGTAGCTAAAACTGGTTGCAGAGATTAGGGTGCTAAATATATGCATCATGAGCACACTCTACTATGGCTTACAGACCAAGAGTTGCTTCACAAGCAAGAAGAGGGAAAAAGGCCTTCAAAAATAAATCCTGCAGACAAATCTGGAGGTCAAATGTAAACAGAGTTGAGAAGCAAACAAAACTTTACTGAACTTGATTCGCTAATAAAAATGGGGTTTTATTAAATAGAAGTTATAAAATATAAAACATCTTGGGAAAATACAGATATCTATCCAGAGGAATTCATTACAGTCTAATTTTCTGAAAATGATTTTTTAGCAAATATTACAAATAAGCATGCAAACTTCAGATTCCAGAATTTGAAATAGATATTTCAAAAGCCTTTCAGTAGGATTATGATGGAACGTTAAATAACATTTGCTTAATTTGTGACAAACCTCAATTCTGATCCCAAAAACATTCGTGTGTTCTCCTGACCAGATTTAAGTAATTTATAGGTGACAATCACTTGACTTACCTAGGCAAGCTAAAAGGAGACATTCACTCTTAGCTTAGTATTTACCTTAAACTCATCTTTATTGTGAATCAAATGAAAGGACAAGATTCATCCATCTCAAGACAAAAATTAAAGGAATTATTCTATAAAAATACATTATTTTGTCAATGTATATGTGTCAAGATATATATTTGCTTTGGCAAAATAGAAACCTTGTCAAGCTAATGAAATACTATGAAAAATAATCTGAAAAGTGATTTAATGGCAAACAGTGCACCTTAATTTACCTTTTAAAGACAATTGACATAGTAAGACACCAGAATTCCTTTAGCACAGGATTTTATGACTACACTCTAAAATTTGAATATTCTGCATTGTCCTTTCAATTCCTTTCAACTTTCTCTTTCCTGGTTGTACTTACTGCTAGATTTCATAGCTCCAGATCTACTTAGTCCCCTGTCTGCAATAAATGTAGGCTAATAAAACAACAATAATATATAGCTGGGAGCCTGTAATCCTAGCTACTTAGGAGGCTGAGATCTGAAGCTCATGGTTTGAAGCCAGCCTGGGAAGGCAGTCAATGAGACTATTATTTCCAATTAATCACAAAAAAATTAAGAAATGATGCTGTGGCTCCAAGTGGCAGAGTGCTAGACTTGAGCAAAAGGAGTCTAGGGACAGTATGCTGGCCCAGATTTCAAGTCCCAGGACTGGGAAAATAAAGGAGTTATTATATTGGTAAATTAATAACAATCAATAAACATCCCAACCTTACCTCCTTCGATCATTTATTGTACATTTTATTTGTGGTAATTCTCTTCACTGAAATACCTTTACCTGGTTGCGCCTACTCAAATGTTACCAGTCATTTAAAGCTCATTTACTGTCACACCTACCTCCATTTCTGAAAGTACGCTTCAACTACTAGGATATTTTTCCAAAGTCCTGTAAATAAGGTCATTGGTACTGATTTTAGTACTTTTTTTCTATATTAAAACTTGTCTATCAGAAATCTATTTTCTTTTGTACTAGTAAACAATAGTTTTATTTCAAAGTAAATATGTCCTAATAAAGAACTGCATTTCCCAATGTACCTTGCAGATAGTAGTACCTAAGCTTCAGTAAGGACTGAGTAAGGGTTTTCAAGCCATTACATCAGGGAACTTAATTCCAATGGGCCTTGGTCTCATTTTCTCACCTATTTTCTCCTTCTTGAGTAGAAAACAGAGATGAAGGGTGGGAATCTGACCATTAGCCTCAGTGTGAAACTAGTCACAAAAGTGAAAGACTAAATATTCTGGATCTTCAGATGACATTGCTATAACAAAGCTATAAACTTCATTTGCATGGAGAGAAACAAAACAGTTTAATCCTTTGGGAGTTTTGCGAGTGTGGGAAGAAAATTAGTTTCCTTTTTTCACACGTAATCCCTAACAGAAACAGCTTTATTTAGTCTTGAATTCAGTCATTAGCAATATATTTGTTGTCTACAAGATATGTGTTTTGTACCAGGTTTAGTTTTATTTGACCTTGAATTCAACTACTAACAAGATATTTGTTGTTCACAAGGTATTTGTTTTGTGCCACCATTTTGTTCTGTATTGATGACACAAAAACAAATGAGAAATGGTCTTTGCTTTCCAGAAATTCCCAAACGCTTTGGGAAAAAAAAAAGAAAAAGGAAATTAGTAAGATACATTGGTAAAACAACCCCTTAGAGGAGGTAGCACAGGATCCCAGTCTTAAAAGCAGAGTTAGCCCAAAAAGGAATTTAAATAAAGATAGAGATTCAGGGAAGATGTGCATAGTGGCACAGGAGACACTATAAAGTGTTTTTTATGCAATGTTTAGGAATTGAGGGATTTATCTCAAGGTGCTTAGGAGAAAGTGGAGAATTTCCAAAACGGAAGGCAAAATGAAATTCACGTTTAGAACATATCGGTCTAGGAATTATTTTGATAAAATTGTGGGGAAAGGATCTCTTAGAAGAATCTCATGCAAAAAGAACCATAAAGTAAGATATACTTGGAGAGTTCAAATAGTACCTTTTTAATTTAGAAACACTAAGTCAAAACCCAACAAAATAAGCACTACTAAGTGGGTACTTGAAAGGGACAATGAGGCCAAAGGAGACAATGAAGAGGGAAGGGGGGAAAATGCTATTAAGAAGTCATTGTATATACCACAAAATTAATAAATGTAAGGGAAGAAGTGAATAGGGTCGATTGGAAGGGGAAGGTTGAAGGGGGATGAGACTGTTGAAAGGTAACACAGATCAAGATTCATTGTATTCACAGATTTCTGTTAATGTATACCTCTTTTGTACAACTAAAGATTTTTAAAACATTTTTTGGTTTCTCTTTTTTTCTTTTTTTATTGTCAATGTGATGGACAGAGGGGTTGCAGTTACATAAATAAGGTAATAAGTACATTCCTTGTCAACCTTCCTACAATTCTCTCCTACTTTCCCTTCTCCCAACACAAACCCCTTCCCAAGTTGTACAGATCATTTACAACATATAGTCTTGTGTATATCACTGTTGCCTTGCTTGCTCCCTTGTCCTTTGTCTCATCATTCTGTTATTCCCTTTCCCTGGCCTAATTCAAATTAACACATATACAATACCAGGGTACCAAAATCAAATACAGTAATGACAGAGCATATATCATAGAGGGAAGAACATACAAAAGAAACAAAGAATCCCATAGTACATTAAAAACAACAACAAAGAAAAATCTCTGTGTCCATGTCTTGGAGTTCATTTCTTTTAGGATCATCTTAAATGGTCATATGTACAAAACGATTGAGCTATTCTGCTCATCTGCTAAGATTATCCTAGATGTATTCTAATTATTGCAGATAAGGGAAATGATGGGACCTATATTTCTTTGGCTCTGGCTTACTTCACTTAGTATGACTTTTTACAGTCTTTCCATTTCCTTACAAATGGGATGGTGTCATTCTTTCTGATGGAAGCATAGAATTCCATTGTATATATTTATTTCACATTTTCTTGATCCTTTCATCTACTGAGGAGCATCTGGTTTGGTTCCACATCTTAGCTATGGTAAATAATTCTGTGATAAACAGTTGTGCTAGTGGCTTTAGTATGGCTTTGTTTGTGTGGGTAAATACCCAGAAATGGAATTGCTGGGTCATAGGGGAGCTCTAAAAACCCCAAAACATAAAAATCAAAGAAAGTTTGTACAAATGGGATTGCATGAATCTGAAGAGCTTCTGCATGGCAAAGGACATAGCTAGCAAGATTAATAGAAAGTCAATGGATTAGGCCCTCTTCACTACCATACAACAGACAAGAGCCTCATATCTAAAATATACTTAGACTCAAAAAATTAAATCCCCCAAAAACAAATCCTCAAAGAAACTACCGCCCCATTAATAAGTGGGCTATCATGCATTGTTGCTTCCTTTAAGAAATGTACTCATTACCTTGCTCATGTAATTTTAACTCCTCTGTATGGTATTTTCAAGATTGAAAAAAAAGAAAAAAAATGACAATAAAATATACAAAATAAAAAAATACGTGGGCTAAAGACTTAGAGACTTCTCTGAAGAGGAAATAAGAAAATGCAAATCAAAACAACATTGAGAGTCTACTTCACCCCAGTTAGAATGGCTATAATTAAAAATCTAATAACAACAGATGCTGGAGGGGATGTGGTCAAAGGGAGCCCTACTGCACTGTTGGTGGGAGTGTAATATTGTTCAACCACTCTGGAAAGCAATAGGGAGGTTCCTCAAAAGATTTTTTTAAAAACTTAAAAATGAATGGAAGTTATCCTATTCAAGAAAAATGGTTGATTGAAAAGTTGTTTGGGACATATTATGGAGAGTATTTCATGAGAATCATTATAAGGGATTTTATGGAAGAAAGTAGAAGCAGGTATAATTCCAAATTCTGGTTTCTTAGAGTATGGGAATACCATCACCAAAGAGGATGAGCAAGTTTGCTGAAGATTTTAAGAAAATGGGAATTTTTTATTTTGAACAATAAAGTCTTGAGGTAACATATGATTACTAGGTAGATATTTATTTGGGGTGATTATATATAACGATCCTCAATTCAGTATCAAAGTTTAGGCTCTTTGAGTCATTGCTGTTTATGTAATGATAAAGCCAAGCAAATGTCAAATCACTAAGAGGATGAAAAATTACAGGGTAGATTTTGTAAATAAATAAACAAACAAAAAGATAGACGATAGACGAATAGATAGATAAATAGATAGATAGATAGATAGATAGATAGATAGATAGATAGATAGATAGAGCTCCACTTTTAATACACCAGCAAAGGACAGAAACTTCATGAGGGAGATTTAGAATGTCCAAAAGGAAATCTAGAAAGAATGGTGAATTGAATGCTTAAGAAATAAGTTCCAAAATGCAGAGAAAGATCAATACTAACATTACAGATCAGTTAAATTTTGAAAGAGAACTTTAAATAGTATGTTTGTTTGGGCTGCCAGTTCATATAGAGATATTTCCAGGTCATGTACAGTAGGAATCAATTTGGAATGGATTGAATAACGGGAGCAAATACAATATAGTGTGTTTATTCAGTTTTATATTAGAACTTAAATGCCCAATTTAATCACAATGCTCATATCTTTTCTCCTGTTATGTATATTCCATTTTGCATACTATATCTGTATATGTGTACACAGGTGTACAAAGATATGTGTGCGTGCACACACACACACACACACACATATATATATATATACTACATAGATACCTTTGGATCATTCATATATATATATATATATATATATATATATATGTATATCCGCATATATGTGTGTATACATACAAATGGGTACCTGTCCTGTATACATAATAGTGGCTGTGAAAACATTAATGACTAATGTCGATCTGATGAACATGCAAATTTAGTACAAAGATTCCCCAGGCAACTCTGCCAGCAGAGAGTATTGAGTCATTTTTGTTTTTTAAAATCATTCTTTTTACTTTCCTTCATATCTTCCTTGCATTATCCAACTCATTGTTTTCATAGTGCTCTGTGTAAACAAAGTGTGCATGTTGGTATTTCTCCTTGCTTCCAAACATTTGTTTTTCTCTCTTTTTTTAAAAAAAAATCTACATTTCCTTTCTGCCCCAGCTCAGCTCATGAGCAGCCTGTCTCCAACAGCTGGCATTTATAGAGCTTTAAGTTTCCATAACTTCTACAGGAGCTTTGCATGCGTGAGCATGCCAAATCAAGCCCTTCAGCTACTCTGCAAATAATTTCTACAATAAATTTTATTTGTAATGACCTGAAGTTGAGTCGGTATCTGTTTGGAAAAGCTATATCTTCTCACAGAGCTCACAAATTTTCTTGCTGCAAAGTGAAATGCAAATGTTACTCACATAATTAGTATACATGTGGAATTTATGGCACAAAAAAAGTGTAACTGATTCAAACAAACTGAATCACTTTAAGCAGCACTAAAGCACAAACATACTTTTGTTTAGAAAACTTCTTATTTTTCTTACTGAGTGTTTGGGCTTGAGGTTCTCTCTACCCATAATATGGTGTGTCTGGGGCTTCGATGATCTGTTTTGGCATTTCACACACAGAACACCTGCATGAGATAAGTTACATTACTCACACAGCTTGTAATGTTAAAATTTGTTATTGAATGAATCTTATTCATGCTGCTAAAATGAAAGGAGGTGTGTCACTAATGGTTTCTTCACTTTAGTAACTGGAATATTTTCTAGCTTCTTCCTACTTTTATTTCCCCCCATCTGTTTTAGTGGCTTTATTGCTCTCAAACTGAAATTTTCATGAACTCTTTTTGTTCCCTGCCACCTTTTTCCCTCAACATTTGTGTCTATTTCTCTTATGGGATTTTAGTATAGTTCTTCTCCTGATGATCTTCATCCTGAAAGAATTATTTGAAGTCCTGAAGGAGAGAATAAGAACTAGAGAGTGGAGAAACAATCATTTTGCAAGAAAATGGAGTCTGAACTCAGTCACTGTTCTTTTTATAATGCATTAACTCAATTATAATTATTGTTTAAAATTTCTAAATGATTCCTCACTGGAGTCTAACAACACTATCCAAGATGTTTGCTCCTTTCTCTTCATTGAACAGTCTTCAGTCTGTGAATCGCTGACTGCTTTGTGTTCTTAGAAAAGAAAAATAAAACTGAACCAGGCTATTTGCATTTTGTTATATGATTAAAATGATTAAATAAGTGTATACCTTTCATGAAGCAGATATGATTTCTTCTTGCACTGTGAAGAGGAAATTATCACTCATGGTTTAAAACTTTCCTTCCTTAGCTATGAGTCTACCATGATGGAGTTGGGAAGATGTTGTGAAGGGCTTCTGAAAGCTAGATTTGTAACATTTGCTAGTTTCCATGGTTTAAACATGTCTATCATGATTAATTTTACCAGTTTAGGAACTGAGTGGACTATTTTTTAAAATCTTCCTACTTAAAAATAACTCTTTGGTATTTCCAACATACCACTGCGAAAGGATCTCAGGACCTCATATACAAATTTAGAGGGGAGTGGTACAATCTGTGCACATTCATTCCTGTTGCTTATTTACATTTTTGAAAGATCTGCCTTACAACTTTCTCTAGGCCAGTTCTAGGCCAATGTACAGTTCCTGACATTTACCTTCAAAGATTTTTGCCCTATTTTAAAATTTTCCAACTTTGTACCATTTTGTTGCTCCTACTCCCAAGCAGTGACCTGTAAATTTGAAGTCCTCCAATATAATCTCACCCACATTAAATTATTTATTTTAATGACAAAAGAGATAATATTGATCAAGATGAATTATATTCTCAAATGGACATACTGAATTGAAAGTCCTTTGTGTAACCATTTAAGATAATAGAAAACTGGCCTAATAAGTGATGTAATAAATACATAGAGAAACTAATGGCACTGCGTCAATTGAGGTAACAGTTTCATTTCCTTTTTGTTTGTTTATTTGAAGAGAATGTGCTCACTTGAAAGAGTAACTCCATACTACTACAAGACATCAGGGAAACAACAGTGTTTTTATGTCCATTAGGTCAGTTATCAAAGGCTGTTTTAATGTTCAGCTTATTTCTCCAATAGAAGCTGCTGATATTCTAGTGGGTGGAAGATGTTGTCTTTCTCATTTTTGTTTACCCAGCATTCCTTCATAATGTTTCAGAGACATTTCATGTATGATTCCCCTCATGTCTTGACCAGAACCACGTCATCCTCCTTTGGTGTTCATTATTTTAACTCCTCTCCATGTCTGTGCTTCCTTAATATCAATTTGTTCCTGTCCTTCTTTCCATTTAAAAGTCTTTTCCTTACTCCTTTGAGATTCTGCTCAAATTTTTACCAATTTAAAATAGTTTTTTAATACTTAATTTGTATCTTATCCTCATTTCAATTCCATTAACACTATGTATGCTGTTTGCTTTAGTAGCAAGTTGATCTAATGCAAGTTATTTTTACATCCTCTGTCCTTTCCTTTTCTGTAGAATGGGACTGGTATAACTATTGAAATTATGTCAGTTAATATGAAAAATTCATATACAAGAGTAGGTAAATATATTCTTGAATAGTAACTTTTCAGTAGATATCAGTTTATACTACCAGGAGCAAATGATACTTTATTCTTCATCAAAGTCTAGACTCTAAAATCAAACAGATCCTGTCCGAAACATCTCTGTAACCTGAGATTATTTCTTCATATCTGGAATTTAGTAGAATGCTAAAAATAGTTGACTATTATGGCTCTCTTGGTAATATTTGTCTTCTCATATTGTATTGATGTTTTTATTGCCAAAGTAAATTGGAAATTTTCTAGGAAAGAAATGTATACTTTATTTCCTTAACTATACCTCTCAAAGAATTTTAAATGATACAAGGAAGTGCTAAAAATAATTTTGAAGAGTAAGTGGTGTTAACCTCAAATGACCTAAATTCATCTGTTCTCACTATTTTCCTCTTTTCCTTCACTATTACTTGTAACACCCAGAATAAGAGCTGCCAGGTCATGAGCTCCATTTGAATGATGTATTTAAAATGTTGAACAGGATTTTGTTACTCCAGAAACAGTAATGACAACAATAAGACTGATAACCAGATTACTACTGTAATAAGTTAAGAATTATGCACAAAAGCTGGGCTTCCTATTGCAGCTGGAAAAGTGAAGCATGACTCTGTTTAGAGAAATTCCACCTTTAAAATTAATCCAAAGATAGCATGATAAAGCTCAAGCCATCAAAAAGTGAGATAAATAAAATAGACTCTAAAATTCAAAGTTATCCACGTTGAATGACTAGTTGAAATTAACTGTTGTGTGCTATGTACCCCATCTAAAAGGTTAAAATTAAGGCATGCCTCAACAATAATTTTGGGGGGGTCCGGTTGTGGGGCCTGAACTCTGGGCCTGGGCACTGTCCCTCAGTTCTTCAGCTCAAGGCTAGCGCTCTACCACTTGAGCCACAGCGCTGCTTCCGGCTTTTTTCTTTTTGCTTATGTGGTGCTGAGGAATTGAGCCTAGGGCCTCATGCATGCAAGGCAAGTGCTCTACCACTGAGCCACCTTCCCAGCCCCTGCCTCAACAATATTAAAGCAGAATTAGAGACTTGATACTAGGGGAGACGATAATCTTTATATTGAATTGTAAAAGGCTTTAAATTCCAGTCAATCCATGCTAGCTAGATTCCTTGAGTAATGTACTATTAAAATAGAAAGGAATCAAAAAGGTGTTTGAAGACACATAAAAGGCAGATGACTTAAGGCCATCAAGGAAGAAGGCTTAAAAACTCAGTATTTTTTTTCCACAATAAAAACAATAGTGGGAACCTTGGTACCAAGGTCATGGAACTTCTTCCAGAAACATATTAATTCATTTTGCAACCATTTACTAAGCACTCATTGTACTGAAAACTAAGCTGAATGTTCATCACATAAGAATATCTTAAGATACATATATATACATATATACGTATATGTGTAGTTCTATATGTTCATGAATAGAACAAAATTAAAATAAAACTCATAACATCTGATGCTGGTGGCTATGCCTATAATCCCACCTACTCAGTAGGCTGAGATCTAAGGATTGTAGTTGGAAGACAGCTTGGGCAGGCAAGTCCTTGACACTCATATCTCTAATTAACTACTGAAAAAGCTGGAAATAGAGCTGTGCCCCCATAGTATAGAATTAGCCTTGAGCAAAAGAAGCTCCGGGATAGCAACCAGACCCTGTTTTCTAGCTCCAGGACCAGCACCAAAAAGTAAAAAAACGATTTTTTAAAAAAGGCACTAGTGTGGGGAAAGTGACAGTATATGAAAAATCAATCTGATGAAAATACTGCACAGGCTTGTTGAAATACCATAGTAAAAACCCTTTGAACAATTAGCATACACAAAATATTGATATTTTGATTCTGCGAAGAATTAACTTAATCTTTTGTGCAGTGTTATGATTGCTGAAACTGCCATTGACTCCATACTATTGGCTACTGAGATCAGATTTGGGATTTGAGCCCAAGAAGTCAGTATGCTTCTACAAGCATTTGTCCGCATTATTTTACTACATAAATTCCCAATCACAACCCTAGCTAACTCTGATTAGTAAGTGTTTAGTATTTACTTGGCACTCTAAACACATTATGCTAATGATCTTCACAAAAGATACTCACACAAAGTCTGCTATATAAATATAGATAGACATTCAGAGGAAGTCACTTGTTTTGTAACCAGAAAAAGTTAAACCTTAACCCAGGAAGGGTTTTTGTAAAGACTGTGACTATAGCCATTACAACATGCTACTTTCACCTGAGATCATTACCATTCTTGAATGAAAAAGCTACATTAATATACCTTGCATTATTTGTCAACTAGAGTCATGCAAATATTTTTGATATATATTTTAATGTAAAGATACTGTACAGAGGGGTTACATTACATGAATAAGGTAATGAGTACATTTCCTATCAAGCATTGTTACCCTCCTTTGTTTTTCCCCTACCATCCCTTCCCTCCTCACCTCCACAACTCTTCCCTCCCCCACACCAAGTTATAGAGTTTGTTTTCAACATAGTGTCTTGTACATCTCATTGTTACAATGGGTCAACCTGTATCCTTATTGTAACATTTTGTTATTTCCCTTCCCTTCCCCAAATTAGAAAAATGTATATACAAGATAAAGGGCAATGGAATCAAATGCAGTAAAAACAGGGGTTATATGATGGGGAAGAATATACAAATGAAACAAAGAAAATCACACAGTACATTATAAGTATATTAAAAAACAGCAAGAAAGATAAAACCTCTTGTGTCCCTATCTTGGGGTTCATTTCACTTAGCATCATCTTATATGGTCATATGTACACAAGGTCAAAAGCTATGCAAATGTTTCATCCAACACAAAACACAAAACCCTGGGTCCCTTAGGAAGTTTTTTTTTTTTTAATGAATAGAGATCATAGCACAGCTTACAAGAAAATATTCAAATTACAGCAATATTTGTCCTAGTGCACTATGTCTCCTTTCTCTTTATAAATAATTCATGAATAAAAGTCTGAATAGAAAGATGTCCCATTCAAAAGGGAATAATAATCAGAAACCAACCTAGTCTTAGGTTTTACAAATGATTACATGTCTAATAGAAGAGTTGCTGGTCTCAACACACTCTTCTTTATCATGGCTTAAGGAGCTAGATGCTGTGGCTCACATCTATAGTTCCAGTTACGTAAGAGACAGACATATATAGTACCCCTGTGGTCTAGGTCAGCCCAGTCAAAAATATGAGGCCCTATTTCAGAAATAATAAAGTTAAAAAGCATAGGGCATGACTCAAGTGGCATAACACCCAGGTATGATCCTAGGTCTTCAAAGCATGTACCCAACTCTAAAAAGTTTAAGGAAATTTCATGTGGTGGCACACAACATAACATTCTGGAAGGTAAGACAGGAAGATAATGAGTTCCAAACAAACCTGAGATACATAGCAAGTTTGGAACCAGCTTCACCTAAATAATGAGATGTGAGAGCCCCTTTTTTATAAAAAGGAAGAAAAACAAAAATGCAGAAAGAAAATAATTGAGAGATACAAGATAAAAGAGGAACCTAAAAGTGACTAGAAAGAATGCCAAGAGTATGTCAAAAATGTTGAGATGGAAATGGAAGTTGAAGACAACATTTTATAAAAGGAGAAGAATTAAAAGAAACAAAAAGTAGTAGAGAAAATACCAAAAACGAAGTTAAGGTTATTAAAAACACTTTAGCAGAATTATTAAATGGAAGAAAATTAATGGTTTATCATAACTTAAAAGAGGTAAATTAAAATCTGAACATGTGAATTTACAAACATACATCTATTTAATTTGTATCTAGAAAGGGAAAAAACCATGAAGTTTCTGAATCATGTCTTTGAAATATGGAAATTAGATAAAGTTAAATTTTCCTACTGAAATAATAAATCCTTTTTTTAAAAAAAGAAAAACATGTCAGTTAACACCTTGGAGTATTCTAGAAACGTTCCTGAATGTTAAGTATAAAAAAAATTATATTGAAACTGGTTCCTACAGTCACCCATCCCTCCTGCCATTGTCCTCATTATTCTTCAGAGAATGTGGCAAGTACTTGCCTTTGGAATTTGAAGCACGTGTTAGAAAAAACGAGTGCTGAGAAAATGTGGCCAATCAACTACAGTTGTTGTTGTTTGTTTGTTTGTTTGTTTGTTTTACAATTTGCAATTGGCTGCAATATCTTGTTGTATACTAAATAAATATCCAGTTTGTTGAACAATCTAATAGAAGGATTGTGATTCAAAATAAGCCCAGACAGGAATTCTGAGAGATTCTTATCTCCAATTAACTAGCCAAAAGTTGGAAGTGAAGTTGCATGCTCAAGTGTCCAGGCCCTGAAACGTAACCCCTAAGACCAGTAAGCCCCCCCCTAAGATATTAATAATAGACAGCAAAGATAATAAACTCAGTGGACTCTTAAGTCAAAGAAACCATAACCAACATTATTCATTTCCTAGTAAGTTGTCTTTTAATGAGGCAAAACGTTAACATTTCATAGAGCCAAGTCTATTCAACACCTATAAGCACCTTAGGAACCATTTAGTCATCAGATCCAAACACAGTTGAATTAAGTCCAGGAATAAAAACTTGAGATATGGAAGTGGCGCTGTAGCTCAAGTGGTAGAGCGCTCGCCTTGAGCTGAAGAGCTGAGGGATAGCGACCAGGCCCAGAGTTCAAGCCCCATGACCGACAAAAAAAAAAAAAAAAAAAAAAAAAAAAAAAAAAAAAAAAACTTGAGATATAATATGATGAAAATGAACAGTTATTTGATCAACATAAATACCAAACAATAAAGACGTATAGGTCTTTATATCACTTGTCATGTCTATAAACATATTGTAAACAAAAGTGGAAAGAGAATAAAAAAATTGAAACTTGACTAAGTGAATTTACTAACATTTCCTAGATAAGACCTCAGTGAACACTCTCCAATTTTGTCAAGTGAATTTTAGACACAAAGTTATAAATAATGACATAACGAATACAAATAATATATCTCTGTGAAGTAAAAGTAACCAAATTGTTTATAGGCACTTCTAGCAACAAACTGGGCTAATATCTTATCTGGAATTATTCAGATTTAATAAAATTTATCTACTTAATAAGCTTAGCAATAGTTATAATATACTCACAAGAACAGAAAAGTTGTTAAGTACTTCAAACAATTATAAGGAAAAAATACATACAAAAGAAAAGTGCACAGTGAAATATCACCTAGTGAACAAAAAACTGAAAAGAAATATAAAATAGATTATAGTACAGTTTTGGTCATATTTTACACTTTGAAAAGGCCAATTGAATAAAATAGTCTTTCAACATTAATTAAAAGATTATCTAATTTCATCAGTGTCTATGGCCAATGTTATAGAAATTCAAAACAAAGTTTTTCAATAAAATTACTTCAAAGGTAAAACAAAAATGGATAGAAGCCTACTTACAAAATGCTAACAAAAAAGCAAAATTTGTGATGCTAATTTAGAGTTGAATCTAAGATAAATAGACTACTAGAGGGTTTAAAATTTGCACTGTAAATATTAAAGAAAGCTACATTAACACGGTAAAATGTATGTACTAGTAAGAATAGCAGTAGTAATGATAATTACAACAGTCAGTGAGTAAAATAATAAAAATCCCAAAATAAAACTACACTATAAAAAAAAGATGGAAGATAGCATTAGAGTTATTTTATACTTATGTATTCCAGCTCATTGGTCAAACAAGTAAATTAATGTAGATAAACACACCACTAGTGTTTCAAATGCCACCAGGAAAATATTGTAGGCTTAGGGTATGAAAATTTTGAGGCAATTTTCTTACACACTAGATTAGAGAAATAATTTTATTATAATGCATTGTAGTTAGAATTATACAGAGGAATGGCTAAAATACTGCTTGACAACTTAGAAATAGTATGTTCAACAATTTCTGAGTTCTAAGATAATGATAAAATGGGTAGAGTAGAGAAAAACGAAAATTTTATCTGTCAGAACATATAAAAATAGACATTGTGATAAAAAGAAATTTTATGTTTTAGTAATTACCTTTATAGCCAATAGAGGATAAAATAAATGAGTTAAATATTCTACTAAAGTAATTATCAAAGTAACAATGAAACAAAGCTAACAAATGCTACAGAAGGAAATTGCTAGTAATAAATGTAAAAACTGATAAACTGGAAAATAGAAAAATTCACCAAGTAAATTCAGTAGAGCACTGAATGGATGCTTACATAAAGAAGTTCCATATAAAATTCAAGATGCATCATGCATTTTCATATACTAATATGCATAATCTATACATCTATACATTTATATATACATACATGAATGCATAGATACATCTAGATGAAACTAATATTGAAGAAATAACATTAGGGAGAAGATACATTTAAAAAACGAATGTCGATAACTAGGTTATAGAAATGTACTATACATAATTCACAAACATTATATATAATTACAAGTACATAAAGCTAAATGTGTATGTGCAAACTGATCTTGACAAAATAAGATTAAAAACAAAGCAATATATAAGTATAAAAGGAAAAAATAGAATGTGTTGGTACATACGGCTGCATCAAAAATGAGAAAATTTCTACACTCTGGAGATGAATTTGAAAGTATAAATAAAATAAATGCTTTCTTAAGATAACAGAACTGACAAAACTGTCTTAGAGAACAAAAGTTTAAACAGTTGCAGTAAAAAAGAAGCAAAATGTATTTTATCTATTTCTAAATAAGACACAATTCTTAAACGAAGGCGTTTCAGTGGTGAAATGTGACCTCTCAGCAATATATAATTCCCAAGCTATTCAAATATTACAGAATTCTAGAAAATATGTAACTTCCATATTCATTCTTTATACATTCTTAGCCTGTAAAATGCACTTTTCAAAAAAAAGTACAAGAAATAAATTCAGCTCTATTTTACTTTCCTAATTTAACAGACTAAGTATTAAAACAATAGCATGCAACTAACTAGATTAGTTCACAGAATATGAAGACAAACATGTTTATATAAATCAACTAATTTAAAAATATTAGAAAGTATAAAAATAATATAAAATTATCTATAGACAACATAAGGTTATTTAGTAAGTTATCTAATCTTGTTTATTTTCAAATTTTAATAACATAATGGTTGTGTTTTGTTTGTAACAATTTGATGTATACATGCATATATATATATATATTAATTGAAGCAAAAATCTCTGAAAATTGTGAAATACCTAAGTGTCTCCTGTGAACTCAGTAACAGTGAAACTGAATGCTTATTGCTGTTGCTATTATTTGGATTTCAAATCACATTTTAATACTGTTCCAGAATTACCAGGTGATATATATGAATATATTTAAATGTGTTAAAAATTAAAAGTAATGAAAATGATAAGCAACAGTGTTCTCAGAGAATTATATACCTGAAAATCCAAATAACTGAAGCTAAAAAAATCAAAATTAATCAATAAATGTGTAAAATTAATGGCCTGAAAATATTTAAATCTAAATATATAGTATAAATAAATAAAAAATGTATAAAAACTTCAACATAAAAGCAAAAAGAATATCTTAGCATAAAGTTAGTCACAAATTTGGAATATTACTATAAAAATTATAGGATGCTATCTGGCTATATCTAAATATTTTTCAAAGCTTTAAAAGACAAAGATAAAACTTATTCTGAAACAGGAAGATTCAGTATTGTAAAACTGCAAGTTCAAACTAAATTAATCTACAGATTTCACATGATCCAGATAAAATACCAGCAGCTTTATTTTTGGAACTTGAACAAGCTGATTCTAAAATTTTATGTAAAAATAAACATGAAAAATTGGCAGGAAGTTTCTGAAAAAATTAAGAGTAGTAAAAGAGAATACTCTGATAAAATAGTCAGATATTTTAATACTATCACAATTGTTTATTCTCACTCTCTGATAGGCAGATTGATCAATTGCGTCAAAGTCAAAAAAGAAACTGAAACGCAAAAGAGGATTTAGTGTATCATAAAGTTTACCTTTCAAATCAGAAAAAAAGAGCTTGATGAATAAATGATTCTGTTAAACATTAGCTAGTTATTTAAACACAAAACTGCTTATCGCCATAAAATTAGACCATAATTTTAGGTGCAACAAAGATCTAAACATAAAAGATAAATGTTCAAAACCTCTCAAAGCTGATTACAGGTGAAACAAAGAGTTAAATGTAAATAAATAAATAAATGTTCAAAACCGTTAAAAATGGGCATATGTAAAGATCAATTTTAGTGTCAGAATATATTTTCTAAATAAGGGCACCATCTCAAAGTCACATCAAAAAAGATTGATTGTTACAACTATACAAAAATCAAAATACTTTAAATTTCAAAGCTCAGAAAAGGAAATAAAAACAGTAAGCTTATTGAATAAGATTATTTTCTTTACAGTTAATAAACTCATAAATAAAATTTAGATGATATCTGAACTGAAAAATAGGTAAATTTAAGTCTGCATAACAAATTGCAATCTCAATATAGCTTTTTATACAAAAATGCCAATGTGAGACAATGAAAGATGCAGGAAAAATATTCATTGTAGCATAATTTGCAAATCAAAGACTGCAAATGTTAAGTAATAATAAATTAGTTAAACAAATTTCAGGGTATCTATAAATAAAAGACTCTGCAGCTGTAGAAAGTAAGGATTACTATGGAGGTAGTACTAGATATGTAATAATAAATCCTCAAATATAATGTTATTTCATATGTTAGTATATGCATACATAAAATGCTCAGTAATTGCCTGCCAAAAAAAAATGGGATTTGAGGGCAAGGATGTGAACATTGTTTCTCATATTAAAGTATTTCTACTCCTGGGAAATTTTTGCATACATACATCAACTTTTCAATTTACCAAAACATAAAAGTTAAATCTGGTAAAGTAGGTCTCACTTAGTTTCTTTGTAACCTTTATGTTTACATAACATGACAATGACCAACAATGATCATAAAATTATTTTTAAAGTTCAACAGCATAATTTCACTTTACACTTCCTCATTTTAATATTTACCCTCTTAAGACAAAAATAATCTTAGGGTCTGGAAGAAGGTAATGAGATATTCTATAATCAGCATGATCTTTTGAACTCTTAATGATGTACCTGAAATTATGTTCATGAATTTTAAAGGAAACTTAAAGAACTAAATAGCACATATGTAATGTGGATGAAAGCAATGCAATTACATTCAGATTATCTGGGTTTGAAGTTGACCAAACCACTCACTGGGCAAGTTGTTCAATCTGTTAAATCTTCAATTCATTGAATGACAAATGGGCAACAACATCACAGTGCAATTGTGAAGATAAAACTCAGACATTTAATGTTGAAAGAAGATTCCAGGTTATTTAGAGTGATAAAATTGCTATATAAAATGATTATCTTTGTGTTATTGTCTACAGCAATGTCTTCAAGCCAGAAAATGTTTAGAGGCCCCAATAGATCCAAAGTAAATTCCAGAAAGCTGTACAAACTAGAGTATGGAAACCACATGCAACTTAATAGACTTTCAGTTCACTCGGTAGCTTCTGATCAACATGTAAAACTCTCATAACCATGTGGGAAGTATTCAGCTGGATCCATTTGGAATGCTTTTCAAATACTCTCTAATGGTTGTTTTTACTAATGACCTAATGGAGAATTGTTAGGGACTACTAAAGGAGCATTTTGTTACTTAGCACTATCTCTCTTTTTTCCATTTTTCTTATCTCTGTTTTCTGCTTTTTTCTTCCATTTCATAAATAGAGTCATGCCATATGTGTAATTTGCTTCAATTTCATTCCTATCCCCTTATAGAAAATTGTTTTAAATGGGCTATCCCAACAGAACTAGTGATGCTAACTAGATCAGTTAATTCTGAAAAACAAATTGAAGTCTTTCCGTAACATTGCTTATATTGGCTTTTTATTTTAGTATCTAGGAAAATTTTATCACACTAACAGTTATTCAAATCCCAAGTCAGACCTGGTAATCAAGTAACTTGCCAAGCTTTAACTAGAAGTATTCCTTAGCCTTTACCAAAAGAAGGACCAATTTGAGGTGTATTTCCATAATGGATGAGCCTTCTGTCTGAGTATTCCATTACCTCATTTGTTTTGAAGTCAATTTAGAATGTATGGACAGTGCCAAATTTACAGCCCTGAGTCCAGACTCCTGTTTTTAGTCTACAGAGAAGTCATCACATAAATTGTCATGCAGCAAGCCTTCTGAGCCAGCTCCACTCCATCACTGCCATTTCCCGGAGGGACACAAGAGTTTCAATCTGTTAGGCCATGTAATAATGCTACCATCATTAGATGGTATCTATCTGCACCCTCAAGCCTCCATCTTAGGAAATGTTCTGTCACTGAAAGAACAGGTTTGTAAAACCCACCAAGCTTTAAAATACAGAAGATTCAATCCCCTAAGTACATTTTTGTTCACTTTATGATTATAGATTAGTAATTTATACACTATTTCACTTTCCCAAAAGTTTTTGAGAGCTGTGTCTTCAGAGGCTTTGTACCCTGAAGGGTAGAGAGTAGCAGTGCATGGAATGACAGATTAGAACATCCTCCCAAAGAAGAAATGATGTCATGGTTGTATAAGGAGTTAGTTTCTGTACACGCCCCATCTATAATTAACATAGCACTGTGGGGGTAGGATTACCTTTGCTATTTCACAGTATCACTATGATTGTGAGACCAGTTACATCACTCTGTCAGATATGCTGAAGCATTAACAGAAAGCTTTGGCCCCACCAATATCTCAGGTTTTGCCATACATATCCTGTTCTTTTCAGTCTAAAGTCATTTCCATATATTTTCCTTTGCCCGATGTCAACTTTCCAGCAACATTCAATAGATGGTAGCCTGGGCCTAAAGCTTAGATAAACAGGGTTAAAGTCTATGTCCAAGCAGAAATTCAAAGTGAAGAAAGATTCATCTCTTTTCAAGTGTAAGGGACAAACAACAGAGAACAAGGTCAAGAGGGCTGAGACTTGAAGGGAAATGAAAACCAAGGTTCTAAGATAATTTTTTTTTAATGTGAAAGATGTCCAAGGTTTATTTTAATACGAGAAGACAGATTAGTTCAAGGAAATATCTGTCTGCTCACAAGTACAGAGTCCGAGTAGTTCTTTCTATTCCCTTTTCACCTTGAAGTTGTTTTCACTGTCCACAGCCTAACTCAAATATGTATCTGCAGCTGTCAGCAATTCCTTCCTGATTCACCAGAATGAATCATCTCCTCCTTTGCACTCTCTCAAGACTTGTTCAAATGGTGTAGTTTGGAATTTATTATCTTCTTGAGATGAAACCAAGTATGATATTTTATTTCATTTTAAATCCCTAATACCTAACTAGTTCATAAAGTAGATGCATAATTCAGATTAGATGAATTGAACTCAAGTATTACTTGCATCTTCAATGAGATGAGCTTAAGCATAGAATAGGTCACAGAAACTTTAATGAGCTAGATTTCATTACCTTACTTCATTATTTCTGTAGACATCACAAGAGAAAATTTATCATAACCTGTTTAGAAAAAACATGGTGTTTACATTAGATAAAAGAAAGCAAATACCAAACAAAAATATCACTGAAATTATGAGTACATGCATCAAATATGGAAAGTATCAGATAGAAGATAAATTTGCTTTTTGCAACTGACTCAAGGAAAATGTAGTAGGATTGTGGAGGGAGAGATATAATTCTATTGAACCACCTACTGTGAAAGAATATTAAATATCTATGATAATTGAGACTCCAACAACTATTTACAAAGCAAAGAATGATATTTATATTACTAAAGTGGCATCCGTAAAACATTTGGATAATTTTAGCTCAAGGTTTCAATCTTTGTGATTTCAGAGCTTTCATAGTGGCAGCTCCCTGTCATGTTCCAGAAGGAGTGCTTATTCATACGCTGTATCTTTATTCTTTAGTCATTAGTAAAAATGGGTCATAGATCATGTCATGTTTTCTCTAACCTAGTTATAATTCTGGCAGGAGGGAAGTTTCAAAATCAAGATTTCATATAGAAACTTAAAAAAAACCCATTAGCTTCTGATAATTATACTAATATCTAACACACTAAAATCACGGAGCTAATTTCAGCAAAAGATCAGCAGTGAGCATGTTCTGGGGAGGCTTTTCTCTTTCAGCTTCCAGGGAACAAAAGAGAAGATAGTTCAGGGTTTCAACATGACACCCTAGTTCAGAGGCAGAAGAAACAGGTTCACAGAAGCCTCACATCGTGAGTTAGCGGATTCTAAAATGAAAACCAAGAATATTAGAGCAACATCTCTAAATGTGACTCTGGGCACTAGAGAAGCCTTTTCACTTGTGATTGATTTGCATTCCTGCCTATGTCTGAATTCATATTCCATAAGCACAGATGGAGGTGTGATAGATTTTTTTGAGCACATCTATTTATTCAGATACCGGATTCAGTCTGAGTAGGGAGGTGGTAGAGGCTGCTGGGAGCAGATGGTGCATAGGCACTATGACTTCAGAAACAACATTCTTTAGAGATAAGTGGCACTGTAATAATAATAATACTTAGCACATATATTGCACCTTTGGTCTGCCAACATTAACTAATTAATCTTCAGTAGACCCTTGTGAGATAAGTAAGTGCTTATAATTATCTCTATTATGCAGTCAACTCAACTAAGAATGTGTCTGCACATACTGTGGAAGAATTGGCCCAAGCTAAAGACAGGGTGGAGCCAATTTACATGGCTCTTTAAGATTTCTGCTCTAGTAGCAGAGACTAGTATTTCTAGACACCCTGCTGTTTGAGGCACCAAGTAGATTTGAAGCAGGATATCAACTGCAAGATGTATTTCATTCAGAAGTTTGTACTGCAGGGATCCAAAACAGGCTTGAGAAAAGTTGAGTCATTTTCTAAACCCATGGCTGGCCAGAAGCAGGTGAGGAGTTACACAGCTCCTGACTGATTCTCCTGTTTGAAGAAATCAATTGATTGTGCATATCTTTTAGTGGTATCCTTTAAATTATTTAACAAAATAAAGAGTTCAGGGAAGTCTAGAGCTTTCCCTTAATATTTTCACTTGAGGTTTTTCCAGGGCAAGACAATCCAGCGGACCTATGGCTTTTGCCAGAGAGATTAATTACTGCATTAGAACAAAGGACTGCTGAGCTGCTCAAAGGTGACATTGAATTACTTACCTCCTGAAATTCTGACCTTGGTGACATGGACAATCAAAAATGCCCATTTGGGGCTATTCACAAAGAAGCTCCATGAGTAATTAAACAGCACTGTAACCATTCACATGGTCAGAATAAAGGATGATATTCTTAGGAGGGGATTATGAGGCTCAATAGATATGTGCATAGGATCATATGCAATGATGCTTACAGAAATGAACTGCAAGAAATGGAAACAAGAAGTTTTTCTATGGGACTGTCTGAAGTTTTTCTTCTTCTTCTTCTTCTTCTTTGGTTTATTCACTTCTGTCACTGTTTTTGGTACCTATAACCTCTGTCTTGTATATAAGTTTATCTGACTTGGGGAGGAGGGGAAGCACAGAAACTGTGGGACAAAGGGAGAACCAATTCAGCAGTGATACTCACTAGTCACTATGTTGGAAATGAACTATATAACTTGGGGTGAGGGAGGGAAATGGGAAGGGGAAGTCTGGAAGAAAATGAGGGACAGGGTAATATTGTTCAAAAGGAGATGTACTCATTACCTGACTTATATAACTGTAGTCCCTCTGTACATCAACTTTGTAATAAAATCTTTAAAAAATAAAAAAGCCTATGTGGGAAATCTCAACTTTGGTGCTATTGGAGTTATCATGAAATCAAGAGACCTTATCCTCAATTAGGAAATAAGTTTTAAAAAAAACTGCTGTAAAAATCAGATTTGTTCTGCTTATGTGGTGCTCTACCACTGAGCCACCTTTCTGTCCCATACTATGTTAGCCAAAAGTGGTGCTGTGGCTCAAGTGGTAGAGCACTAGCCTTGAGCTGAAGAGCTGAGGGACAGCGCCCAGGCCCAGAGTTCAGGCCCTACGACTGACCAAAAAAAAATCACATAGTACACATTATAAGTGCATTAAAAACAGCAGCAAGAAAGACAAAACCTCTTGTGCCCTATCTTGGGGTTCATTTCGCTTAGCATCGTCTTATATGGGCATATGTGCACAGCTTTTGACCTTTTCTGCTTGTCCTAGACATATACTAGTTATTGCAGATAAGGGAAACCATGGGACCTATGTTTCTTTGGGCCTGGCTTACTTCACTTAATATTGTAACAATGAGATGTACAAGACACTATGTTGAAAACAAACTCTAAAACTTGTGGGGGGATGGAGGGGGAAGGGAGGAGTTGGGGAAGTGCGGAGGGAAGGGATGATAGGGGAAAATCAAAGGAGGTTGTAACAATGCTCGATAGGAATTGTACTCATTGCCTTATTCATCTAACTGTAAGCCCTCTGTACAGTATTTTTACAATAAAAATATATATTAAAAATGGATTTGTTAGTAACCCTTAAATTAAATTATCTTGAGTATTTAAGAATAGTATGTCTCCCAGTACCTTATTTTAGATAAGCAGGTAGATTTTTCCATCCTCAGGTCACCTCTTACCAGTGTGGTGTGGGACAAGGAAGACTCAGTTTGCTCATCCATAAACTGGGGCTAATTCCACCAAGCACAGGGAACCCCAAGACAGGGACACAAATATTTTTTCTTCCTATTGTTTCTAACATATTTATACTGTACCATGTGATACTTTTTGTTTCTTTGTATGTTCCTCCCCCATGGTATTACCCTTGTTTTCACTGTATTTGATGTTGGTGCCCTGCATCTTGTATATACACTTCTGTAATTCATGGATGGGAAGGGAAAAACAAAAGGCTTAAATAGGGATACAGGTTTACCCATTGTAACAATGATATGTACAAGACACTATGTTGAAAATGAACTTTACAACTTTGGCGTGGGGGGGGGTGGTAGTTGTGGAGGTGGGAGGGAAGGACTGGTAGGGGAAAAACAAAGGAGGAGGCAACAATCCTTGATTGGAATGTACTCATTACCTTGCTCATCTAACTGTAACCTCTCTGTACAGTATTTTTACAATAAAAATGTACAAAAAACCCCACAAACAATCCTGAAGCTGTTTTTCCCCTGTCACAATAGTCAAGGAGTTAAAATCACAACTAGGCTAAAATCTCGTTTTCCCTTACAACATCTGCTATAATAGTAGCATCAGAAACTACTGAATCCTTTACCTTAAAACTTTGAAAGCAATCATCTTAAACCTTCTACTTTTTTTTCATTTCCTTCTTTTTCTTTTTTTAATATCTTCATGATAGAGATGATGATTGGGGGAGGGGAATTACAGTTACATAAGTAATGAGTACATATCTTTTTAAACAACTCCTCTTTACCTCACTTTCTCTTGCTTAACCCTCAGTACTGTCCTCCCCTGCAAGTTGTATAGTTCATTTCCACCATAGTGTCTAGTGAGTGTCTTTGTTACATTAGTTCATACTTGGTCCTGTGATTACCCTTCCCTTCCATGTGTTAGATAAACTTATATACAAAACAAAGTATACAGAAAACTAAAACAGAAAAAAATAGAAATAACTACATACAGGATATAATAAAAACCTCTTGTTTTCAATTCTTGAGGTTCATTTTAATACACATCATTATATATGGTCCTAGGCACTTAGCAATTGGACTTTTGTGATCCCATTAAGATTATCATAGCCATACAACTGAGAGAAACCTTGCAACCTACTTGTCTTTGGGCTTGGCTTGCTCCTCTTAATTTTTTTTTCAGGTGCGTCCATTTCCTTATGTATGGAGCAATGTCATTATTTCTAATGGAAGCATATAACCCATTTTGTATATATACCACATCTTCTTGATCCATTCATCTACTGAGGGGCATCAAATGTTGGTTCCATAACCTAGCTACAGTAAATAATGCTGCAATGAACATGGCTGCGCTGGTAGCTTTGGTATAGCATTGTTTGTGGTCATTTCGGTAAATGCCCAGGAGTGGGTTTTCTGGGTCATAGGAGAGCTCTATGTTTAGTCTTCTGAGAACCTCCACACTGCTTTGTAGAGTGGCTGAACAAGTTTACACTATTACCAACAGTATAGTAGCATTTCCTTTTGGCCACATTCCTGACAGCATCTGTTGCTATCTCTTCTTGATATTGGCCATTCTAACTGGAGTAAGGTGGAATATCTATGTGGTTTTGATTTGCATTTCTTTTATGGCCAGATACGTTGAGCTTTTTTTTTTTTTTTCATCTATCTATTGGTTATTCTTATTTCCTCTCCAGGGAAGACTCTTTTTAATTATTTAGCCCACTTATTAATGGGGTGGTTGTTTCTTTAAGGAAAATTGAATTTAGATCCTTATATATCACATTGCACCAGACCAGTTCCACATGGATCAAAGACCTCGAGGTAAAGCAGATATCCTGAAAATATTACAGGAAAGAATATGGGGAAACACTAGGGCTCCTTGGTACAGGTAGAAACTTTCTTAATAAAGACACAGAAACACAAGAAATGAAGAAAGATTGGATAAATTAGATTTCATCAAACTGCAGAGGTTCTGCATGACAAAGGACATAGTAGCTAGTAAGATAATTAGAAAGCCCATAGATTGGGAGATCTTCACAAGCTATACAATAGACAAGGGTCTCATATCTTAAATATATGTAGAACTCAAAAAATTAAATCCCCCCAAAACAAATCCTCAAAGAAACTATCACCCCATTAGCAAGTAGGCTAAAGACTTAAAGATAGACTTCTCTGAAGAGGAAATAAGAATAGTTATATGAGGAAATCCTTTCTTTTTCTTAAACTTGGATTTGTCTCTTGCAAGAGATCTCTTGGAGGGTGAAAGAAATAACATTATAATATAGATCTGAGTATACTTTAGAGAAAAATTGCTGACCATATGCTCCATTAATGTACATACAAACTGAAAGTCATTTTTAACTCAATCATATTTGTTGCACCAGGATATTTCTATTAGATCATAAAAGAAATTTTCTCAACTATATACCATGCTCTTTGGTTCTCTTGAATTAAAGTGCTCTCTTCTCTCTTGTCTTTCATTTTTTCAGTCTTCTATACTTTTAAATGTTAAATCTATATTTAAGCTCTTCTAGGATGTCATTTCTGACACCATCTCTACTTTTTCAGAGTTTTATCTGAATGTTTCAATGCAGATAACATTTTGTCTTCTGCATATCTGAATGTCTTGATTCATGACATGGGCTACCTCATTTTTTAAACTAGTGTAAATATTTTCATAACTTTCTTTATAGGCCTTGTACACCTAGACTCATAGGTATTATAATAACTAAATGAGCATATACACACTGCATTGAGCTATACCTGGAATAAAAACTTTCAATTAACATTATTTACATAATTGTCATTATTATATGTCAAACCACAATGATTTCCATACTGTGCCTGACAAATAAATGATCATAAAGATAGTTTACATTTATACAGAAGTCTTCAGTTTACTAGGAAATATGTCATCTTCTATTCAATAATTGATAGGATTCACCTTCTTCATGTAAGAAAGATCTAAGTTCAGGAAAGGACAACAGATTAAATGTGATCACTCAAGTAGGATGAAACAATCAAGGAACTGAGGGACTACAGATTCCACTCATGCAGGAGAAGAAATAATCCATGATGCACAGGAACTGATTCAACACACCTGTCTAGTAGGACTCTTAAGACAATTAAATACTTGGAATCATAAGAACTTTATTAATGCCTGAAGATGTCTATAATCTATAGGTTATATGTCTCCTATCTAGGTTACAATTTTATTGAGGAAGGACTCCAAGTATTTCTACCTTACTTTTAATCACTTGCTGTACCCTTGAATGTCTAAAGTATGTTTTTAAAACTCTTATCACTATTCTTTTCTCATGTGATCACTGTTATAATCAGAAAATACTTATTGCAATCATATTATCTGGATGTAGGGAAGAAAAAGAATTTTCCAATAAAATTATCAAGACAAATACATCATATATCAAGCTTTCTTTAAATCTATTCCATTTAATCAAATTATCTTCTTTGTTATTCAAAATATAACAATGTACATTGGGTGATGGGTCTCAGACTTTCTCTGACAACACACTACTTATAAATCATTATCTCTCTCATAGAATTCCACAAAATATTAACTAGATCTGGTTCATTCACAGTTATTCAGCATAGATGTTGGTATATGGTATTTGAGGTTTTATTTTTCTTATTAATGTTAAACAAATTAGAATATAAACTATCAATGAAGAGAACTGTAGTTCATTAAAATATAATATTTAGAGCAAATACTGGATTGCTTGTACTTTAATATTATTCTCTAATCTATTAATTCATTTCCCTCTAAACTACTCATACCATATTGTAAATATTTTAAAATAATAATAATATGGAAAAATATAAATAAAATTTAAATCACTTTTCTGGAAACTGGCAATGAAGCACAAGACACACTCTTTTTAATACCAACTTTGATGAAAACCATTTATGTTTTTATAGAAATTAAGATGAATCTTGTGTCTCTATATTTTGTTTTTACTAACAGAAGTCACTATATTAACTTCTTTTTAAAAATGTTTTTATTGTGAAATACTGTACAGAGGGGTTACAGTTACATGAGCAAGGTAATGAGTACATTTCTTATCAAGCATTGTTGCCTCCTTCTTGGGTTTTTCCCTACCATCCCTTCCCTCCCATTTCCACAACTACACTCCCCTCTCCCACTCTCCACCTAAAGTATAAAGTTTGTTTTTCAACATAGTGTCTTCTACATCTCATGGTTACAATGTATCCTTACTTAAACATTTTGTTTTTTCCCTTCCCCTCCCCAAATTAGACTGACATCAAATACAGTGAAAACAGGGGTTATACCATGGGGGAGGAACATACAAAGCAACAAAAAAAATCACATCGTACCTTTTAAAAACATAAGAAACAATAGCAAGAAAGAAACAACCAGTTGTGTCCCTATCTTGGGGTTCATTTTGCTTAACTTCATCTTAGCTGGTCATATGTACATCATATTTGTCTTTTGAAGTTTCCGCCTTTCTTAAAGGGTAAAATTCAGGTACAATTACAGAAATCAATTCTTCAAGAATGCCTCCCTTTATGGCTTAGTTGCAGTGCAATTGCCTTGCAAGTGTGGAGCTCAAAGCTCCAACTATAGTGCTGAAAAACAGACAAGCAAAAACAAAACAAAGCCAAACCCAAACCCCTATTTTCCTAAGGAGGGAATACAAATCTAGGTGTTACAAAGTCATTGGAGGTCATGTATTTGCATAATTGCCACAGGTCTTGTATTCTGCCATAAAAATGGCAACAACAGTTAGAAAACAAAATGGATATCATTTCACTGTATAATATTTTGAACCCAAGCAACTAAACTCTATTAAGACTGGGAATGATAGTCATTTTGAAAAAAAAGGGGGGGGGGAGAGGAAGAGAGAGTGAAAGGAAGACAGAGAGGAATGTGGTAGAAGACAAGCGAACAAGAATATTTTTCTTGTCAGCAGCAAATGTA
The DNA here is from genome assembly GCF_024711535.1 of Dipodomys merriami. Classification (NCBI taxonomy): domain Eukaryota; kingdom Metazoa; phylum Chordata; class Mammalia; order Rodentia; family Heteromyidae; genus Dipodomys; species Dipodomys merriami. The sequence continues at coordinate 13,923,891 of NW_027203382.1, read as the reverse complement.
TTCATGAACACTCCATTGCTATTCTGACTGCAATAGAAGGAGGCCTTGAGAAGTAACAATCATGACACGACTAAAGGAGCAAATTCAGTTTTTCCTCATTTGAGTAAATATCGCTCATTCATTTCATCCATCAGTTCTAGCAAACTCTCTCCACAGAGCACTTGTTCTCAGCTCAGCGAAGCTGTACAGGTGTGCTGCCTCAGCAGGAAATCGACTTCTTGCTGAGGGACCGCCAATTATTTGTAGTGAAACTAAAACAGAGGAATAAATATTACATGTTGATGGATGCTTGTCAGGAAAAAGAGTGAGGTGCTTTCAATGGGGCTTGTCAGACACAAAATCCTTCAGCAAATCTGCATTTTCAATGGCAAAGAGGCTAGAATTCTCCAACTGCTTCACTGGTGAACCTCAAGATTTATCTCATAAATTTAAATTATAGATGACATAGCACTGGAATGGAAATAGATGGCACCTTTAAAAATAAATCTAGTGCAACATTTGGGAAAAGGAATCACACATTTAAAAGGGGAAAAATAAGAAAGTTCCAATGTGCCAAAACAGAGCCTTTATTTGTTGTCCTATTTACTATTCTCTCTCTAAAATTAGACTCTCTTCTTTTTTTTTTCTCTTTAGTCTCCTGTATAAGACATGTTGTAGAGATACTCTGGAAGTTTTGTGCAACTCAAGGAGTAAGATGGGTTGCAACTATAACAAAAAGCTTGCCAAGGCTGGTGAGCCAAACTGGCAGGGTTTTCTGTTGTGTCAGCATTTGAGTATCACTGCAATGTTATCCTATGACTGAAGAAGGGGAGCATAGAAACAGCAAAGATAAATGAGAAGGAACATTTGAAGAAAAGTATGCACCTAGCTTCAGTACAGACCTTGGCCTGCATGACACAGGGATAATCTCTTATAGGAAATAGTGAATTCAATTTTAATTCGATCATGTGAAATTTTGCTTTTAAATTTACATGAGATCTGATGTCAACATTTTTTTTCTGAATCAGATAGTAGTAAAAAATTTTTTAAAAAGATTAAAGATCTCAAAAATGGTAGTATCAGTGAAGAATTTCTTGCATCTTAATGAAATTTTCATTGACCAGAGCAGGGAGAGATTTGGAAGAATATTTAAATGAAAATAATTTAAATTCTTCCCCCCATTTGTACATTTATTCATATGACCAGGTTTTAAAAGTCAATCAAACTTAAAATATTTATCACTGGAGACTATGGTAAAATCTATGAGTCAAGCAAACATTGTACCAAAATCAAATGAGCAAATTATTTCTAATGGATTTATAAGGTGCCATGTAATTTTTTTGTTGCTTTGAATGTTCCTCCTCCATGGTATAACCCCTATTTTCACTGGATTTGATGTTGGTACAATTTGGGGAGGGAGAGGGAAAAAACAAAAAGTTTAAATAGGATACAGGTAGGCCCATTGCAACAATGAGATGTAGAAGACACCATGTTGAAAAACCAAGTTTACAATTGGGGGGGGGGAGGGGAGTGTAGTTGTGGAGATGGGAGGGAAGTGATGGTAGGGGAAAAACAAAGGAGGAGGAAACAATGCTTGATAAGAATGTACTCATTACCTTGCTCATGTAACTATAAGCCCTCTGTACAGTATTTTCACAATAAAAAAACCATTAAAATAAATAAATAAAAACAACAGCTAGAAGCATGTTGAGTTAAAGGAAAGCTATATCCTACTTTTAACATAAAAGTGTTTACTGAGAAGCAGAACATTGTACCAGCACCTATATTACCATATACAAGACAGTTACTGAACAAGAAAGTTGGGCTATACTACATTAGAAATACTTCTCTTAAAAAAAAAAAACATTAAGAAAGCATTACAGAGGGAAGAAGGGAATTGTGAGGCCTTCAAGAGAAAACCTTTTCCACCACTATAATAAATTCTGCTCACTGGTCAGTCACTGATATATGCATGTGTGACTCAGAAGATAGGCTGAAAGGGTATTATCTAGGTTCATTACTATCCTCACATATGTTCCAAGTCACTGTGGGTAGAAAGAGTCAAACATATTCTCACCTAGTGATCAGTTTTGGTTTTCAAGTGACACTCTTCATGCAGAGCTCAGCAAAACCAGACACCTACAAGAATGTGTTGAGGAAACTTGATGGCAAGGCCGTCAAGTGACAAAGTCTCCATCTCTATCCCTGGGGTTTATCAACTTGGTTAATGGGCATATGTGCTGAGAATTTTGTAGCATTAAGCACAGGAAATATTTCCTGGAACAGAATTTTATCCTTCCTCATAGTCAATGCATTGGTGTGTCTAGTGTCCAGGTAAAATACCACCCTCTAGTGTACATCTATAAATGATATTCTGACTAATCCTCTAAAGATACTGATTTGATGGCTGAGACAATCAAACAGTGATACAGTGAAGGTCATTTTTCTATCAGTGCATATAAGGAAGATCTTGCAGAGAAAAAAATAAATAATGAGTAATATATAATTCATTAGTGTGGCCAAAATGCCCATTGACTTTTTTCATTTAAAATGTAGCAGGCTTGTTTAGTTGTAAGAATCCAATACTGATTTTGAATAATAGAAAAGCTCATTAATTTCACAAAAACTTACTGAGTATGTTGGTATGAAGAAGATATTATTCTATGATATCATAAGACAATAATCACTTAAGCTATGAAATGGAAGAAAAATATTCCAATACCTGATTGTCATATGAAAAGGCCCCATGGTAACTGCTCCACAGGAACATACCATAATTTGATAGAATCATATTTAATTATCTTAAGAACATTAAAACTTTACTGACAGAAAAAGATAAAACTATGTCTCAGAAATCCTCAGCTTAAATGACAAGTGAAGTTTGAATTCTAATATTACGTAAGGTAGAACAAAATCTAATTGGTGAAAGTATAGATTTGTAGCTTTATTTTAGTTATGCATCCAGATTCCATCTGAATCAAGTAATAGAACAGTTAAAAGCATTTTATTTCCAGGCATGAAGATTACTGTTGGAAAGTACTATGAAAATATTACATTTACTCTGGACTCTTTGTACAGAGTTCAAGGAGATTTCACTCTTTGGTCAAGTACATTATGAAGCTCCTTCTTTTATGAATCTCTCAGTAAATGGCTTGTTTTTCAATGCTATCTAGCCAAAATGTTGAATGCATGGAAGTGTAAAGCTTTTATTTATGTAGTTTTTTCCTTTTATTTGGTCTTGGGACTTGAACTCAGGCCTGGGTGCTGTCCTTGAGCATTAGTCACTTTGAGCTACTGCTCCACTTCCAGTTTTCTGGTGATTAACTGGAGATGAGAGTCTCAAGGACTTTTGGACTTTCCTGCCATGGCTATCTTCAAACCTCCATCCTAAGATCTCATCCTCTTGAGAAGCTAGAGTTACATGCATGAGATACTGGCACCTGGATTGCAAAGCATTTTTGAGTAGCAAAAGTTCTGCCCACAAGGCATCAACTTCATCACCTCTTATACAGCTTCCTAGATACTATCTTCAGAATGCCTTATTGAGATTTTTGTTTGTCTTTTTAGCTTTCTTTCTTAGTATCTTCTTCTGGAGTCAGAGAATACCAAGGCTCATAATTTCACAAAATCACCATTGCTTACCAATATAATCTTTTAGATATTGGTAAGTTGTTTACACTATCACTGTAAGTGAATATTTTTTTCCATACCCACAACTGTGGTATAGCTGCTTCAAAATATTTTGGAAGTACATAAAATTTAATAAAGATGTGTGGACATCCCTCCTAACTTTTCATGTGTGTGTGACATTCACATGAACATTGGCTGAACACAAAACACTCTGATAAGAAATATCCTTTCTCCAAGAAAAATATAATTAAATTGTCCTAGGAATTGTCCTCTTTTATAACTAAGAAAGATGAACAATGGTTTGATAGCGTGACCTTGATTCTAAATTAGGATGTTAATTGCAAAAAATAACTTCATAGACTTCAGATTCCTAATTCAAATAATATACAGTCAGACTGAAGGAATCCAAATTGTAATATTATGAGACTTAAAAAGCTTTGAAGTTTACTTCTTCAATGTGAATGCATGAGATTATATTATTTTGAAAACTTTTGGATTAACATAGGCCATAATCAACACCAAAATAAGCAAAAATAAAACTGTGAATAAGGGCTAGGCAGGTGGCTCAGTGGTAGAGCGCTTGCCTTGCATACATGAGGTCCTGGGTTCTATTCCTCAGCACCACATAAGCAAAAAGAAAAAAACCGGAAGTGGCACTGTGGCTCAAGTGGTAGAATGCTAGCCTTGAGCTGAAGAGCTGAAGGACAGCACCCAGGCCCTGAGTTCAGGCCCCACGACCAGACTCAAAAAATAAAACAAAACAAAAAACCTGTGAGTAAATAATTGACTCTAGTACTGATGGCTTCTGTTGGTCTCATACAGCACAGAGCTTAGCAAAAGAAAATTCAATAAGACTGCCTGATTGGAATCCTAGTTACTAATTGCCAAGATATTTTAATTACTTAATTTCTCTGTTTCATATATTTCTTGCTAGTAACATGGACATAAAAAGGTATTTTGTTAATTAAATAACCATATAATCCCATTTGTTAGAAAATGGAAAGACTTGGAAAAAATTATATTAAGTAAGTCAGGCCCAAAGAAACATAGGTCCCATGGTTTCCCTTATTTGCAATAACTAGTATATGTCTGAGTCAAGCAGAAAAGGTCAGATAAGATAATGTTAAGCGAAATGAACCCCAAGATAAGGACACGAGTGTTTTTGTTTTTCTTTCTAACGTATTTATAAGGTAACATCTGATTTTTTTGTTGATTTGTATGTCCCTCTCCCACGGTATAATCCCTGTTTTCAGTGTATTTGATGTTGGTATAATTTGGGGAGGGGTAGGGAAAAAACAAATTGTTTAAACAGGGATACAGGTTGACCCATTGCAACAATGAGATATATAAGACTCTATGTGGAAAAACGAACTTTACAATTTAGGCGGGGGTGGGGGTTGGGAGAGTGTAGTTGTGGAGATGGGAGGGAAGGGATGGTAGGGGAAAAACAAAGTGGGAAAACAATGCTCGATAAGAAATGTACTCATTACCTTGCTCATGTAACTGTAACCCCTCCTCTGTACAGTATTCTCACAATAATAAACTTATTTTTAAAAAAAGCTTTCAGCAATGCTTATGTAGATCCAAAATTTATGTTTTTATTATCACTAGTATTCTTTTTTGTTTGTTTGTTTGTTTGTCAGTTATGGGCTTAAGCTCTGGGCCTGGGCGCTGTCCCTCAGCTCTTCAACTCAAGGTGAGCGCTCTACCACTTGAGCTACAGTGCCACTGCTGGTTTTCTAGTGTTTTATTGGAGATCGGAGTCTCAAGGTCTTTCTTGCCTGGGCTGGCTTTAAACTGAGATCCTCAGATCTCAGCCTCCTGATTAACTAAGATTACAGGCGTGAGCCACCGGCGCCCGGCTTATCACTAGTATTCTAACCACAACTACAGAAAAGCAAGAGAAGGGAAACTCACTGTAACTTTTAATTTTTACAGTACATTTCAAAGGGAAATTGGTATATTAAACACCACATCAAGTAATTAGCAGTCTTTAACAAAGTCTTCTTCTATTGGTAACACCACTGGTAACTGGAAATGGTGGCATTGTCTAACCAGAACTCTAGCTTGTGGTATGGAAGAGACCATTCTTGGTCTCTATGGTGAGCTATAACGAAGCTGTCAAGAATGGAAAGGGACAATAATTGTAGGAATGGGTACATCTTTTATGCAGGCAACCTTTCTCACTCTGAGCCTCAACAGCGTGTGTCAGAATGCACAAGCTGTAACCAGATAACATGCAGGAGCCCAAGTCCAGAAAGGAAGTGTGAAGAAAGACACTTCATAACTGTGGTACACATAGCAGGGGGACAAATCTACATCGTTTAGTTAATCCAAGAATATGGTTTGACGGGTTCTTTAAAAATAAACAAAACAGCACATTCTGAAATTTATCAAGTTATTTTTTCAATAAATATCCATGCTGTGTTTCAATGTTCCTTAAGCCTTGACATTTATGTTGAATTATAAACTTGTTATAAAAATGAGATCTTGGATTTCCCCAGATGAAGGCATTTTTGGAGCTGATAAACAATTTTTTACTGTTGCTTAATAGATTCTAAATTTCAAGCCCAAATGTCAGACTAGAGACTATAAAGATTGAAAATGAAGGGATTTTGTTGATTTTTTTCTTTTATTACTGTTTTTATAAAGGTTTTTGTTCCAAATGAACACAACACATCATATGGTCTCTAGTTATCACTGGCTGAGAAAAAGAATGAATTTCCAGGGTTCAAAGAAGCTAAACAGATAGAGATAATATGGGCTGAGGATATCAGCTTCTGCATATCTATTTCTTATATTTAATAGTGTGCATAAGACTAAATGGGCTTTGAATAGAGAGTATTTTCTTACGAGGGTGTAAATATACCCTGAAATAAATTTCATATTTTGAGAACTCTGACAGAAATGGGGGACTGAGGCCAAACTGACACTACTTTGTAATCAACAAGAGTTGTCCTTATATTCAGCAGCTCTACTGGACACATTTAGCACAATTGATTAGGCTAACTTTGAGAAGGATCGTAAGGATATAAAGCCCCTTCAAAGCAGTAAGAAAACGAATAGCTGAATGGAGAAAATTGTGCCACACATCTTCTTGTCCTATTACTGTTAACGCCAGCAGTCACAATCAGTAGTTTATTGTATAGGGTAATCTTGTTGATTAGAAACTGGATTCAAGTTCATCAAAATGGAATGGCATGTAACTTATCTCTTCTTTTCCTACAGAAATAACTTATGCATCTTTATACACATTTTTATTTGTAGAACCATCTTATATCATAAGAATTGGCTTTGGATATGTATATAGTGCCTTGTCAATCACTGTGCCATTTATTTCTTAAAGAAACCAAAAAAAGAAAAAAAATAGCAAAAGTTGAGTATCATTTTTTGTGGCAAAGAAGAAATTCCTAAGACACTTTTATTAGGAAGGTTTGAAATTTTGTCTTGACGTTTAATTGCTTTTTCATATTATTTGGACTATATTTATTTCAGAATGTGGGCACTTTTCTAAAGGCCTCTGTATTGAATTGTTAATTTAACAACAAAGAGAAACAGTCCTAAAGGGGAATAACTTGCTCAGAATTCAGCAGAAGGTCACTAAAGGAGAAAACAACACAGACCCCAAAAGTTTAAAGTTCATTGTCAGCCACTAACTCCTTTCTCTGGCATACATTATCTCTAGTTCTGACCCAAAAGGGAGAATAAACAGTTAGTTGCTTAGCAACAAGACTTGAACAAAGAGGTAGGATTTGCTTAATGTAGGTGCTTGGGCTGATCATGTCAAGGTCTTTGCAGATCTTGCAACTTCTAACACCAGTTACTCTCTATAGATATTGACTTAGATGAGTAATAATGCTGATACTTAAATGCTGAATAGAATGATATTTTAAAAGTGTGTTGTAATTACTTAATATGGTTAGAAGAACATTTATTAAGGATTGATGATGTTAGATGCACTCTCACTAGGTTAACTTACATAAAGAAAAAAGTTATGAATATTATATAGCATATATTTATTTAGTATGCATATGAGAAAAAATAACACCTGAATCAATTTAAAGCACAGTGTGTGTGTATGTATGTATGTGTGTGTGTGTGTGTGTGTGTGTGTGTGTTTGTGTAATCTGAACAATTAATTATTAGGTGTCCCAATGTGTGTGAAATTTCATCAGCACAGCTCAATTAATACACAAGGGAATACTGATAGACAAATGATTAAATTGTATTAAAAAAGTTTTTTAGTTATCCTTATCAATACAGTTTTTTTTATGACCATTCACCTCCAGGGCCTCACCTTTACAGGGTGTTGATCACTAAACTTAATGAGAAAAGAACCAGAAACATATCTTCTTTCATTCCCCACTGATAGACGTCAACTTCAGCAATGGAGAACTGAAGTTGCCCCAAGGAAAATTAATGATTCCAGATAGATAAAAATGTAGCATTTTCTTGACTGACTTTTAGTGGAAATTTACTAGTTCTAAAATGTGATGTGATTCTGTGGCTGATAGAAAGACTGTAAATTTCACTTATGACCTTTTTATATCCACTTGGTTGTCCTACCACAGGAGGGTAATCTTTCAGATTTCTTACTTTTGGGGAAAAGATTTAAAAAAAGTTCACAGTCAGAACAATAGTCACAGACACCACAGATGGGAATTTAAATGTGGTGTGATACTGCACATCAGGAGCCAGCTAAGGTAAAAGTGCTGCAATCTGTGCGGCTCTCGTGAAAAGATCCCTTGGCATTATCTTAACAAGAGTGGAGTGTCAGTGCCAGTGTTTTGACTTTCTCCCAGTTTCCAGTGTAAGACTTCCAACCACCAACACTCTTTCTACATTTCCCATCTAAAATGATTCTATGGGTATGCCGTTCACATTAATAGTTCTTTCTCAGTCATACTTTTTGGTAAAGGCAATACAAACTATTAACTGTTATGAGACTCCTCAAGAAAAATGCAGCTGCCCTTAAGGGTTTTAGAGACACGAAAAGCAACCTTACATCTTCTTACTTAAAAGAAAACAGTTTTGATTGCATTTTCTTGTTTTATCCAGAGCTGAATCAAACTAAGTGCTTTGATGAGTGTGAAACCACTTCAGCACACAATATATGTACAGCACACAAATATATGTAAGGCTAACACTTGGGCACATGCACAGTACTCAGCACACATTATCTGGTAGGACACAGCAAGTTTACCTTTTAAATATATTTTGATCAGGAAATATATTTGCAAAATGTAGATGTGACATTCAAATATAACTTTTTCACTTTATGAACACATTCAATATTTTAATATAATGAAAGCTAAATAAATAATTGACAGAAATTTCATTAAATAGCTCATTCATTTCAAAGATTTAAAAAATTAAGATTAAATCTCAAGGTCACATTTTAATATTTGTAATAAAATGACACAACTGTCAGAAGTTGATATAGGTGCAGTTACTTTTTAATTTCATATATGTATAGTCATTATTATGAATATTGTTCATTTTTATGGTTCATATTTTATTCTGGTTTGCCTTCTATTGCAAGAGGGAACATTTATTTGTTGAGTATTTGCTTGTGATCTCATAATTAATGTACATAATCCCATTTAACCTAGACATCCTTGGAACTAGAATTGCTCTCATTATTTTGCAGGTGAGGAACCTAAAGTTTAACAGTGTCAGTTAACTTGTCAAGTCACACATATAAAAAGGAACAAAGTCATTGTTGGAACATAAAGTTGACTTTTCAGTTAAAGTCTTACTACCTTACATGGATAATAGCATGATCTGACTTATAACAAATTGCTCTCCATTAATCAAATAGTTCAAAAATGCACAATTTGGTCTCTCAAAGAGTATATTTTCCAGAAAGTCTGTGAAAAATAAAACTAAAACCACCACCACCACCACCACCACCACCACCACCACCACCACAACAACAACAACAACAACAAAACTTCTTTTGCTGGATTTGAGTAATGCTAGATGCAAGTAAATATCTCGGTGAAAGTTGCAAAGAGTTTCTCTCTTTTATTTGATTCATTATTATTCAAAAATTTCCCAAGAATTCTTTTAGGACTACTTTTGAAGAATAAGGATAATCAGACTACTGGTAATGGAGCTAAATTTTCTATGAGAAATAAATCATATCATTATACTACAATTAAAGTCAGAGATTTATACAAGTGGTGTATTGTAACAGTCCAGGTAGAATAAAATTAAAGAAATCTTATCAACCAAATCTAATTCAGGTAATACACATATTATTAAAAGCCTCATAGTCTCTCTCTTTCTCTCTCTTTCTCCACTGAAATGCTGTCTTTGATAAATTATAATTGTGAAAATCGGAAGAGGAATAACAAAATACTGAAATAAGAACACAGGATAATCCACTGCAGCAATGATACTCATGGGACACTAAGTTGGAAATGAACTTTACAACTTGGGGTGGGTGGGGAGGAGAGAGGAATGAGGAGAGGAAAGGATAGAGGAAGAAAACAAGGGGAGAGGTAACAGTGCTCCACAAGAAATGTACTCATTTACCTTACTAATGTAATTGTAACCCTTCTGTACAGCATCTTTGCAATAATTTTTTTAAAAAGGCGAAACAAATGATATCTGAAATCCAAACAACAAATGACTAGTACTGATCATCTCAGGAAAACCAAATCTTATAATCATACTTTTGTTCTTGTTAAGCACATGTCGAAGGCCCTTTCCTCTAACAAATACAGTACATTTGAGCATGAAGATGGAAATACATAATAAAAAAGAGAACACTTTCAATATAATAAAGCAAGAGGGAGGGAACAAGTCAGGAATTCATGTGGCTGTAAAATAACAATTTAGGTTGGCTTCAACTTTTTCAGTATTTTTATTTCACACAAACACACTCTCACATACATACAATGAAATACAGTGACAACTAGATGGTATACTCTTGAAAATGTAGAGGCATTGTTTCCAAATCAGTTCCAAATTCAAGAGAGATAAAAACAATCATGTTTTAAAGCCAAAAACATTGCAATATTATTTCTGCTTAATGAACTGAAATTTCATCTAGAAAGAAGAGAGAAGAATACGATATCTAAAATAGTCATTTTTAGAAGATTGCTGTAAAGAAATAGAGTGCTATAATTTAACCACAGAGCAGAAATCTGGATTCCTCAAAGTGCACTTTTAGGCGTCTGATCCTGACCTCCCACAGACCAATTATAGCTAAATAATTGTTGTTGGTATGACAACCTCAGGGAGAAACAAAAGACATCACTTTCTTCAAGTAAAACCACATAGTTGTTCTTCAGAACAGAAAATAAGAAAAGAGGTGGCAATAAATCATAGTCGTTTATAAGATCACATTAGATAATGTCTTTTTTTTCTAATAATATTATGATTACAATGGGACCTGGTGACTTAACAAAAGCACAGCACCCATGCATGTCAGCTGTCTTAAATGTAAGAACTGACCATCAAAATCTAATTGATAACTTAATCCAGGTAAATCATCAGTTAGACACTAGACACCATTTCAAACTCATGTATTTCTTAGGTACAGCTCTAGTTTTTTCTATAGTGAACAGGTTTGATGGTCACAACTTAGTATATTTGACATGAAAATTTTCAGTGACTACTTTCCCACCCTGTAAATGCTATTATTAACAACCATATGCAGATGATTAGTATATTTTTCCTTAATGTGAATATATCAATTTTAATGTTTACATCAGTATTCCTGAGTGATATACGCTTATAGATTTCTTTTCTTATAATATTATTTTTCTATATTTGGTATCAGGATGATATAGCTTTATGGGTTACTCATAGAATAGACTGAGAATTGTTCTATCTTCTTCAGTTTTCTGGAAGATATCTGATATTATTTTGACATGAAAGCTTTGAAATAATTCATACATTAGATTATTTAACATGTCATGCCTTTCTCTAAGTTCTTAAACACAAGGCCATAATAGCAAATTTTTTTTAATATTCTTTTCTACTAAGTTTTATCATCAGTAAAATTATTTTTCAGTGGTTAATTTTTCTGCTTATAATAGTCCATATTGATTATATACAATTTTTTACTTGATGCCAGATATTGTTTTTGTCCTACAATATGGAAAAATGATTTGTGAGTGTATGTGTGTGTGTGAACTTTTCAGTTTTGTTTTATAATGTAAGGTACTTTCAAATCTTTTTAATCACTTCCAAAGCTTCACTGTAGTTTTGTGGATCAGTTCACAGGAAGCTCTTAATCTAGGGCTAGTATCCCTTTACTTGAGCAATACACATTCTGAGTGTTACTTACATGTTATATATATATATATATGGTAAAGGTTTTCCTGCTTTGGATTGTGAGGATGCAAACTGTTCTTACCTCTTGCTAACCACAAGGGATTGTTATGACGATAGCATTACTAAGATTCTTTTTTTGTCTTTGAGCAGATTGCACATATCCAGAGAGTACTCAAATAAAGCAGAGAACTCTGATCAAATTTCCAGAGCTTTATCTTAGTCTTTAGAAATCACTGATGTTCACTGATTCATGTTTGATCCTATTGTTTTTACCTTTTATTCCATTTATTTGTTTAAAGAGAGGAACACCAATCTCTTCACTCTATCATAAACAACAGATATTGATCCTTCAGTGAGAAAACTATATACATTCAGAGATTTTAAAAAAAAGATAAAATTCTTTATGGGAAAAACGTGTGTAAACTCTAGTATTCCATTCTTATTATCAGGCTATACATATGGAGAAGTAAAAATATATCTCAGGGAAATAATAAGGCACTGTGATCCACTAGGTTAAATGTCTATCTCCAGTTCTCACAAGGCCATCTAAAGACTGCACTGATTGATAATTACTCATAATTACACAGCATATTAGAATTGATAAAATTGCTCAGAATATTGTAATTGGCAGTGTACTTCATCCCCATGATTTTGTTTGAATTTTATAAGACCATTCTGAGTTAGAATACAATATATTTTGATATGTTTGAGTAATGACTGAAGATCTATGAAACATTATGTGGTCCTCCCACTAATGGATTATAAGAGTCAGAGGAGAAACATGTCCAGGCATTCTAGATTCTTGTTTTTTACACTTGTCTATTTTGCTATGCTGACTATTGTCTTTATGCCTCTTGTATCAAATATTGAAGACTAACAGTTATTAAATTTTCAGGCCACCAAATGCTCAGTTCATATTATTTGAGATACAGCAATGTTTGTAACCTAATTTAATGCAATGAAAATGTTTCTAATATGAATTAACAATATTAAGGAATTCATGTAGCTGGGCACTGGTGGCTCATGTCTGTAATCCTATCAACTCAGAAGGCTAAGATCTGTGGATCATGGTTCAAAGCCATCAAGGCAGAAAAGTTCCCGAGAGTCTATCTCCAATTAACCACCAGAAAACTGGCTCAAGTGGTAGAGTACTCTACTCTTCTTGAGCTGAAGACCTGAGGGACAGTGCCCAGGCCCAGAATTCAAGCAAATGACCACCACAATCACCACCACCACCACCAACAACAACAACAAAAGTTCATCTAAACCTGACTCAATTTCCCTGATAGGGACATTTCTTTATTCCTACTGTGATATCTTACTCTTGAAACACCATCAGTTGTCAGATCCTCTATTTAAGGAGATGTTATAAACCAAAATAACGTCCTTTTGCTTACTATTTTTTAAGCAATAATCAGTCTTCAAAGAACTGTTCAAAATGAGTTCATTTTCTTTCAACAGTTGAGGAGAACTGGAATGAAAGGTCAACACCATCATTCTTCATTTGAGTCAAAGAGCTGATTTGTTCAATAATAAGGATAGTCATCTTGTCTCCAAACACAGAAACAATTAACTAATTATATCTATATATGTTGTGCTATCTAAACCTATGACATGGGTTCATGAAAAAGATACTTTTTGTCAGCTCTTACACTGTCACATAGTATTACTACTTTGCAGGAAAAGAAGACTAAGCCTGAAATTGTGTGGCCACAGGTGGACCCATTGCAACAATGAGATGTACAAGTCGTTATGTCGAAAAATGAACTTTACAACGTTGGTGGGGGAGGAGGGGAAGTGGGGAGGATTGGGTGGGGGGGGAGAAGGATGGGAAGGGATGGAAAGGGGAAACAAAGGAGGAGGCTACAATGCTTGATAAGAAATGTACTCATTATCTTGCCCATGTAATTGTAACCCCTCTGTACAGTATTTTCACAATAAAAAAAAGAAAAAGAAAAAATAAGAAAAGTACAATTCTATAGGATCTTTTCTGAGATCTTTTAACCTCTTAACATATCAAAGATAAATGGTTAGTACAACCAATATCTATGTTTTCTTGGTAATACAGAAAACATTAAGTTCTATGCTATTTCTGAAATAGCTCAGCAGTCTTCTTAGATAAAGGTTAGGGGGCCGGGCCCCAGTGTCTCACACCTGTAATCTTAGCTACTCAGGAGGCTGAAATCTGAGGATCACCTTTCAAAGCCAGCCTGGGCAGGAAAGTCTGTGAGACTCTTATCTCCAAGAAACCACCAGAACCGGAAGTGGAGCTGTGGATCAAGTGGTAGAGTGCTTGCTTTGAGTTGAAGAGTTCAGGGACAGCGCCCAGGCCCAGAGTTCAAGCCCCACGGCCACCCTCCCCCGCACCCCCCAAAAAGGTTAAGAGTCACACTGTATTACAATTTAAAAACTAGCTAGAAATGCATAAATAGATTGTATCTGGACCTACTGAACATATACTAAAATTAAAACAATTGTAATTCCAGTGGTTTTCATAAAGCAAGTTCCTGCTAGCCAGAATTGAGACACATCTATTATAGACAAGTCTTTTGATTTCAAGGAATAGAAACTTACCCATCAGACCGCTTGGAGAAAAAGAAGATGAGCTTAGCAGTTCAGACTAAAATATCTCTAGAAGTCTGCTTCACTTACCATCTTTTCTCATTTTCACTTTTCTAGTTTCTTTGATTCTCTTGAGATATTATTTATATTCTTTCTTGCTCTGCTTATTTAGATAAGGTGGCCTTGCACTATTTCTTTTATTTGAACATGCTTGTGAGTTTTCTTTTTTTAAAAAAATATTTTATTATCTTTAAATGGTTGTATAAAGGAGTTGCCATTCAATAAGGCAGTTCATCAATACAATGCTTCTTTTGATCAACCCCTTTCAATTTTTCTCGTCCATCCCTTACAACTCATCCTTCCCTCACTTTTCATAATTTTGTAGGACACGAACTATTTTTTTTTGTACTGCTGCATTCTCTGTCCCCTGCTTCTTCTCTTCTTTTATGAGTAATAAGCCCACTTTTCTTTCAAGTCATTATATTTTATGTAGTAAGAACTCTAGGGGGAAATTGTTAAAAAATAGTATGTGAAAATATGTTAGAAAACTACCCTTGTAAGAATACATTACCTTCAATGAAGTTCTGTACGTTATTTCTTAAATATCTGATGTCTATCATAGATTAGAAGATAATGTTAAATGTAAAGTTTGAGACCACCACCATGTCATTATTGCCAGTAACTAAGCAAGCAGAACAAACTAAGGCAACAAAATGTATAGAATCCAATAAGATTTTCTTGAAGTTCTATTGGAGTTTTTCAGTTGATTGAAATTTTACATTTATGTGCAAGATATAGTGTTCCCTTTAAATTAGATTATTTATAAGATTAAATGTTGTTTCCAGTGTAATGTTTAAGATAAGGGAACAAAAATACTTTAATGTTTCAGAGTACCCAAATAACATACAACATATCAAGGGCCTTATTTTCATTGGGTAATTTCATATGAGAATGTACCATACTATGCTACATCATATTTTATCTCCTTCAGTTGTGCTTATACAGAAAATATCTACTGTGTTCCAGCCAACTTTTACAACTAATGTTCACCAATCTACAGTTTGCAGACAAAACCACATTCTTCCAGGACAAATTTCTGAGAAAGACAGTGGAAATATGGAAAATATTTTCAAAAAACTATTATCTAAGACTTACTTTGGAAGGTAAAATAAAATAAGACCGACTTGGAAGAGAGCTCTAATGATACTAAAATTTTAATGGTATCCAAGTATTAAATCAATGAAAACTGTATATCAAATATCTTCTAAGGGCTGGGAAGGTGGCTCAGTGGTAGAGCACTTGCCTTGCATGCATGAGGCCCTGGGTTCGATTCCTCAGCACCACATAAGCAAAAAAAGAAAAAAGCCGGAAGTGGCGCTGTGGCTCAAGTGGTAGAGCGCTAGCCTTGAGCTGAAGAGCTGAGGGACAGCGCCCAAGCCCAGAGTTCAGGCCCCACGACCAGACCCCCACCCCCCAAAAAAAAATCTTCTAAACTTCTGGTGGCTTTAGAGAAACTGACTACCCTCTGTAGTTACACATATTATAGCTTCCATTAGTCAAGTCACAAAGTCTTCTGAATAAATTTGAAATCCTCCTCCCTAGAGGTACAAGGTAGAAAAATTTCTCTTCCCTATTTGGGGGTTAGGAAATTTCTGTCTTGCTTCAGTGACGAAGGCAAGGCAAGGAACCAGTGGCTCATGCCTGTAATCTTTGCTATTTGGGAAGTTCAGCTCTGAGAATCACAGTTGGAAGCCAGCTCTGGCAGGTAAGTCCATAAGATTCTGATCTCCAGTTAACTATTAAAAAATGCCCAAAGTGGTAAGGCAGCAGCCCTGAGCTAAAAAGCTCAGGGAAAACTCTCAGGTCCTGATATCGGGCCCCAGGATGTGCACAAAATAAAATAAGAAGAATGTGAAAGGAGTTGATGTTTGCCAGTTCTTGACGGAGCACTCAGAATCATGGACCAATTCACCTTGCTCTATTTTGCTGTGTCATCAGTCATAAAAATGTGTTGGCATAATATATTACCCAGATCTTGGAGGTGTTATGATAAACAGGTCTTCACTTAAGCTGAACACTATTGGTTTACCCTTTTGAACACATAGTCTGTATGAGCCATTGAGCTTTTAAGATTTCATGATTATTTTTTATACAAAATTACCTAGATGGCCTAATTAATAGAGCATGATGTGTGTACCACACCTCAAGGGTATTGGCCAAACAAAATAGAAAAAAAAATGTATCAAAAAAGAAAATTTCAAAGGAAGAATTAAGTTGAAATGTTAGAGGAACATCTTGGACTAATAGGTACTGCAGAGCTATTTCAGAAATGGGAAAGTTTTCTATTGTCATAAATGTAGAAAGATTTAGAAGGTACTTACGTTTTTTTTAATTGTTTCATTATTTATGAGTTTCTGATACTAAATGCTTTGATTTTGTGTGTGCATGTGTGGGGGAGGAGGCTTGAACCCTGGGCTTCTTATCCTTGCTGGGCTTTTTTGCTCAAGGTTAGTGCTCTACTATTTGAGCCATAACTTCTCTTCCAGCTTTTTGCTGGTAAGTTGGAGATAAGAGTTTCTTGGACGTTTCTGCCTGGCTGGCTTTGAGTAAGGATCCTCAGAATCCTTAGGTTCCAACATCCTGAGAAGTTAGGATTACAGGTGTGAGCCAGCAACACCTGGCTAAAAATTTGAATTCTTATCAGCAACACTGAGTGCTGAAACACAACTATTTCGTGCTTTTATGACATTTGGGCTTAATTAGATTTAGCTTGATCCAAGCACCAGATTTCCAGATAATTAAATGAATGTGTACAGAGAAAAAGATTATAATATAGTATTCAGAAGTCTTTCTTATTAGATATTTGGCTCCTTTCCTACCTTATTTCACATGAGTAACAACGTAATAACACAAGATACTGGATTCAGTCAGTGTTGCTAGATACTAATGACCAATCAGTTCCTACATCCCTCAGAATGTAGGTGTTTTTTTTTTAATTTCAAAAAAGAAGATATATATATATATATATATATATATATATATATATATATATATATACATACATACATACAAGACTTCTTTTTTGAAATTAAATTTTTTTTTTTTTGGCCGAGGGGGAGGGTCCGGTCGTGGGGCCTGAACTCTGGGCCTGAGCCCTGTCCCTCAGCTCTTCAGCTCAAGGCTAGCATTCTACCACTGGAGCCACAGCGCCACTTCCGGCTTTTTTTTCTTTTTGCTTATGTGGTGCTGAGGAATCGAACCCAGGACCTCAGACATGCAAGGTAAGCGCTCTACCACTGAGCCACCTTCCCAGTCACAAGTCTTGTATATTTTAACAATTAAATGTTAGTTTCAAAATATTGCAGCAAACTTTACAACAAAATTAACTACTCTATTAGGTAAGAACTTTTAAAGCTTTTAAAACATTATTACTTGGAGTAATAAATCAAGAATAAGAGATCTACAAGAAAAGATATCAACTGCCTCTGACAACATGGTCTTCAGAATATACATTATCCATGTAACCAATTTTGTATTATGGAGAGAAGCAACAATTAATACTTTTGCATCCATTGATGAGAGCACTACAATTTTGTTGTTGTTAGTGAAGTACCCTGGACTGGATGAATATCTATGTCTGATCCTATATCTTGAAAGGTCTTCAGAGGTGGAGCTTTTAACAGCACAGAACCTTCATTAATGACATGTAAGTTTCTACAGAGAGGTTTCTCAGCTGTTCTATCTTGTAGAAAGCAAAAAGATGGGTCTTTACCTGATTCTGATTCTCTTAGAAACTTGGGTTTATTTCTTAGGATCTAAAGAGTAAAATTTCTATTGCTTTGATATACCAGTTTGTTGATATTTTCCTTTTTATATCTAGCATCCCAAAAAACCAAGATATTCTTTGATTGTACATAGTTTTCAAGTAGATACTGATTCATTTCATCTGTACATCAGAATATTATGAGATATTTGCATATTCTATTCTAACCATTAGATAGGATAGTCCACAAACTTTCTCTGCTTATATTAGTGAGGACATGATTTTGATATTTGATTGATCTTAATTAATACTTCAGATTAACAACACATTTTTCTTTCAATTTTCCATGTGATTGTTGCAAAACTTTTCTTTGTATTCTTACAACTAAAAGCAGAACTAGTAAATTTTTTTCTGTTAAACGTTTTACATTTTTATGTAGTCAGTGAATTTAATTTTCAACAGCACTAAATCATTAAAGAAGTGTAGATTAGTAAGAGTATGTTAAAAAATTCCAAAATGGATTAATATCTCTCCTTATCTGAAAAATAAAGCCCTGTATTACACTGAAAAATAAAGCCATGTATTACACTGAACTTTAGGAGAATGTTACTTTTAATGAAATGCAAAGAAATTGTGGTATAGAATATAGTTATAGAACTCTGAGAACTCAAAGTCTTATTTGTAAATCAAGAGTTGAATTTGATTATTATATCTTTGCCAAATTTTTTAGATTTGGTAAAAAGCCCTAACTTATTATAATTTCTTTTAATGTGATCTCTAATAATTTAAACAGTGTAACATCATACATAATACATGTCAATATACTGTGCCAATATAGGATGCGCCATAGCTATACTCCTCTTTATATTTAAGATGTATGAACTCAGTACATCCTGTTTCCCAATGCAGCCAGGAAGACATTTGTGAAGAAAGTTAACTCAATACTTTCTACAATAATTTATTTCTTGGGGTTTTGAGAAAATTACCAATCTCTGGCTAATTTATCATCGATACGTCCATCAAAGGGTGAAAATATATTACCCAAAAGAAACAAAATTAGAGTTTTATAATGATAATAATATGAAGGGTCAACAAAAGATAGATGAAAAATGTGTGTAGAAAACATTTAAAAGGCCTTTAACAATGTATATGAGTATATGCTATATATATATGTTATATAATATATGTTTTTTAAGTTATATAATATATGTAATAATAGTGGAAATAGTAGAAAGAAGCATGTAGTCTACTCTACTAGAGACTTTATCATGCCTTCAAACATCAATCAAATTTTTAACCAGACTCTAACCTTCAAGATATTCTCAAAGAAGTGGCTCCATTTTCTCCTTTTTTAAAAAAAAATTGAAAAATACGATTGCTTTGAAGAAACAAAATATAGGCTGGCAGGAAGAAATCCCATCTTGTTGGGTCTCTGAAACAGCGGAGGACTGAACACTTGTAAACACGGTACCTTGAGCAATAGTTGCCTTATGGCTTGTAGTTTGAGGCCAAGAATAGCATGATAAACTTAGAATGTGTTTATCTCTTGGCAGCTTCATTTTACTTGCAAGCTGGGAGGGACAAAGACCAACAATTTTCCACCTACAAAGTGCATCTAAGCTGGCAGGGAGCTTAGTGAGTAAGTCAACTTGAGTCTTCAGATCACAACCACTCTCAAAGACAGATGGACAATTTCGGAAAGGGAATGATTCAGCCAATATCTCTACACATCCCTGGTTATAATGTCCTCAAGTTGGGATGTGGGGGTGGGGAAAAAACTTTAATTTGGAGACTTCAATACATTTAATGCTATTTTTAGAGACAAGTGGTACATGTGCCAATTTTATAATTCACGTTCATTGCTGGGTGAAAACAGGTAGGAAGGTGGCAGCATTTTGGAAAACCTATAATGTTCTTTCAAAGATGGCTAAGCATTTTTTTTCCTAATTATAGTGTTTTTTTTTTCTTTCCTCCTAATTGTAAACATATTGTATCATTTCATTCAATAGCATAATTTCAATGGTGTAATGATAAGAAACTAAGGTAAATCTTTTTCTTTTATTTTCAAATTCCTAAATGGAATAGCATTAATTATATGAGGTGTGCTTGAAAAAAACAGCATTGTGGAGGCTATAATTTCAAGACTGAGCAAAGGAACTTCTTGTTACAAGGTTTGAGACATCTGCCGAAGTTGGGTTATTTGTGTATTAGGGGTGTTATGTTTCAAATTACAGAGATATTTTGAGATCATAAAACAAAATTCTTTTTTTAACCCACTGTATTCATATTTTTTCCTTTAAATACACCCCTCTTCTGTTTCAAAATGCAGCTAATTGCCCAAAGTTATAATGATACTGAGAAAATGCAGGGAAAACCATTTGGTTTCAGGAGAACTCATTTTGTAAATATAGTATGCTTATGACTTGAACACAAACTGAAAAGAAATGATTTACATTTATCATGAGAGTAAAGGATGATCCTGTCCCTCTTCATAAAAACTTCTGTGATCGAACAGAATACAAAATAAAGTCAGAGTGAAAATTAAACTTGATTGTTGGTTTTTGGACTCCACATTTTCTGTTTGAAATTTGTTTTATAGAATAAGATAAAATGGCTTTTCAAGCCTTTTTGCAAGTTATTAAGAAATAAATTTGTAAGACATAAAAGCAATAGATACTTAGAAATAGATTCTAAGTACTTATATGAATGACTCACCAAAGGTTTTTTTCCCCAGACAGTGGCAAATTAACATATTTTACACCCAAAGGAAAAGTAATGCAATTGAGTTTGCCAGATTCGAATTCCTCTGCCTTGCCACATGTCCAGAATAATTGTTTGTTTGCACACAAAAATAATTTCCTGTGGACCACTGCCACACCTCATGCTATAATGTAAAATCTGACTAGAATGGGCAGTTGTTTCAACATGCAATTTCTAATTTGTTAAAGAGCTTCAACTAATTTCAGGCCACTATTAAAAATCTTTTATTACACATCCTGAATAAGTCATTTTTTTCCTTCCAGTCACACCATTACACAAAAAGGTTATTTAAGGGCTAATAATCAGATTTGGCATACAGCCTTCTTACTGTGGAAGGTGAATTAGCCCACCCAGCATGGTTTAACCAAAATTTATCATTCTTATTATGAAATTATCACTCTTTAAATCTATTTTAACTACTCCAGTATCATATATACAGTTGCTGGAATCAGATTTGGATGCTTTGTAAAAGAATTGGGAAGTAGAGATGTTCCTGTCTTTTTGATTGCCACTCTCTATTTTCCTGTGCTCTTTCCTACCTCCCTATCCAAATATTGGAGTAGCTGCAGACACATTAAAAATAGTATTACATCTCAAAGGAGAAAACTTTCCAAAATGAGTCAGAACTCAAAGGAAAAATAAGGCAAGGGAATTATAAAAATAATTCTCTAAATATTTGTCAACAACAATAGCAACAAAAATTCCCCAAATTAGGAGAAGAGTGTCAGGGACTCAATTCCATACATATGGATAAGACATGCATCTTCTGGAAGGAAGGAATGTCTGTGATGACTCTTACTATATAGCCTTAGAAGGAAGAGAAAATGTCCATGTTTGGAGAACATGCAGTTCTGCCCAGGTAAAAATCAGAAAAATTTTCTATGGACATTAGGACGAAGGATTCTGAATTCTCAGTAACAATGGACCAAAATCTATCAAAATCTCAGTCACTGGTTGATTCTTGCTTTTGTTGTCATAACCTAATACAAGTGTAGAAGTTTGGAAAGTCTGGAAAGTTTCTTCATTTTATGTCAGAGAATATACTCTGCCAATTACATCTTAACATAAAACAGAGAGCCCAGTCCAATGAGACTAAGTGAGATGACTGAAATGTAAATCATCACTGTCCAGTACAAACTAGCCAGTAAATGCTTTGCATTTACAAGCAGTTGCTACTGAAGAAAACAAAGCAAAACAAAAAACCCCAAAAAACAAAAGCAGGAAAAATCATTGCTAACTCCTGGGAAGGTTATTTTAGCCCTCACTGCCTTTGCACTAAGATTATCCATGTTACTTTGAAATTGTCTTTTCGTTGTGTTGATAGCAGGCCATTTCTATTTGAATAGGATGAGAAACCTAAGCCACTGATGCAGATTGAAAGTTGGGCTCTGGTCCCTGGCATTGGAAGGAGGTTCAGATGTTTACCAATGCTTTTCCTTGGCTCTATAGTACCTGCACCTGTGTTTTATGCTAAGAAAATATTTCAGTCCCCAGGAATATTTAAACTGCTTAAATTCAAAACACAGAAGCAGAGAAGACAACTCTAACTGTGTTAAGGACTTGATTATTCTGCTTTTGTAGAGAATTCAAGTCCAATTTTAGCTTCTTCTTACCCACATTTTATTTTTTTGCTAACTTCTCTCTCCCAACCCCAACTTGAATTTTAGTTAATCCTTAGCCCAGCAGGACTTTTATTTGCATAGTCAATGGAAAAAAGCACAGCAATCTAAACACTTCATATGGAAATGACAAAACATTGAAAATTATCCTTATTTTAATTCTTATAAATTTAGTTTCTAATATCAATTACCCCCAATGCTTTTCTCTATATTTAAAACTTACCAGGCCACACTTTCAAAGTCTACTCACTCCAACAAATTCATTGAAATATATTATATTTGCTGAAAGCTAATACAGTTAAACGAATATAGTAGTCTGTATTGATTAAGATGCTTCCACCAGTTTTTTAGTATTTCTGTAAAATTTTAATAACATCCCTAAATTCATCTTCAAAATAACAATTTAAGAAATGCTTAAGATATTATTGCATGAATAAGTATAATATTTTATGAAAAAGACTTTTTGTACTTTTTTATATGTTTTATTTTTTCTCAAAAAAAAAAAACAGTAGGAGCAGTATCACCATCTCATGTTTAACTCAAGAATTATTCTTTTAAAAGCTTCTGCAGTAGTAGTGATACATTCCTGTCATCCCAGCTACTCAAGAATTGGAGATGTGCATACTATCTCAAGAATTCAGAAACAATTGCAAGAAAGAAAAAAAACATATGAATACTTATCTTGGGGTTCATTTCCCCTAACATCAACTTTACACTCTTTTCACTGTATTTGATGTTGGTATAATTTGTGGAGGGGAAGGAAAAAACCAAATTGTTTAAATAGCGATACAGGTGAACCAACCCATCGCAACAATGAGATGTACAAGACGTTATGTAGTAAAACAAACTTTACAACTTTGGCGAGGATGGGGGGAGGTGGGAAGGGATGGTAAGGGGAAACAAGAGGCAACAATGCTTGGTAAGAAATGTACGTAATTGTAACCCCTCTGTACGGTATTTTCACACAATAAAAAAAAAAAAAAAGAAGAACTCAACCAGCAAGTTAAATAGAGTGGTTCTCACCTGTACTTTCAGCTTCTCAGGAGGCATAGGTAAGAGAATTCTGGTCCAAAGGCAACCCTGAGAAAAAGGACAAGAGCATGAAATAACATTAATAAATAAGTAAACAAATAAATAAAGCAAAAGGGCCTGTGGATGAGCACGTCAAGTGGCAGAACTTCAGTATAACAAAAACAAAGCCTTGCGTTCAGTCCTTGTAACACCACAAATGTACACATGTGCTCACACACTTTGTTTGCGAGTGTGTGTGTGTGTGTGCACATGCACACACACACACACACACACACACACACACACACACACACTCACATCTCTAAAGTATGCAGAAGAACCATAGAAAACCCTTTCAATTGAAAAAAATTGATTCTACCATTTATTGAGAATTACAGTAGGTAGGTATCTCATTTAACCTCAAAATGACCCTCTTTGCTGAAGAAACTGATGCTTAAAGTTTTTGAATTTGGCAAGGTAATACATATAGTTTGCATTGAAAGTAAGAAAGGAATGATCTAGGACCACTGAACTTTAGTACTATAGTCCTTAAACATCAGAGGAAGAAACTCTACAGAAAAATGTATAAGCTAACTATAACAGACAATCTATATTGAGCTATAAAAGACAAGAAAATATGACTATAAACTTTACCATTCATTCAGTATCTACGGAAATGTAAGGTTTGTAGGGAATATTTATAGAATTACCACGTGGGAGGGTAACTTTATTGATGCTTAAAATGTAGAAAGACAAAGATTGAATATATCTTCATTGTTGTGAAGCAAGGCAAAATAACACACTGACTGGCATATTTAAAATACTAAAATATATTATAACTGAAGTAATGTTTTAATGAGATTTAATATTAGCAAAAGTTATTAGTTAACCACTAAATATTTTAATATGATTTGACATGGGCTGATAAGAAAAACACAATTATTGTGATTGGCATTTCCAAAATAAATGCAGTGCCCCAAAGATTTCTCAACATAGATTGGATGAAGTTATAACTCTTTATTTATACAGGCATAGAATGAGCCTGTATATGCTTCAGTCCTTCCAGATGTGAATAGGTACATGTTGATTGAAAGTGTTGTGACAAATATTTTCCCATATGATTCACATGTTTTCAAACTTATAAAGCACATAATGTGTTTGTAGACACATGCTTATGTAGGTGTTAGAAACAGAGCACATTTCCTTCATATTCAGAATCAAGTTGTCTGGGGACAAGATAAAGAAACATACTGTAGCTTTATCTTCATAGTGAATTGGAGGAGATAAAAGAAGGGTTGAAACCATCATCAGTCTGAAAACAAATAGAAATTGAATGAAGATGATAATATGTGTAGACTTACTTTCAAAACTTGTGGGAAACTAAAAGAGCTAAGAAGTTTTCTCATGTGAAAAGCATTTTCATGTGCGAAGAGGAAAACATTTTCTAATCTGAGGATATTTTAACACAAAAGTAGAATGTATTTGCTCATCATTGTTTAAAAGAGGAAATACAAAATTTCTGTTCCTAATTCTTTATTATTATTAGACATTTTAACCAATGAAACATTTTTCTCTTTTTAAAATAGTACATGTATTTAATGTCAATAAAATTAAAAAATTATTAGAGTAATGTGGAATCTTACTTTCATTAAATTGTGTTTAAAACAAAATTTCTTTTGACATCAAGTGGCTTCTAAAATCAATATTTTGATGATTTAATTATAAATGAATCATAAGCATATGGATTAGCTTTCATAGAATGACACATGGTATTAAAACTTAAAGCAAAATGTTCTTGGCCTGATACATTATCGTTTGTGCTCATCAAAAATGTTTTAAAAGATGATTCTGCATCATTTAATATTATAAAAAATATAACTGAGTATGTTTAAAAATGAAAAACAAATGTAAAGTTAAATGTTATAAACATTACATTAATTCATCCAGTATTGCCTTACATCTTTGAATTGATATACTATATTTTTCAATCAACAAAATTTATCTTTTTGTTGTATTTTGGTAATTATATTATTCACTTGATAAATATTTTTTATGGATTTCTTCTAAACTGTTTCTAGAAATAAGTACATATTTGGTACAGAAAACTGAAAAGAAGACAGGAGTTTTTTGAAGAAGTAACCCAACAATAATTTCACTCTCTAGGTAGAAATAACATTGATAATATGCAAACATTTTGGAGTGTATAGCAATAGATAGTGCCTTCTATATATTGTACTAATACAAATACTGTGGAGTCACATAACACAGTTTTAACTTAGAGAAATGTAACTACAGATGCTTGCCTAAAAAACAAAGAAAGAAAAAAGGAAGGAAGCAAAGGAAGGAAGGAAGGAAGGAAGGAAGGAAGGAAGGAAGGAAGGAAGAAAGGAAAAGAGAACAACACATGTAATAAGAGTAATTAAGAGGAAAAGCAAGAAGAAACAAAGAATTGGGGGCAAAGGGAAGAAGGGAAGGAGAAAGGAATGGGAGAGGAGTAAGTTTTCAGGGTTTTTGTATGTGTGGGGTGGTTGTTTTTGAGGTGGAGTCTCACTATGCTTGTCTCATACACCTGATCCTCTTTCCTCAGCTCCTGCTCTTCTCACTTCTGAGATTTTAGGTGTGGGCCACCAAAATCAACAAAGTTCACTCATTTTAAATAAGTGCATAATCAAACTATGTTCAGTAATTTTATAGATCTTTTATAGAATTTTATAGAAATTTAAGAATATTTCCATTATCCCCACCAATTTTCTTATAACCATTTGTAATCTTACCCTCTCTCTGTCCTAGGAAAGCAGCAATATACTTCCTTGCCTTTATAGATATGCCTTTCTGGATATTTCATATAAGTAGAACAATACAATGTATAATTTTTTGAATCTGGCTTCTTTCAGAGTTTGTGATTTGACATAAGAACAAAGGGGAGAAAATGAGAGTTCCATCTCCAGCAGGAAAAAGCTGGGCATGGCGTTGCATGATTGTTGTCCTAGGTGTGCAGAAAGTATAATAGACTTATGTCTGAGACTGGTCCCACGCAAAAATGAAAGACCTTATCCAAAAAATATTTTAGAAACAAAAGAGGAGGCAACAATGCTTGATAAGAAATGTACTCATTACCTTGCCCATGTAATTGTAACCCCTCTGTATGGTATTTTCACAATAATATTAAAAATAAAATAAAATTAGGTGACAATATTTATAATTACACAATTATTTTCCAATTGCAAAGAAAACAATTACCAAATATTAAATTTTGCTTTAAGGTCATGGGTGAGATAGCAATTAATGATTAATAGGATACAAAAGGATATCTCCCTAGAAAATAAATGATGCTTTTAGAAAAATGGTGGCTAAGTGTGTATATTGTGATAAGTTACAGAGTTATAC
This sequence comes from Dipodomys merriami, assembly GCF_024711535.1. NCBI lineage: Eukaryota > Metazoa > Chordata > Mammalia > Rodentia > Heteromyidae > Dipodomys > Dipodomys merriami. Next base: position 13,896,891 of record NW_027203382.1, on the reverse strand, counting down.
AACTTTGTTTTATGTACTTTCTTTACATTTATTCATTTTACAATAAAAGAATTATATTGTCTTCATTGCGGTGATATTTCATGAGCATGTATATATGTACGTGTGTGTAAAAATATACATGTGTACATAAATTGTATTAAATACAATTGAAATGACAGACCTTAATGCATACCAAGTATAAGTAATATAATTTCGCTAATAAGAGTGTAAAACAATTACTACGTTATTTACTTAACATGAGTTAGCACTGTCTATTAAATATTCACATAAAATTCTTCAACTTTTAAGAAATACACTTCCAAGACCCAAAATAGCCTTAATCTCTTTACCTTGCAACTACTTTATTTTGTAGGTGGAAAGAAAATTTGAACTGCACCTGGAAAGGCTGGAGAATTCAATACTTTTTTAAAGACTTGATTAACACCTGCTTAAATATTTTCTTCTAATCTTTAATTAAACAGTTAAGGTAGGACTTCATTTTCTCCATCTACAATCAGGCTCAGTCTGAATAATACGCTACAGCTGCTAATTTCCCTTTCCAAAGACAGAGTTAAACGCCAAAAGGTTTTTCACTGTCTAAAAGAGGATATTGCAAAGAGATTTCTTCACCATCTAAAGGAATCTAAATACTCCAAGCAGAAATAAATACATAGAAAAAAAAACCCCACTGCTGTATAACTTTTTTCAATTCCAAACACTATAAATATATGTTTTGTCTCATTCTAGAAGAGATGAAAAAAAGGTCCAAAATAAAATTTAGCTGGATTAAGAAAATAAAAAAATAGATTCTCCTGTCATATTAACTATTAATGGTGATTGTCAATAGATTTTCAAAATCTAAAACAATGTTAATGAATCTAGTGGCAAAATTCTATTCTAAACATTAGTGTGATGAGGATTTTATTATGATTCTCCTCAATTATCTTCTGCATTTCAGGTACTAGAAAGTAAGAATGTTATAAAGAAACATTTATCATTGCCTAGTTATATTTTTAAATAATGCAGTGTATTTGGTAGAGAAAATGGAGAAGACAGAGGAAATATAGAGGAAAGAGGGAGGAAAAACATAAAAGAGAAGAAGGGCATCCTTATTCATGCAGGGTGGGTGCTTTTATTTTATTTTTTAAATTATATTTTTATTATCTGAAGTAAAAAAGGAATTATCATGCAACAAATCAGTTGACAAACACAATCCATCTTGATGGCCACCCCTTTCATCATTTTCTTAGTTTCTTGGGTGTACAGAGAATACTATGGCTGAATTCTCCCCTATGTTCTCTTCATGCCTCTACCCACTAAGTATGTATTTAAAGATGCTAGATTACATAAAATGTATTCATTTTAACTGCACATCTCAGCAGTATTTAATATGTCATTGTGAAAGCAATCTCCATACTTTTGGCTTTTCTTTTTAAAAATATTAACTATAACCAGTTGAGCAAAGATTTTGACATTTGACTAAGCCAGAGAGACAAAGGATCCACCTTTTTTCCCTTGGATGTACAAACTGGATTTAGCTTGTAAGTACATAAGTAAATACATTGGGTGATGTCAAAGTGTCCACAAATGTATTAACAGAAATGTGATATATTCAAAGGAGAATACAAATAGTGTAATTCTTTAAAAAGCCCAATTCAAAATTTAGCAAATTAAAACACCATGAAACGTACTTGAAAGGGGTGGGGTGGGAAAGGTCAAGGGGAACAGGTAGATGGAGGAAGAGGAGAAGAGAAGAAAATGCTGACAAAATTCCAATGCTGCTTTGCATGTCCCTCCCCCACAGCATAACCCCTGTTTTCACTGTATTTGATGTCGGTATAATTTGGGGAGGGGAAGGGAAAAAAAACAAATTGTTTAAATAGGGACACAGGTGGACCCATCGCACCGAGGAGATGTACAAAATGCTATGTTGATAAAGGAACTTTACAACTTTGGCGGGGATGGGGGGATTGAGGGGGCATGTAGTCATGGAGATGGGAGGGCAGGGGTAGTAGGGGAAAAACAAAGGAGGAGGCTACACTACTTGATAAGAAATGTACTTTTTGCCTTGCTCATGTAATTGTAACCCCTCTGTATGGTATTTTCACAATAAAAAAAAACTTATTAAAAATAAAGAAAGAAAAAAAGAAAAAAAGTCTAAAGACAAATGTTTACAATCTACCAGCAGTGGGCTAAGTGCTTTAAATATATAACTTCATATAATTCTTATTACACCCTCCTTGTGCAGGTATTGTCATCCTATTTTTCAGGGAGAGAAATTAAAGTGCAGCTCAATTTAAATGACTCACCCCCCCAAAAAAAGTCCAATGTATATTCTACAGCATTAAGAAAAAGAGGGGAGGAATAGGTGAGGATAAGAATGCTGAAAAGGATGGCATTGATCAAGATGTCAATACCGTTTTGAGGCTAGTGTGCGCAATGCATTCAAGGGACATTTGCTGGTGAGTTTGTCACTTTTCTATTTCTGTGACACAACAAAAGGTTTTCTAAGGAGAAGAAATATATATTCAGAGGTCCATGATCATTTGGCTCCACTGCTTTAGGACTGTGGCTGGGAACATGTGATAGGTAACAACTTAGCCCATATTGGCAAGTATGTACAAAGGTAGTGTGAAAGAGACAACCAGAACTGTGGGAATAAGGTATGGCCTTCAAAGTCATGCCACAGGGACTGGCCTCCTCCATGTAGGCCCCAAACCTGAATCCAAAATTCAGTTATGAACTAATTCATTTCTCCAATCACTTCTCCATATTGTCTCCAGTCAGAGACCAAGCTTTCAACATATATTCGAAATACAATATTTTGCCCTTTATCCCTGAAGGTCATGTTCATCTCACAACACAAAACACATTTACAGCCTCTACAAGAGCCCACCATAGTCATAAGAGTTTCAGTACTTTTCATAAATCAAGATTAAAATCTCCTTTGAGATTTAATACAAAGTCTTAGCTGATAGCTCCTCTAAAAATTAAAAACGAATTATATCCTCTTATACACCAATGGCATGGGCTAAGCATTCCTATTCCAAAAGGGAAGAGTCACATCAAAGCAGAACTGAAGCCCAGTGAGGCAAAGATTAAGTCCTGTAGCTCCATATCTGGCCTTCATTGCACATGAGCTACTTAAATCTTTCTTTTCAAAGAATTAATTTTATGTGATTAAAGTTGCCACACCTTTTTGAGTTAAAATGTGTTTGAGTAAAAATCTGAACAGTCCTCTGCTTTTTTAAATAAGTTTTTATAATTGTGAAAATACTGTACAGAGGCGTTACAGTTATGTGAGCAAGGAAATGAGTACATTTCTTATCAAACATTGTTGCCTCCTCCTTTGTTTTTCCTCTACCATCCCTTCCCTCCCACCTCCACAATTACACTCTCACACTCTCCCCCACCCCTGCCTAAATTGTAAAGTTCATTTTTCAACATAGTCACATTATTTGCTGAAATGTGTGTAATAATCTTAGTCTGAATTTAGAATTCTCAAAAAGTTTGGTAACGTTGACATCTTCTACAATGTGATCATCTAGTAGATAAACTTTCTTTATCCTTCTATAAATTATTTTTATTCCAGGTACTAATGTTAGGATAACACAGACTACTATGAAAAGTATGTTCTCACCATATTTCTTTGATTTACTAATCTATAAAAAGCAATCACTATATTTCATGAATATAACCAATTCCCTTTCACTTTGCCTCATCCTTGTCCACACAAGATTTTATTTTATGAAACATATTGTTTGGATGGTAAACAATCTTTCTGATGGGCAAGTGGGGACTGATAGAATTCCATCAGGTGATGAGGTCACACAGGTTGTGAAAGCAGAAAATAAGCAGAAGTTATTCCCTGTTTGACTGAATCAGCATTCTTCCCAGATCTCTCTTCTCTCAACTCATTACAGCATGCTATACTGCATAGAATGAAGGGAAGAAGGGATAACTGGTTATTCCAGCCCACCCTCCCTCCCTCTCTTCCTCCCTCCCTTCCTTCCTTCCTTCTTTCATTCTTTTGTTCATAGTGACTTAAATATGTGCAACAATTTTCACCAGAGGAGGCTGTTGCTGGAAAATAGGTCATTTAAAACTGAAATAGGAATGTACTCCGAATCTAAAATGGGATAATTTCAAACAGAACAGCTATTGATACAAGCATGCAAGTGGCCAGTGGCAAGGGTAGAAGATTCAAGTTTAGACAAAGTGGAGAAAAAGAAATCTACACTTGAACTTGTTGAAGCACACATAGTTTTTACTGCTGCTAAATTGAGTGCTGAATTACAGGGTTTTTTTGTTTAACCTAGATAATCTGCTTTACTAGAAGACCTATCATATAAGTAAAAAGGGGCTAAGAAGGACATAGGATCGTAAATACAAAATATCAAACATCAAAATTCCAAAACAGCAAGGCACAATGGCTCAAGCCTATAATCCTAGCTCCCTGGGTGATGGAGATTTTTGAAGGATGGTGGTTTGGGACCAACATGGGTATAAAAGTTCTCATGAGGGCTGGGAAGGTGGCTCAGTGGTAGAGCACTTGCCTTGCATGCCTGAGGCCCTGGGTTTGATTCCTCAGCACCACATAAGCAAAAAGAAAAAAAAAAAAAAGCTGGAAGTGGCGCTGTGGCTCAAGTGGTAGAGAGCTAGCCTTGAGCTGAACAGCTGAGGGACAGTGCCCAGGCCCAGAGTTCAGGCCCTACGACCGGACCCAAAAAAAGAAAGTTCTCATGAGACTCCATTCAACAAATTCTGAGGTGCCAGGCATATGCCTGTCATCCTCTGTAACAGGGCATGGGGAAACAAACAATTAGATTGAAGCCTAGGCCAACCAGGGCATAAACCTTGACCCTACCTTGATAGTAAACAATTTGAAAAGGGGCTGGAGGCAAGGCTCACGTGATATAGTGCTGGCAAGTATAAGGTCCTGAGTTCAATGCTCAGTACAGAAAAAAAAGTAATGAATCCAAAAGAGAAACAAAATAAGCGAATCTATATTTGAAGTCAATTTGACAAAGGGAAGGTAGAAAATCATAATGTCTTTGTTTCAATGAAAAAATTCTCCCTTTAATTTCCTCATTTCTATTTTAGTGACATTTTCAGAATTTAAAGACTAATTCAAGTTTGTGATCTTAGAGTTTCTATTTAACTCCACCATGACATTCCGCCTAAAGATCAAAAGTACTAAAATACCTATGAAAATGTATTTAAAACTTAAACACTTAAAAAAAAACCCTGCAATCATAACATAAAGGCATGTGATCAAATCTATTAGCAGGCATTTAAATAAATTTTCATTTAAATAACAAGATAAATGGAAAATTTTTGTAAATAAGGTCAGTGAAGTATGAATCTTTAGCTGCTGAAAACAAAGAAAAGCTGTTTCCTTTGAACTTGAAAACAAGTTTGAAAATCTCTTCTCTCCCCAGCTTCTACACATTCAAGTTTTAATTTTCAACAGATTTAAATAACAGTTCATTTCCTGTTTTGATTGTACTTTTTCTTTTGGTCTTCATGTAATAACTTGAAAATTGGGAATCCACAGAGCTCCAATGGCTCACACCTGTAATCCTACCTATCCAAAAGACTGAGATCTGATGATCATAGTTTGAAGCCAGCCTGAGCAAGAAAAGTCTGTGAGACTCTTATCTCCAATTAACCACCAAAAACCAAAAGTGGAGCTGTGGCTCAAGTGTTAGAGTGCTAACATTGAGCTCAAAACTCAAGAAGAGAGCCCAGGCATTTAGTTTTAGATCTAGCCACAAAGACAGAAAAAAAAAATCATGCCTCTGTTCCTCAACTAAAAGACATTTCTACAGAAAAGAAAATGAGCCCCAATGTAGTATGCTTCATGTATTTCCATTTAAAGGCACTATTGCAATTGGGCAAGAAAATGATAGGTATTGAGAGTAGGTCATGTCTCCTTGGAGAGTTTGAATGTGTTGAGAGCTCAAGAAGAAATGTCTTTGGTAAATGTAAAATAGTATTTTTTTAAAAAAAACAAGAATGCACTAATACCAAACAAGTCTTAGAAGAAAGAAACTCTCACTTGAATCCAGCAAAGACACATCAGGAGAATGGGGTAAAGATCTGGACTGTCTGTGAATGTACAACAGTAGAATTGGTAAAGCTAGTCAGTCAGTAATCAACTGGGTGTATGTGAGACCATGGGCAATAAAACATCTGAAAATACAAGATCTAAAAACAATTTATTTTAAAATAAACAAACTTCAAAAACAGATTTAAGTCTCCAAAAGTTCTTGATCATGTGTATTTTCTTTATCTATCTGCCTATCTAGCATCCATCTATCAATATATCTATCCATCTATGTGTTTATCCATGTACCTCTCTAGGTATCTACATATTTATATATTTATATGTATATCTACTATATCTATCTATCTATCTATCTATCTATCTATCTATCTATCTATCTATCCACCCATCTGTCTGTGTAATCTTCCTTTCTTCCTATGGGCTCTCTGAAGCATTCCAACTAAAACATGGCATCATAGACAAAATGAATAGTGTCCATATTTTTACAATTATATTGTAACCTTCTTATTAGCTTTTAAAAAATATTGACTTGTAATTTTCATTATGTGTATCTTCCCAAGTATTTTTAGCCATTGTAATTCTTCTGTCAATTCTTATTCATGTCCTTTATGTTTTAGCAACATGTCCTATACTAAGAATACATTTTCTTGTTTCTCTTTCATTTGTCTCTAGGGTTCTAGTGCAGAGATTTTGATGTTAGTTCTTATGAGAAATTAACAACTTTTCACTTTTATTTTGTCTTTCTTTTAACTATGCATACAGTATTTTATAATTGTTTTCATACTTCACTGTTTAAAGCTTATTAATAGTCATTTAACAAATCATTCTATACCATGCTATTCTAGCATGTGAAATATGTATTTTGTACAGTTTTCTATGCAATATCATTTTGAGAAGAGTATTACTAATGTGTGTAGACAATTTGAATGATATTGTACCTAAAAAAGGCATCTTTAGTAGTCACTCAAAAATTCAGTGGGTTGTGACAATAATACGGACATGTCTAAGAATTCGCCCTTCTTTTTTTCCACCCTTCTTGTAAACTAACAAAGTAGTTAGATTAGGTTAAAATTTCATACATGTTAACAAAAGACAGCCTCCACCTGCCTTGAACAGATACAAAGCTCAACTCTTGCACATCTAATAAACAGAATTCTGGGACAAGAACAGTGATCTGGGAAAGATGCCATGCTTTAATACAGAGTAGATTTGCCTGTATCTTGCTTCAAAGAAAAAGTATTTCTATTACTAAGTCTAAAATATTCTCAAAACATAGTAACAAAACCATTGAGTGAAGGAAATACCATTCATGTATACCATGTTTAATGGGTGTCCTCATTAAGGCATACTTTTCTTCCTTGTAATATTTTCTTTAGTATTAGACACTATTCCCTTTAGAAATAAGGGATAATTATAGCCATCATATGTTTACAATCTTTATTTAAGTATTACTAACTTCCAATTAATTTTACCTATACTCATGGGTATAGTATGCAACTACATGACCAAGCTATTTTTTCTCCTTTAAATAATTTTCCTAGGATGTTTATGGAACTGCCTCATTTTCAGAAAAACACATCAAATATTATATTTTCAGCCTACAAGTCTTCCTAATTCATGTTAACTGTATGTGTACACACAGTTCAAACATGTCTATATATTCAAATAAAAATGTGTAGTCAAATATACATATATATATATATATATATATACTCAAACATATATTTGTTTATTTGTTTGTTTTGTCAGTGGTGGGGCTTGAACTCTGGGCTTGGGTGCTGTCCTTCAGCTCTTCAGCTCAAGGCAAGCACTCTACAATTTGAGCCACAGCACCACTTCCTCAAACATATATTTTAATATATATACATATTAATATATGTATCCATGTATACACAATTATATATGTATATTAATTTCTGATTTTTTTTAAATTAGGTATTTATAAGAAAGAGTTTTAATTCAACATGTCATTTTATGAGTACAATATATCTTGGTCAGTTTACCCTTTCCATCATTGCCCCTTATCTCTCTCAACTCCACTCATCCCTTCAAGTTACCTCATTCCATTTAATTCCTTTTCACTACGTCATGTTATCTATTCCTTTGTATGCTTAGAGGGAGTTTCTAAATTTTCCCTAAATCACCAAAGTGACAAAATTTTGCACAATCTCCAAATTTTATACTGCTTCATCACATAGCAGACAGTAATAACTCATCCACTAACCTGGTTTTTTAAAATTTTTAACTTACCTCAATTCTAGAATTCTTGTTGATTATTAAGTGTTTTATAGGATGATAATCTTCTCATGGATTAAGTTTGAAATGACTCTCAGTGGCATATCTGATATGGTCTTTTTTTTCTCATATATACTTAAATGTTTCTCTCATTCTAGATTGTTGACCTAAAATTTTACAACATTAAACATTCTTCTCTTCTTTCACCATGTTTACATTTTAGTTATTATTTTCATAGATATTTTACTGGGGAAAAGGGCAATGAGTTAGGTAGGATTTTAGCACAATCTAAAAGTTAGCTAAAAAATATTAGAGCCAGAAAAACAAATGACAAAAACTATGCTATCTTCAAGCTCTTCACTAAGTGCCAGAAAGACTGAAGTAAACTTGAACTCTGAGTTGGAATAGTCAAGCCCAAATTTCCCCAATTATTGCTATTATGACCTGAGGCAAGCTAAAATTCTTTCTAAGTGTCATCTCCATAAATTAGTGGCATCAGCCTCACTGGATGAAAGAAAAGCTTAAATGACACTGAGTACTTAGACCATGTGGCACAATACATCATAAATACCATGTGTTATTAAATGTAAGACTTCAACCATAGTAAGACATACCATTATTTTATCTAGGATTAGTGAAACAGTTAGAGACTGCCAATTAAACTGTGACACAATGCCTTAATGATATTCCTGAATGACAATCCATCACACCAGCCTCTCTTTTGCTTTGAAATTAATTTCAGCTACACCAAGGATCTCTGGCATTAACTCACACTTTTGGTTTCATTTCTTTAAATGTGATATGAGCTATGCTTATTCACATACCTTTATTAAAAAAATAAGTTTTATTGCGAAAATACTGTACAGAGGGGTTACAATCACACGAACAAGGTAATCAATACATTTCTTATCCAGAATTGTTGCCTCCTCCGTTGTTTTCCCCCTACCATCCTGTCCTTCCCACCTCCTCAACTATACCCCCACACACACCCCCAGCCTGAATTGTAAAGTTCATTTTTCAACCTAGCGTCTTGTTGTCTCATTGTTACAATGGGTCCACCTGTATCCCTATTTAAACATTTTGTGTTTTCCCTTCCACTCCCCAAATTATACCAACATCAACTACAGTGAAAACAGGGGTTATACCATGGGGGAGGGACATACAAACAGTAAGGTTCAGGTCTTCACTTTAGGGTTACGTCCTTTCTTTGATAACACAAAACATAATGTCTACTCTTTGTAAGAAATAAAGAATTATAATCATTTTTCTAATGAAGGGTGTGTTTGCATTAACAACAAGTATATACCTGTCTTTTGACTTTTTTGGGGGTGGGGGAGGGGAGGCCAGTCTTGAGGCTTGAACTCAGGGCCTGGGCACTATCCCTTAGCTCTTTTGCTCAAGGCTGGAACTCTGACATTTGAGTCATACCTTCACTTCTGGCTTTTAATTGAAGATAAGAGTCTTAGGCAGTTTCTTCCCTGGGTTATCTTTGAAACTTCAACCTCAGATCCCAGCCTCCTAAGTAGGTATATTATAGGTGTGAGCTGCCGGCACCTGGCTCTTTTCTGATTTTTATATTCAATGCTCATGTATTTACATGCATGATTCTCTTGAAGAATTTTCTTTTTTATACATTTTATTGTAAAAATACTGTACAGAGGGATTACAGTTACATGAGTAAGGTGATAAGTACATTTTCTATTAAGCATTGATACCTCCTTCTTTGTTTTTCCCCTACCATCTCTTCCTTCCCCACCTCTCCAACTACTCCCCCCACCGAAGTTGTAAAGTTCATTTTCAATGTAGTGTCTTGTACATCTCATTGTTACAATGGGTTAACCTGTATCCCTATGTAAACATTTTGTTTTTTCCCTTCCTCTCGCCAAATTAGAAAAATGTGTAAGTTTAGGACAAGCAGAAAAGGTCAAAAGCTATGCACACATTACCATATAAGATCATGTTAAGTGAAGTTAACCCCAAGATGGGGACACAAATGGTTTATTCATTCTTGCTATTGTTTTTAATGTATTTATAATGTACTATGTGATTTTTTTCAGTTTCTTTGGTATGTTCCTCTCCCATGGTATAATCCCTGTTTTCACTTTATTTGATTTCAGTGCCCTGCATCTTGAAGAAGTTTCTTATGATCATTAATTCAATATTCACTGTCATACCTATAAATGAAATATTGAAGAATAAAGATCTATGGCCAAATTTATACAGGTACAACAAAAATGGAATATCTGTAATAACTGCTAATGATTATATGAAAATATAATTGTTTCCTCATAATTTCAAAGATCTTTGAATATAAAACTGCATTTTAAATCACTGAAGTAGATTCAGTAAATATTTCATTTTTTATATATTTTATTGTAAAGATACTGTACGGAATATTTTCAACATTCATTACAAAAGATTACTGAGAATAGGTGGGAGGGAAGGGATGGTAGGGGAAAACAAAGGAGGAGGCAACAATGCTCAATAGGAAATGTACTCATTGCCTTGCTCATGTAACTGTAACCCCTCTTTACAGTATTTTTACAATAGAAGACTTACAAAAATATGTACATATTCACATTTTTATCTTTTTGAAAGGTGGCTGAAACCTGTTTAGCAAATACTTCTAACTATATAACTTATAACGATTTGAGTGAAATAGATTATTTGAAAAATATAAACAAAGATGGAACAAGCAAGTTGTGATGCAATCATAAAAATATTCATTAGTGATAAAATGAGGAAAGAAATGTTTGAAACTTAAAAATTCACACTGCTCAGTAAAAGAAGCTAGTTTGGAAGATCTGAATGGTATATGATCTGAAGTTAATGGCCTTTGGCTGAAGGCAAAGAGAATAACTTGACCAGCAGATCGGGTAGGAAAACTTAATTAGGTTAAGCATTGGGTAGTTGCTAAGGCAATAAAATAATTTTGGATGGCACTATAATGGTTGTTACTGCATTGGACATTTGTCAAAACATGTACAACCTTACAATCTAAGTTTTGTGGTCAAACTCATTTTGGGGATAGAGATCCCAGGAAGGAACTGGGACCAGGGCAAGAGAATAAAAAGAAAAACTGGACTGCAGATATGGCAAACTATCTGATGAAGAGACTTTGAAGAAAACAGTGATGTTTACAAAATAACAACAAACACTATGTGCATTTGCTCTATATTATTTGAGAACATTGTTTCCCACGTTACTGGTTGATAATTCAAATACTGCTCTTCACGTACACTAGAACTGAACAATCAAACAAATTACTGGAGGATTATGGGAGTGGTTTGATTTGATTTTTAATGTTGGAGTAAAGGTTACAGAAAAGCAAGAGGCAGCTAGAATTTCCATGGTAATAGAATAGCATGGGAAAAATCGGGGTAAATTCATGTTTATTTCATTATAGCTGCTTGATGGTTGCATCTAGAAATAGTGTACATGTTTGTATGTGCACAGGTCTGTGTATGTGGAGAAGTGATGCCAGCACTGCTGAGATGTAAAAAGACGAGATGAACCTGGAAAGTCTTGTAATTCCATTATGTGTGAAAAAAATACATAACTGAAAGAGCTCCAATGCCCAAAGCTGAAGAAATGACTGATTAATATAATTCGGTTATGTATTAAAAGTGAAAGTGTAAAGGAAATTCCTTATAGGTAGACTGATATAAACAGATGACTAAGTATTAACCAATTGGGAAGGGACTATTTTGTTTTGTTTTACTTTATTTCCTGGAGTTTAAAGTAAAGATTTTGTGCTTGTTAGGCTGGCACAGTACCATATCTTGATCTAGAAGTCTTCCTTTTAGAATCTCAAATAATTTCTACACATACTCTGCCCTCAAAATGGAAGAATACAAATCTCTACTCTTTAAGTATGGTATATGTACGATTAATACAGGAACAACCCTATAAGTATCTAACAAATCTCACAAAGCCTACTTCATCTAGTTGATCAAGGTCATCATGAAGAATGACAGATCCATTGTTAGTACATGCTTGTGATGATTAATGTGTTAAGTTGTCTAGACTACAGTACCCAGTTAATTAAATACCAATTTATGCGTTACTGTACAGGTATTCTGTAAGTGAGGTTAATGCGGCATCAGTTGACTTAAGTAAAGGAGATTAACCTCAATAACATGGATTGGCCTCCTCAAATTAAAGGACAGATTTAAGACTAAACAGGAGGTATTCCAGAGAAGACTGCAGCATCAACTCCTTCTTGACTTTTCAGCCTATGAAGCTGTTCTGTAGACTTGAAAATCATCACCTCCTTCAATTATGAGAGGCAACTCCTTTAACTAAATCTCTCCATACATGTCATATTGATTTTGGGTCTCTGGGAAATACTGACTAATAGAGCACACTTGTTAGGATGTGATGGAATTGTCACGTTTCCTCCATGGTCTTCCCCACAAAAATCAACACCTTCATTTGAATCATTAAAAAACTATCAGACATATTCCAGAAGAAAGACATTTTATAAAATGCTGAGCCAGAACTTCTCTAACCACCAAACACATGGAACAAAGCAAGCCTGAGAAATTGCTATAACCATGTGAAACATGAAGGCCATGGTAACTCTATGTAACGCAGTGTTATGAATGGAAACATAGAAAAAAAGAAAGGCCTTAGACAAACCAGGGAAATAAGAATAAAATGTGAAAATGTGGACGTTAATTAATGAAGATGTATGATTAATTTATTGTTAAAAATACCATGCTAATAAAAATTATGTGGGAAGATGTGAAATTCCTTTTCTAATTTTGAAATTTTTCTGTAGATTTACTAGTATCCTAAATATAATCTATTATTATACACTTTCCTCTATGTGTATGTGTGTGTGTATGTGTATGCACACTTACATACCAGTCCTGGGCTTGAATTCAGAGCAGGTGCTATCCTTGAGATTTGTTGCTCAAGGCTAGTGCTCTACCATTTCAGTCATAGCTCCACTTTTGGCTTTTTGATGGTTAATTGGAGATAAGAGCTTCATGAACTTTACTGCTAGGCTGGCTTTGAACTATAATTCTCAGATCTCAGCTTCCTGAGTAGCTGGGACTATAAGCCTGAGCCACTGGAATCTATCTCCTATTTATTTTTTTATTTTTTATAGTAAATACAAAAACTATAGCAAATAAACTTGCAGCAGTGAAATAAACTTTGTTCTCTATTTTTAGTTTTCACTATTATTATTTTATTGTTCTTATTTATGAGTTAAAAGTTGAAATATAGAAATACTGACTCTCATTATATTTAGCTGTTTTTCAAATGTAATCTTAACCATTTGATGTTAAAATTCCTACAAAAGAACTTGATAGAAGATAAATGGCCATACTATAAAACAATAATTGAATAAAAATGATTTGTTAGGCTGCATAATACTAGCTGATGTTGCCTATTTAATTGCTTTTACTGAAACCTGGTACTGTCTTAGCATTAATTAGTATGATATTGGGCTCAGGAATCTATAACAGTGTCCTACTGAAATAAATATTTGTATTACTAGATTCTGAAATTTTTCTTAAAGGGCATTCTTCAGAAATTAAGTATCCATTTACGACCAAAAAAAAAAAGCATAAAGGTGGCTCATAGTGCCAATCATACGAACTAATTCCAACTTAAAGGTAAACAGGAAACTGTACCATTTTCTAAACAGGGATAGCCTTGGGAAGAATGAGTAAATTTGGTTAGGGGATGTTTACCAGCCGGGGGCTGGTGGCTCATGCCTGTAATCCTAGCTACTCAGGAGGCTGAGATCTGAGGATCGTGGTTCAAAGACAGCCCGAACAGGGAAGTTCGTGAGACTCTTATCTCCAATAAATCACCAGAAAACCGGAAGCGGTGCTGTGGCTCAAGTGGTAGAGCACTACCCTTGAGCTGAAGAGCTGAAGGACAGCACCCAGGCCTCCCCAAAGAAGAATGATCATTTGGTCTCCAGCTAATATTTGAAGCACAGAAATTGCAGTGGGATAGGAGAGGGGCAGTATGGTTTCATTTACAAGTCAAGAAGCATAAGCAGCAAGACCAATGTTGAGACTGGCTTGAGCAAAAAAAAAAACATCCTGTCTCAAAAAGTATTAGAGTAAAAAGAGCTGGAGGCATGACTAAAGCAGTAAATCACCTGCCTAGCAAATATGTACCCCTGAGTTTGCATTCCCAGTACTACCAAAAAAATCAATGACTTACCAAAATAAATTATTGTAATTATTTTTCATTCATATTAGAAGCATGTGAAGTAGCAATCCAAGGAAAAGAGGACTGAGACAAGACCATTGCATGGAATCCTGCACTATGCCATTAATTAAGGATTATTATTATTATTAAGTGAATGGGAAAGGACATATGAAGTAAGTGCCTATAATCCAGTGCAAGTGAATGTGTTATTGCTATTCACTTCTATTGGCCAGACCTCTGTCAAGTGGCCAAAACTAACTACAACAAAGTTTGGAAACTAGTTCAATGTGTGAGTAAGAGCAAAAGAAAACATTGATAGGAATGAGCAATGGCAATCTTTATCTTCATTTTCTTCAAATATTATTTCTTCACAATAACTCAATCCTCAAGAGAGCATTATATTTCACTTAAATTTCAGCATCCCTGTGTAGTGTACACTCTTGGCTTATCAAGTAAAAAGACACGTTTTCTGTCCCTCTACACACAACATATATATTGTCGAACCTCAGATATTGTTGGTGCATGGAAAAGTCTGCTTGGGTAAAGGAAGAATGAGAAGCTGAGTAAACACCGTCAAGATCGTGTGTATGAATTACCCACAAAGGATTAGGATTGGATTCTGAATCTATTCTCTGGGCAGAACTACTTTCATGCTCTCTGACAGGCCTACCCCTGCTATTAGAGACAATTTTAAATAAGTTTTGGGAACTTTGCCTTTCTAATCTGCACTGCTTCCTCCAGCTTTTCTAATAAGTACAGGTCAGCACCATATGACTGGCACACAGTTGTCATAGGCCTAATTCTTTCCTAGTAATATTAATTATTTTCTTCTTCATCAGTGACCCCCTTCCCTCCTTTAGATTAATATGACTGTTTTCATGACATTAGGGTTAGTCTGAGCTTTGCTACATGAAGGTTTCAACCAATTGTCTGTCCAGGCCTTTTAAAAGTTACACTTCCCAGCTAAGCTCTGACGGCTCACATCTGTAATCCTACTACTCAGGAGATGGAGATCTGGGGATCATGGTTCAAAGCCAGGCCAGACAGGAAAATCTCTTATCTCTAATGATAAAAAGAAGAAGAAAAAATGCTACTCAGAAAAAGCCAGAGGTGGCACTGTGGCTCGAGTGTTAAAGTGCTAGCCTTGAGCAAAAGAAGCTCAGAGATAGCTCCCAAGGCTTGAGTTCAAGCCTCAGTACCAAAAACAGTTATACTTACTTTTCAACAGTTCCAGAATGGGTCTACTTTCCCAGCCATTCAATGCCCCAGTATCTGAAGTTATTGTATTTCCTTTACTCATTCAAACATTTTTTGGACATATCTTTTTTCTTTTAAAAATTTATTCAAAGAGCTAATCACATAATGTTCACACTGACACTCTTATTTTTAACAACTACTTATTTTGAGTTCTAGGTTTAGAAGACATTATTTAACCTGAGTCATACATACCTTATTATGGCCAGCATTAATAATAGTATTGGCTAACATTTTCACAAATGTTTTATTACAGTACGACAGGAGTTTTTTACTCAGTAAGTTTTTCACGATCATTTTCTCAAGGCTTGCTATCCTACTGTTAAGCTAATTTCACAGTCCTACCAATTTCTGTCTAAAGACAAACACTGGGGAAGTGGTGCTGTGGCTCAAGTGGTAAAGCGCTGGCCTTAAGCTGAAAGAGCTGAGGGACTTGCCCAGTCCCAGACTTCAAGTCTCACGACTGACAACTAAAAAAAGTCAAACAGTGTTTGTTTCCCTGACAGATATATCTAGAAACCTCAAAGACTAAAAACTATGAAAATTATGCTTATTTTTTATCCTTATTACAGTCCAGCACATAGCAGTGAGATGAGGGTGGAGGATTTTCCCCATTCAGAGATATTTGGGGCTGATATGTTGAGGTTCCTTCTTCAATGCCTCAGAATTTTTTTCCCTTTGTTCAGTGAATATGGGAAGGAAAAAAAAGGGAAAAAGATGTTACATGCTTTAGTTGAAGTGGTACACTCGAACATATCCCCTTAGCTAGAACTGAGTCAGGTGACCATACCTGTCTTCACTAAGCCTGGAAACTGGAATGAAGTTGTGCCTCACAGAGAGAAATATAAATATAGATCACCACAAGCAGTCCTGTCATAGGCCCTGTTGCCAACTATAAAAATACACTCCTCTTCTAGTCTGATTTCTTTCATTTAACCAAAAAGATACCATAGTGAAATATACAAATATGAGAATTTTAAATGCCAATGAAATGCCTTTCATTCCTACCAGCAATCATGTCATCTACAGTTAGTCTAGGTAAAATATACATAGGAAAAACAGTAACCATGATAAAAGGGAGAGTCTGAAGAATAGAATGTTGAACAGCAGTACAGCAATTTAAAAAGGAGTATTGGAAGATTGCAATATTTGTCTCTATTCTGCTAAAATAGTCAGAATTCTAAATGACCCCCAAGATTCTCTCCTCTAGTGTCACACATTGTATAAACTGTATAGCATTCCCCACTGGAACAGTGCACAACACTGAACATTACTCCTTTGGTTAGAATATGGTGAGGAAATTGTTATTTCCATGGCTACTATGAGTTATGTATGTACTATAAGTTATGTATGACTCTTAGATATAAAACTTTCTCTTAAGAGAAAAAAAATGTTTCCAGTGTTGAAAAAGCAAACTATCCTACTGTAGAGAATACCACATGAAGATAATAGCTGGTAGCTTCCAGAAGCTGAGACTATTTCCAGCTTGAAGCCAGCAAGAAGGTACTGAGTTCAGTGGCCCGAAGAAACCAAATTCTACATCAGTAAGTTTAGGTGAGTACTGTACATTGTAGATGCAATAAAAGCTCTTGCCAATAACTCAACTTTAGCCTGGTGATCCGAAAAGCAACCATTCCATGCTCAGATTTCAAGCCTGCAGAATTAAGATCATTCATTCGTGTTGTTTAAGCTGCTAAGTTTGTGGTAATTTGTTTTGCCAGCAATAGGAACAAAATTTTAAAAATTAAAAACACAATTTCCATATGATCCAACCATATCACTTCTGGGTATATAACCAAAAGAATGAAAATTAGTTCAATGCAGAAGCAATTGCATATCCATGTTTATATCAGCATATTCACATTAGCCAAAATATGAGACTTGATTCCCATCAACTGATGAATAAACAAGAAACATACTACACACATACAATGGAGTTAGCCATAAAGAATAGATAATTTTGTATCATTCACTACAAAAATTAATGTCACTGGAGATCATCACATTAAGTGAAATAAGCCAGACCCACAAAGATGAGTACCATATTTTTATGGTGGAAGCTACAGGTAAAAGAAGCAAACAAATGAAAATGAAGGTCTTGAAAATAAAAGAACTACAAGGGAAGTAGAAAAGGAAGAAGAGAAAGAAGGAGGGAGAATGGGCAATCCAGAGAAAGGGTAACTTAGCTGAGCACCAGTAGCTCAGGCCTAGCTAACTAGGCGAATGAGAGGTCCACTGTTCAAAACCAGCCCAGGAAAGAAATTCCATGAAACTCTTATCTCCAATTAACAAAAAGAGAAAATAAAAGAAAAAAGAAAAATCTGGAAATGGAGCTGTGGCTCAAGTGTTAAGATTGCTCGACTTAAACAAAAAAGCTCAAGTCAGCTTGCAGGCCCCAGTTCAAGCCCCAGGATGTTTTACAAACACAAACAAGCACATGTGTGTGCACGCACACACACACACACACACACACACACACACACACACACAAGTAATGAATGGGTGAATTTGACCAAACGATATTAATTTTTATATTATAAATACTATTACAGTAGTGAAACCTATGTTATATTGGTACAATGGAACATATGTTTTCTTTTATTGTTAGGTGATGAATTGAGGAACCCTGTAGAATAATGAAATATGAGCATGTACTTAGAAAGCCTAGTCTTTTATAAAAAAAAATGAAATGATATTTCCTCTTTTTGCCAATGGTACAAAGACTGTAATGGTTAATAGCTTAGAAAGAATAACTTGGTAAAAAAAGATATATCAAGACTTAATATTAGGTATCTATTCTTATTGGAAAAACTATTTGTATGTAACTAAAGCATGACAGTAATCTTGTACAAGTCAGGAGAGACTGGCTCATATCTTTAATCCTAACAACTCAGGAGACTGAGATCTGCAGATCTTGGTTTGGAGCTAGTCCAGGCAGATAGATCCAAGAAAATCGCATCTCCAAAATTTCTGGAAATGGAGGTGAGATTCAAGGGTAGAACCCAGCATTGAACAAAATAGCTAAGCATGATCAAGAAGTTTTGACTTTAATCTCCAGTACCAGTATAAAAAATACAGTAATGCTATTATCCAAACTGTATCATCTACTCTCCGCATAAATTTGCAGTATATCATGTTTTAAATCACATTGTTGAAGATTGAAAAGCTGAGGTCTGTGGGATTTGAGAACTTCTTTAAAGACATACAAGTTTCTAAAAACAAAATAAATAACTGATATGGCTAAGAGGGAGAAAGAGGATAGAAGAAGGTGTGGTAGTAAATAGTGGAAGTACTTCATATACATGCAGGAAAATACAATACTGAAACCAGTTAAATTTGTTTTTTAATATATATATATATTTATTGTAAAGGTAATTCTACAGAAAGGTTACAGTTACATGAGTAAGATAATGAGTACATTTCCTATGGAGCACTGTTACCCCCTCCTTTGTTTTTCCCCTACCATCCCTTCCCTCCCCACCTCCCCAACTTCTCCCTCCAACTCTCCCCACCCCGAAGTTGTAAAGTTCATTTTCAACGTAGTGTATTGTATATAGCATTGTTACAATGAGTCAACCTGTATCATTATTTCAGCATTTTGTTATTTCCCTTCCCCTCCCCATATATACAGTATGCAGGGCAACGTAATCAAATACTGTGAAAACAGGGGTTATACCGTGGGGGAAAAACATACAAAACAACAAAGAAAATCACATAATACATTATAAGTACATCAAAAATAACAGCAAGAAAAAGAAGGAAGGGAGCTGGGTGCTGATGGCTCACACCTGTAATCCTAGCATCTCAGGAAGCTGAGATTTGAGAATCATGGTTCAAAGTCAGCTGGAGCAGAAAAGTCTGTGAGACACTTCTCTCCAATTAATGCCCAGAAAACCTGAAGAAGAGCTGTGGTTCAAAGTGCAGAGAGCTAGCCTTGAGCAAAAGGAACTCAGACACAGCACCCAGGCCCTGAGTTCAAGCCCCACAACCCCCCACCCCCACAAATAAAGGAGGAGAGAAGAAAAGAAAGAGTGAGTAAATTTTATCAAAGTATGTTAATATTCAATATGGAAATAATGAAAACTGAACACTTTGTATACAACAGTGCAACATGCCATTAAAAATCAATACAAAGCACTCAGATGTCCAATCAAGGAACTTTTTATTAAGCCAGACTTTGTTTACATTTTAAAATTGTTTCGGTAATGCCTATAATACCATAATTTGTTGTAAGTCTTCTGTCACTGTTAAGTCCAATACTGATACACTATAAGAAGATGGGATATGATTAATAAGAAGTGACTAATGATTTTATTTACTAATAAATTACCAATTTAAATTTAAAGCAACAATCTATATATACATCGAATCTTCACATAAAAATTTTCATGTGTTTTGGGATCATACACAGACTTTTCTTTGAGAGGTAGGGTAGCTAGTTGATCTAGTTTATAGACAAGAGAATTGAGTTTAGAGAATTTCTGAGGTGCCACTGACCAAGACACTGAGTGACAGTACAAGATCTCAACCACATGTATTCTCTTCAAAGAGAAAGCTTCTTCCTTGTAGTGAAACTGGTGCTTGGAGCAGGTATGACAGTTAAAAAAGGGTCCAGAAATGGTGCTGGTAGGAACCACAAAAATCCAATCAACCTACTTCTTAATCCTCAAAAGAACAATTCCAGTGGTGACTAGTCTGTAGGACTAGCTCACTAGTAGCACTTATATTCCTAAATATGTTTCTGCCTATGAAGAGAAAGCCTGATGTGAATGGGAGATTTATCATCCCTCATAGTCGCCTATAAAATACTAAGTACTTAGACCACTTTTATTTTGAAGAGTAGTCTTTTCATTTGATAAGAATTGTCTCTGGGGGAAAAAAAAATCAAAGCTATTCTAGCATTTAACCATTAGCTCCCAGTGTTAAAAACACGGACTCCATTTTTTTTTCATGCATGTCTGTTCATCTAACATTTCTGGAAATATAAAGAGAATAATCACAAGCAGAAACAATAGAGCCTTCTTCATTGAACTTATTAACACTCTCTAGTGACACTAAGATGAATAGAGTGTTCAATCATATATTGTATTTTGCTACTGAGTTATGGTTAATAATATTACAAGTCCTGTGATAGTGTTACGGATGTAAATCCTATTTGTAATAAGTGGTAAAGCATAGCCAAATGCACTGTCAAACATGCTGTCAACTAATTGTCAATTACCAGTGCCAAGGTAAAGGCGAGCTGTTTGTTTTCTGAGAAAACGATTCATTGAGAAGATTGTTTTAATTATAAATCTCTCACATCCTTCCATATTAAGTGTCTTACTAGAGGTTGAGTAGTCATTAATGTCTTACAAAGCTGAGCCTTTGCAGCAATTGTTTAGCAGCTATTTTGCAATTATAAGCAGCACACTAGTTAAACAAAATTAGAGTCCACAATTATTTTTGTAATGAGTTAGAAATATAAAAATACATGTAACTATCTACAAGTCAAAGCATGCTTCAATTCTCCTCAGCTTCCCCTAGAGTAAAGGGTTAATCTGTTAAGGAGTGTACTGTGATTGTAGTAATTATTGTGTATATGTTCTTAATAAAGGAGGATAACTTCATTAAGTTATAACTCCCACACAGTAAGTATCACTCGATGATTTTTTAGGACATAAAAGTATGTATTTGTTTGTTTTTTCAGGTATTAAACTACTATGGAGGGGCTGGGAAGGTGGCTCAGTGGTAGAGCACTTGCCTTGCATGCCTAAGGCCCTGGGTTCGATTCCTCAGCACCACATAAGCAAAAAGAATAAAAGCCGGAAGTGGTGCTGTGTCTCAAGTGGTAGAGCGCTAGTCTTGAGCTGAAGAGCTGAGGGACAGCACCCAGGCCCAGAGTTCAGGCCCCATGACTGGACCCCCCCCCCAAAAAAAAACTACTATGGATACATTTATTTAAAAAATTAAGTTTACTCTTAATTAATCATGTGGAAACGATTTTGGAATCAGAATAGTATTTCTCAAAAAAGACATGATTTTTATTTCCCTCACCATTGTGTAATTATTTTAGGCTTACCATAATATATATAATGATAAAATTTAATAAAAATTTAAAATATCATGATTTCTCCATTTATTTAAATCCATGGAGTCCTTACATCAGTTGCAAGCCTGGAAATACCATCGGTGCTATCTTGATAACACAACTGAAATAACTTTTTTTTTTTTTTGTCGTTTGTGAGGCTTGAACTCTGGGCCTGGACACTGTCCATCAGCTCTTCAGCTCAAGGCTAGTGCTCTATTTTTGCACTGCACCACTTCCCTAAAATAACTTTTGTAAAATCTTGTATTTTGTATATTATTTAGGTAATTACAGAGAACATAAAAACTATAGACTAGCAAAGCCTAGAATTGCTACCATTTTAAATTCAGGTTCACCTTAGCCTGCATCATCTTCCTTTCAATGCTGTTTTCTGGTGCAGTTGCCTCTAGTTTGTCTAATTAAATTATTTTCTCCAGTAACAATCTGCCTCATCAATCTACATCATAGCCTTACAGCATATAAAATGTTTAATCACTACTTTTTGGGTGTGTGCTAGTCCTGGGGCTTGAACTCTGGGCCCCAGCACTGTCCCTGGGCTATTTTGCTCAAGGCCAGTGCTCTGGTACTTGAGCCACAGCCTGCTTTTTGGTTGGTGATTATTTATAGGTAAGAATCTCACCATCTTCCAGCATGGGCTGACTTTGAACTTTAGTCCTCAGAACTCGGTCTCTTGATTAGCTAGGATTATAGGCATGAGCCAACACTGCTCAGCTACTGATTATATTTTTTAAGTATATGCATATTTATTGTCTGATGTGCCATCTAGGGGAAAAAAATCACCAAAATGAAGCCATGTTAATCTCTCTATATCCATTGCCCCTTTTAGCTTGGTATATAGAATGTTTTAGTAAGAGAAGTTGATGGATAGTAAAAAATGAATTTGTAAGTAACAGCTTTTGGTGCCTTATTTAGGGTCATTACCCTAAAGAAGGAGCAACAATGAAGGATGTAATGAATACTCTGGAAAAATAAGAATTGGTCCCTAGGGACCAATGCGATCATAGCATGTAAAGTGGCAACCAGGGGTGCAGTACATAGGGATAGCTTCACATTCTGAGAATATCAAAGGATGGCTGGCCATGAATCTCTCTACTCAGTTTGTCTTCATACAAACTGGAAAATATGAAGACTATAAGTCTGACTCATCTTTGGAGAAATTCTAAAGAACAAGACAATGGAATGAATGAAAGTGGATTCATGTTTCTCTGCTCTCTATCCATAGGTGTCAGTTTCCATAAAATATTTCCATTTCTGTGTCCTAAAGAATTTGCCATAAAGGAGATTAAGAAACTAGAAAAAATGGGAAACCATAGAAACATATAAAGAAACAGTAAAATTACTGAAAGAAATCATTACTGAGTCAGACACTCCCTGCATTTTTCTTCGATCCTTATGGTGTATTTTGTATTAAAATTACAGTTGTCTTTTTTCCATGATTCTCATGTTTCTAAGAGCAGTTCCAGTACCTTGTCGCTAACGGTATATTCTATTATGTTGCTTTATTCTTAATTACATAGAAATCCCTTTTGTGATTTTCTTTTTCACTCACACACATGAACACTCATATAGATGTACTCACACACATACTATAGGCACTATGTAACAAACTATATATTATGTTTAGCCATTTCATACTTGAAACTTTTTCTCAAGGTTATCATGCATATTCTGTAAGTTTGAAATATTCTCAAAATTAACATGTATACATATTATATTTGTATAATTAGAATTTAAATGAAATGGATTTAATTTGTGGCTGTTGGGAGCTCATATGTATTCAATGGAAGACAGGGTTAAATGCTCCATAATAGAACTTGGAAAAGCAAAGAGAGGAGTGTACAAGTATTCAATTTACAAATACAGAAATTTCTGTGGTACAGTAACAACAGTTAGCCACTGCCATTTGAATACCCAAATCAACTGCTCTTAGCAAGGGGAAAAGAGGTAGCCGAAGAGTTTTGTGGGGGAATTATAAAAGCTAGAATTTTAAAGTTTCCTTCAGCAACTAGTCTGCAGTAACTCACAGATTACTAACAACTTATGCAAGTTTTATATGCCTATTCCATCTGCTCTTCATTAAAAAAAAAACTCATTGCCATAGCAACTGCCACATGCCATGGTATTTATGCTGCATCTGATGTACAAAGCATAGTTTGTGTAGGAAGAAGTGTGTGTGTGTATATATGATGTGGCAGCTGTCGTCTCTGCCATTTTGTTGCTGCTTTAGAATAAAACAAGTAGTGGTTATGAATACTCATTTGGGTAGTGATACTAGTGCTCATTTAACTAAATTCTCAACCCCCCCCCCCGAAATGTGTATCTAACCATACGTCTGCTGACATGATATACTTATAAAGCATGTATTAAATTGCTGTTTAAAGAGAAATCCCCAATTTTCATCCTAATTGTGTAAAGTAGAATGGGCTTAATGGCTGTTCCTTTTTTGGTAAAACAACTAGTTATACTGTTAGATTGAAGTGCTAATAAACATTAGCCTACCAGATAATGATATTTATCCCTCAGCAAGACCATCTGCAATAACCTTTCAAAAATGTCTTGATGTCCTGGCCTCCCAGTCACTTTTTTTTCAATAGGTAGAGTGTAAATGAATATTATATTATATTAGATATAGTTTAAATATCAAGCTCTGATAGCTACATCACCCCTAATTACTTGCTTGCTTTCACTATAGGGAATGTCAATGGACAACATGGAGTTTTTCTTTTTTTGTGTGTTATCATTAGCTGACTAGGATCCTTGCCTCCTTTGCAGCTAAAGGCAGCCAGGTGATGCACTCTGACCAATGATATGTCATTGGAGGTTTCCTATGGTAGATCTTAAAAGGAAGGAGCTGCATCCTGCCAAAAGGAAAAAAAGAAGACAGAACATACAAGAATTACAACTTGGGGCTGGGAAGATGGCTCAGTGGTAGAGCGCTTGCCTTGCATGCATGAGGCCCTTGCTTCGATTCCTCAGCACCATATAAACAAAAAGAAAAAAAGCCAGAAGTGGCGCTGTGGCTTAAGTGGTAGAGTGTTAGCCTTGAGCTGAAGAGCTGAGGGACAGCGCCCAGACCCAGAGTTCAGGCCCCATGACCGGACCCCCCCCCCAAAAAAAAAGAATTACAACTTACCCCATCTAGCTTCAATTAGAATTTGGAAAATCATTTAAAAACAGAGTAGCATTCATAGTAGTAAACTCAGTCAAAAAGCAAAGCTTAATCTAGCATGGTGGAAATCTTGCATTAATTTTGTGACTCCTACTCTCAAATTTCTTCTATATCCAATAATTAAATGACATTGATGTTTAGGCTAGCTAGTTTAGGTTAGTGGTATGTTCTGTTACTTGTAGGAGACAGTGAATTTTATACAGAAAAGATTTACAACTTTATTTTTATACCAATGAGGTGAATCATTTCAATTTGAGGATCTTTTTCATATATGTATTTTTTTCTCATGAAAGAACTAGTTGATCAGAAACCCAATAGAAAACACACAACTCATACACATAGTACACACACAGTTCTGACTTTCATAAGTCTAAATTTCAAAGTACTGATTAATGTTATGTATAGGTATAGTTATATAGTAATAACCAAAATCAGTATTTTTAAAAGATTTTAAGACTTAATACTGTCCACTTAAAATTGTTGCCAGCATAAATTGGATGGAAAAATATATGAATGATTAAATGTAAAAATTTTAGTCATAGTAAGCATAGATATTCATTCAATTCATTTCTGTATTCACTCATGCAGTTAGTCATTTATTCATTCTGCAGTGTTTATAGACCACTGTATAAAAGATATTTTTGGCTTTGTTTAGTGACTACTCTTCCTTCAAAATAATTATCTACATTTTAATGTACAGTAAATAAATACATTTCAAATCTTCAAAAAAAAATCTTCAGACTGTGTTACATGTTGGTGAAAACACCATTTACTTTTTAGTTTTTGTGGAACCATAGCTCTAACCAGACCAAGCTAGGCTTGCAAATTATTTTTTTCATTCTATATTTGCATAATTTTATTCTAACCTAAATTTAAATGTTAAGAGAAAAAATTCAGGAGGTAGTATAAATTAGGCTGCAATTTGTCAAAGCATTTACTAACTTGTAATGCAGTATGGCTGCATTGTTAAACTACTATTGAAATCTTCTTTTGGATGTCCAAGCCAGAGCAACATATATTTGGGGTGTGTATATATATATATATATATATATATATATATATATATATATATATATATACATATATATATATGTATATATATATATATATATATTCACACACTCACATGCCAGTAGGAATGCTGGTTTATAAAAAGCCACTGAGAAAGAGAAGGGAGGAGGGAGAGAGATATATTACTACAATGCATCCTGCCAGATGGAGTTTCAGGTGCCTATATCATCACAGCTATTATTAAATTATCTTTTGTGATGATACCTCAGGTAGTCATGACTGTTATGCAATGGGGAGTACAGGAAATCTCTTCAGTTTTTAAAGCTATTAACATTTCTTGCAGGTGTGTCTGAGAGAAGCACAGCACAAATACACTTGCACACTACGAGGCTTAGAGGCATGCAGCCCAACCACAAGGGGCCATTAACATAAGCAGCGTGGGGGGGGGAGAAACAACCCAAGTTGCAAACTAAACAGAATATACATTGCAATTGTATCCTCCAATTATGTCGCAAAGCACAGATGTTGATTTCACAAAATAAATGATATTGGCAGTTTTGGGCTATAATAAAATTCCTATAGGGTCTACCTTCCTAAATACCCACTTTCTACTGATCTTCTATTTTCCCTAGTTATCATGATTGCATTTTTTCTTTGTGATAGGAGTATATTAAAAATATAATGAGCTTCACTCATCAGTTACTGTCTTAGGGAGCCTAAGCCTCCACATGCTACATCTGGAGTAGTATGTTTTTTTTTTCCTTTAGTCATTTCAGTTCAAGGTTTTAAAGAGCATATTATTAACAACTCTTATAAAGTCCATGTGCCCCTAAATCTGAGATGTTTATAATATGCTAGTTGTTACTGATTATGTAAATTAAAGATCACTCAAATTAGCCCAATGAAAATACTCCAGAGAATGTCTGATTTTATAACTCTGTAGTGGAGCCTGAACCTATTTTTATAGGAAACATTGAAATCCTTGTTATTTCTCTACATTCCAGAATATCTTGTGAGTCATTGGAGGAGAACAGCACTGAGAACAGCTTTCCTGCCACACCAACCTGTCACTTAAGAACGCTACATTAATCAATAACACCTGAACAGTTCAATTACTGTATAAGAAAGGCAAAGAAATGGAAAAAAGATTAATAGGTCTTCCCCAAAATTAGACCCCTAAAATCAAAGAAGACCTGTAACCAGGATGATTTGAAAAGACTATTACTGCTTGAGTTAATATATAATTATCAGACATTTTTATTTATTTTTTCCACATGCAGCAGTCAGTTTCAGTGACAATTTTCCTGCTCCGAGAATTCTCACCTTTGATTAATGACACTTCACAAAAATTCTAGCTAGTTGTAATGAAAGGAAAAAAGAGTCACTTGAACCAACAGTGAAGCACCTTAAAAAGTTAGAGTAGGAAAGGTTAATGGTGTTATTACTCAGATCTGTGGAACACACATCTCCCTCTCCCAAAGCTGCGTGGTTTCATTAACTCCTTCCAAACTCTAAGACCATTGAGAACTATTCATTTTAAATAATAATTTATATTTATTATATACATTTTATCTTTTCCTTCATTTCTGAAGACTACAATAACACATAAAATAAAGCAGCAGAATCAATCATATTTAAGAGGATGATAAATAAAAGGAAAAATGCTCCAGCAGAACAGAAAACACATCCTGTGGCCAACTGAAAACAAGTTATAAGGAGAGTTCAACCTGACATCAATGCCTTCTAAGACTTTTCAAGACTTTCTACAAAGAGAAGGATAATACTTTGACAGTGCCACAAGAGTGACTTAGCTTTTTCTTATATCACCCCTTGATGGTAGTATATCATGAGACCACTCAAGTACCAGTATCACTTTAGGAGTGAAGAAAGCTAGCTTGGCCCCTAGTCAGCATTTATTTAGCATCTGCTAGATGCCAGTCAGTGGTTTAGGTACTTGTAATGCATCAATACAGAAAATAAATACTGTGTCTCCAAATGCCTTTGTAAAATATACATCTTGTGGAGGAAGTAGATAATTTTAGAAGAAAACTACATAGTTCAAAATACAAAATATGAAGGGAGAAAAGAGGATTAGAGTGAGAGTGTGGAACAAGGATTTTTATATGTTTTTTATTGTAAAAATACTGTACAGAGGGGTTACAGTTACATGAGCAAGGTAATGAGTACATTTCCTATCAAGCATTGTTGCCTCCTTTGTTTTTCCCCTACCATCCCTCACCTCTCACCTCCACAACTACACTCACCCCCACCCCCTAACACCCCCACCCCAGGCTAAATTCTACAGTTTGTTTTTCAACATAGTGTCTTGTGCATCTCATTGTTATAATAGATCAACCTGTATTCCATTTAAGCATTTTGTTTTTTCCCTTCGCTTCCCCAAATTAGAAAAGTATATATACAAGATGCAGGGCACTGACATCAAATAGAGTGAAAACAGGGATTATACCATGGGGGAGGAGGAACAAAGAAACAAAAAAATCACATGGTACATTATAATACGTCAAAAACAACAGCAAGAAAGAAAAAAAAACAACATTTGTGTCCTGGGGTTCATTTTACTTAACATCATCTTATCTGGTCATATGTACATAGCTTTTTGACCATTTCTGCTTGCCCCAGACACATACTAGTTATTGCAAATAAGGGAAACCATGGGACCTATGTTTCTTTGGGCCTGGCTTACTTCATAATATAATTTCTCCAAGTCTTTCCATTTCCTAACAAATGGGGCGATGTCATTCTTTCTGATGGAGGCATAGAATTCCAATACATATCTATATCTATATCTATATCTATATCTATTTATATCTATCTATATATCACATTTTCTTTGAACAAGGACTTTTTTTGTTTTTGTTTTTCAATGCTGGCAACTAAGGTAGGTTATTTTAATGGAAGTGTACAATATGCTGTTAATAGGCTAATTATTAAGAAACATCTATTGTAGAGATAAGAACCTTTTTCTTCTCTACTTGTGATTATTTTGAAGTTAGAAAATACTTTCATTGGTTGTTCATGTCTTTAACTTCTAGGAATTCCATGATCTAATAGTTACTATATGACCTAATAGGTACTACATGATCTAATAGTTACAGTGGATCAAATCAATCTATTCTCATTGATCATTGGAATAAATCTCCATCTTGCCTTGACAGTAAAGGCAATATGATGCATTTTCTTTTAGGCAAGGAGAGACAACTACTTCTCCAGCTCTGAAGGAGTCATGGGTTTGAGGTTTCTAAATACATACCAGTCAGTCTTGAGTCCTGCTTCTTTTCTACAAGTTCTTGACTTCAGAGTAAAATTCCTACGAGAGTAATGAACTAAGTCTCTTTTTAGCTATTCCATACTTAGGAGGATTGGGGAGAATTCATCCCCCTGGAACAAAATCATTCTACCTTATTGCTCAATAGTATAGTTATATCCATCTTGCCTACGATTTATTTTATATTATTTTATTTTTTGTCAGTCATGGGGCTTGCACTCAGACTCTGGGGGCTGTCCCTAAGCTCTTTTGCTCAAGGCTAGTTTTCTACCACTTTGAGCCACAGCTCCACTTCTCGTATTCTGGTGATTAATGGGAAATATGAGTCTTATGGGTTTTCCTTCCCTGGCTGGCTTTGAACTGTGATCATCTAATCTCAGCCTTCTGAGTAATGTGGATTACAGGCATATGCCACCGCCACCTGGCTTTTTTTCTTCATTTTTTTCTTTTTTCTTTTGGGTACTGGGTTTTGAACCCAGGACATTGCACTTGCTAGGCCAGTGCTTTGCCACTGAACTACATCCCAGCCCTTTACCTCTGATTTTTAAGTGCAGTATAAAGCTACTCTCCTCTAATAAAGGAGGGAAGACTGCTTCAGTAAATACTTCCATAAAGGCCTTCTAGACTTCCCAGCTAATCTAAGCCTAACTTTCTTCATCTTGAAGGTCTCAGGATCAGTTAATAAAAACTAGTCAACAATGCATCTCTTTTAACAGTCATGGAACCATTGTTCTTCAGGTGCTAGAGCTTTAGAAAAAGTCAGCACTTTCCCCTTCCATCTGTATCCTGTTCCTGCCCTCCACAGTGATAATCGAAGAAACAATGATAGTCAGACCAGAGGATTCACCCTAATCTATTTACCAGCAATTGTCACCTGACAGTACCAGAATGACATCCTAAAGGTCTAGTTCTGGCCCTAGTAAGGTTGTCTCAGTAAGTGGCTTACTAAAGCTAAGATTCTCCAGTGAGGGTATAAGTGCAAAAAACTTACTCAGAAGAAACCCTCAGGAAGAATTGCAATGGCAATGAATATGAGACATGAAAGAAAAAGAAGCCAATAATAGATTCTTAATAATTGAAATGTTGCTTTGTACAACTGTGGAGCATATTCCAGAATTAGCCCATTAGGAGTGATTGGATAGCATTAACCATCAAATTTTATCCCTGTGGGCTTAAGGAACATCTGACTAGTAAATATTTTTTTAAAGAATTACATTGCTTTGTATTTATTGTGGTGAAAAATTTCAGCATAATATGGAATTCTTCCAAGGTAGAGGAACAAAGATAGTCCACTACAGAATTGGACAGTCTTCTACTACATATCTACAGGTGAATTTAAGTAGGCCAATGGGCTACGGCTCAGGGGACATTAGCATCTGTAGGTTTGCCTATGTTTCCAATTTAAACACATACTCCTAACTTACCAAAAGTTAGTCTTCAAATGACTAGACCATTTTACAAGATAACCTAAAGACTTTGGAATGTCTTAGATCAAATTTACTTAATTCCCAGATAATAAGCTAATATTCTCATGAACCTTACTGGTATTTAACAAGAAATCCAAGAAACCCCATGAAGAATTATTATTATTGTGATTCACTAGTGCTAACTTTATTTACCATATTTCCCCTCATATTGCTGACCTCCCATTTGGGGTTTTCTTTTTTGCTTTAAAGTATACCATACAAAATTTTCCTCAGTGAAATCTGTTAGTATTTTTATTATTGTATTTTTTATTTGAAGTATTTTTGTGAATTTATTTGAAGTATATAAAGAATATGAAGTAATATAAAATTCTACTTTAGAAGCAATTAACTTTTTAAAGTGCCTTTCCTCTGTCATCTAGTATCAACTGTAACAGTCAAGAAGTATGTTTTCAAGATAATTAAAGGTAATGTCTTCTAGTTGGTTTGAAATTTATCCCTTTGTTTTTATGGGGTAGCAATTTGGTTTGTATCAGAGGACTCATTTTTTATTTTTATGAATTATGGTTCATTAAATATAAAATATAGACATGTATTTCTTTCATTTTGAAGACTAAAAATGGATGCTTAGGGTACATTCAGTGCCTTTGTTTTTAAATGTTGTCTAAATCCAATTATGTTATTTCTTCCTTCTTGGAACTCAAGTGGATATTAGGTTTTCTTTCAGTATATTCGGTGTTGCTTATTCCTCACCCGCATTTTAAAAAATTTTCACTATACTTGTATCTAAACAGTTTCTTCAGGTATATTTTCAGAACACTGATTACTCTTCAGTTGTGCCTCACTTGCTTTTCAATCCAAAAAGCAAAATTTTAAATTGGTTTAGAATTTTATTTGGGTAATACTGTTTCCGTTTTGTTTTTAATGAAATGTTTATGTTTTTAGTTTAGTGCCAAGTTATTATCCTTAACTCTACACTAGATGTTTTATTGAATATATTATTTGGGGGATTATTTTCACCCTAAAGATAATAATTTTCTTCAAAACCATCCAAGGTATTTTCCAGGAGTTGCTGGTGAATCTTGGGATTTTCTTTAATCAAAGTGATAAAATTCTGTCTGTGTACCTTGATTATGGTAGCTGACTTCTTGTGGTTCACAAGTTAATATCACAGCTCTTTTCACAGACACAAATTTAAATTGGGATGAAGATTCTCCATCCTAGGTAGAATATTTCTGTTCTCCCAGAACCATAAGATCACCAGAAATATACATCAGTTTTATAGAGGCTCTCTCAATTGAAGAAAAGACCTTCAAAGTAAAATCAATCTTGGGTGACTTTAATAATTTTCCCAAATTTATGCCTGGCTATTCCTCATTATGTTAGAATCACTGGAATGTTTCCCAAATGATGCCTTTATAAAATGTTCAGTTTCTTTGAATTTTTTGAGAGAAGGCTGGTGTTATTCAGATTGTCTGTTTCTATTGGAAATAAAATGGTCATGTCTTCTTATAACAAGGAATTACTTATTATAACATTTTAAAGTTATATATTTTATTATCTTTAAGTAGTTGTACAAAAGAGTTACCGTTCAACAAATCAGTTGATGAATGTAATGCATCTTTTTAAACTATTTTATTATCTTTAGTTATACAAAGGAGTTGTCATTCAACAAAGCGGTTGATGAGTATGGTGCATCTCGATCAGTTCCACCCCCTCAGCATTCTCAAACACTCCTCCATTTCACCATCCCTTACTTCATTTTTTCCTAATTTTGGGGATATGTATTAGATGTATTCCACTGTTTAGCATAGACATGTATGCATGTATACAATGCATCCCTTTGGCCCCACCTCCCTCCTCTTGTGATACCCATTTCCTGGTACATCTTTCGCTGAGCTTTTTGTGCTTTCCATAGAATCTTCAGCTAATTCATTTTTAATCATTTGCATACCACCCCGTACGTTTACTTATAGTTGTCTAGGCATTATCGCTACCACAAATGAGGAACACGTGCATCTTAATTGATGCCACCCTTTCATCATTTTCTCCCTTGTCTTCCAGCCCACCCCTCCCCTTAATTTTCTTAATTTCGTAGGATTTTCATGGAATATTATGACTACATTCTTCCCCTCCTGATTCTTATCTATCCTTCTCCTCTTTATCATACCCCCCGCACCTTTCATGTCCCTTTCACTGTTATTCTTTTTGTTTAAGGAATTACATAATTTTCTGAGTCATTCTCTATTTTGATTATGGAGATTTACCTCCATATGAATACTTTTTACTAAAGTAATATCTCTTATTAAAGTAAAAGGTGAATAGCATTCTAAAAATAGGTTGCTTTGCTCAAGAGTTATGGTCACTATGTGGCTGATGCTAAAACACAATGAAAAATGTGCTGTTTTTTTAAGTATAGAAAAGAATTACTAAATTCGTTCACTGTCATTCCCCTCTGAACTTGTGCTTTGTCAATTTTAGAACTAATCAAGCATTCATTTCCAAAGCTTAAATCTCCTATTCAGCTGTGCAGTATATAATTATTCCACTGTACAGAGCAGAGATGGTCCATGGATGGGCACCTTAAGCAAGACAGAACCTGATAGAATATTCTGGAAACCAAATATAAGACATCCTTCTTGACTATACTAAATACATAATGTTATCTTCATCCTAGACTGTGTAGCTGTCATCATCTTAAAAAGAAATTGCAATAATTACTGTCCCAACACTGACAGATCTATAGACATTTACAGCCAGAATGTGACAATCATATAACATAGAACCAACTTGTAACAACTGGAGGGGAGTTTAAATATCCTACAGAATTTCTCTCACAATGATATTTTTATGGACTTCTTTTTCTTGCTTGAAGTAGTAGGTTAGGCGATGAACCTAACATTTTTATTAGGAAAAAAATATAAGTATTTTCTTCAAAGCATTCATGTATTTTGTCCTTCTCTATTAAATATACTCACATAGATTATTTAGGACAATTTTCTGGTGGCCTAAGAAGCCACAGAAGTCTCATTTGGAAAAGTCAGTATGGCAAGGACATATACAAGAATCAAAGAAAAGAAAAGACAGCCAAATGCAATAGGTAAGACAAAGGTATCTTGGCAGCCTCTAGTCCTTCACTTTTTCATCCATTCTTCCCTGAACAAATATCAGAAAAACATTAAATATATAGAAAACATCATAAATAGTAACAAAAAGCATCAGGTAGTAGAATCATTGGTGATTTACAATGAATGGGAAATAGAGAATGTAGAAAAAGACAGAATAAAGGAAGGAAGTCTGATAGTTTAAAAATATTGTGCCCTAGTAACCAGGAGCATACAGATAGCATTAAATGATACAGCAAAAAAAGGTGAGATGTAAAATAATGAATAATGATTATAGCTTTAAAAATGAGGATTTTGAAGGACATCCAACAAGCAGTGTAGTAAGGAATGAAAATTTGTAACTGGGATGAGATGCTGGTGATATGCCTGTGGCAGATGTTCACATATGCAGAAGAACTGTCTCCAGAGGAAGGGAACATAGCTGATAGAACCTGATTGTGGTCACTACTGATGAGTCTTGACCCAGATCATTTTATGGCCTGGAAGGTTTATCTCCTGATGACTGTGATTGTAACTAAAAACACTAATACAAAAGTTCAGCCATCTGGCTTCAAGAAGAAATCCTAAGAGTTAAACCATTTGATAAAATGCAATGAGTGTTAGAATCCAGCAGAGTCCACATTCCTGAGACCTATCCTGCTTCCTCAATCTCCACTCATGTCCAAGACAAGAATCATCTGTGAGGCAGTGAGATCAAGAAAGGTGGTGGAAAAAAGAATTGTCAAAGAGATCAGGCTGAGCTTTAGCGATGATGAGAGAAGAGGGTTTGGGCTAAGGACAGGAGTCAGTATCAAAAGTGGCCCTTAAAAAATATTAAACAAAAGATATTTTGAAAATGAGGATGATCTTTGCAAACATTGAGGGGAAAGTTCAGCAAGGTAACATAGACACCATTGTTCACAATTTTTTTATGTAGAAGGAAGAGAAATTTGGGGTGATTTTTGAGAGGAAGGCAGGAGAAAAACTCCCTTGTTCAAATCCAATATGTAAAATAGAAAAACTAAAGTGAAAAAGATCAAGAAGTAGGACTGCTGTGGTGAAAACAAAATGGAGTCAGTGTCTTCCATTCGTATTTGCTTTCGTGCATGTGCACTTCTTCCTGCACAGCTGCCCATATGGAAGGGTTCTGTAATAACTGAAAGTGCCCCAACTCAAACCCATTGTTTTAGAAGACTAATGATTGATAAGATACAAAATAAGCAGTGAGAAAATTCTAAATGGCCTGATTTGGGGTCATGACTTAAAAGATCTGAGCCTCATCCAGTGTGAATAATCATGTAGTTGCTTATTTGATGCATGTGGGGTCTAATACTGACACTGAAATTACTCATTTAAGCTAGGATAGCGGGGCTTACATTCAAAAATGATAGCAATACTACTGGTATTTGTTTCAGATGCGAAATGTTCCTCAAAATGTACAGATGCTGTTTGCCTTCTGTTTGGTGATGGTGTTATTGAGAGAGAGAACTGGTGAGTGAGATCAATAACGTTGGGAAAATGCTGAACGGGCCGCTAGGAGGGAAGCCCTGTTTGCTGGAAGTAGGTCACTGAGGGTGTAATTTCGAAGGATCTGTCTTCTCTCAGATCCGTTATTCCTTCTTGTCTCTGCTTTCAAAGCTGCCATGGGATTTGCGGTGCTGTTCTCTCAGATCTGTTCATCATTATGCTCTTCTTCACTTCAGGCGCAAAGCCTAGCATTGGCTAAAACCATTAAAACCATGCACAGAAATCAGTCCTACCTTCCTTAAGTTATTTTGCTCAGGCGTTTTATCACTATGATGAAAACTGACTAATGTACTCGGGGGTTGAATCCAGAGTTTCACCCTTGCTTAGTAACCATTCTATCACTGACCTTCAGCCCCCGCACTTTTGTAATTAATAAGCATGTAGTCTTTATTATGGGTTCTAGAAACCTAGGTAGAACTGGTGAACACTATTCTCTCAAATAAAATGAAAGGATAAATAAGATTTTTCAGAGAACAGCTTAAGGATTGTTTTTGTGTCTCCTTCATTCTTGCTGTTCTGATTTATCTATTACCCAATCAAAATATTGCTTGGGAGATAAGATCCGCCAAACAGCAAGTTTGGGTGGAGACAAATCTCTGCGGTACAGATGAAGTATTTGTGTCCCTGAAAATTTAATGTGCTGAGATTCCGGTATGATGGTATCCCCTACTACGTGCTCAAATACCAACAAATCCAAATGGGCCTTTGACAGGAGATTAGGACATTGACCAGGGCCATTTAGTGTTTCATAAAAGAAACTAGGAAGGGCTTCTGCTTCTTCTGCTCCATGTGAAAACACAGCAAGAAGACATCTATGTATAGACCACAGAGAGAACCCTTGTCAGACATCAAATCTCCAGGCATTTTGTGTTCTCACATCCTAGACTGGGGAGCTTTGAAAAATGCATTTCTTTTGAAGGCCACTTGGCAAATGGCTGCGATAGTAAACCAAGCAGGCAAGACAAGTACACACTGATATTTACCAAATAAAAGTAAAATGTGTGTAATAGGGTGCTGGGGCCATTGAATCCTAAAGCCTTTACAATGAAGATATGTCACCAGTATAAACTGGATGTGAGCTCACTTTGAAAGTACCAGGATACCTTTGAAAGCTCTAAGATTGCCTAGGAAATGCAATGGGGCACATCCAAGGCAATGATGTTCTGGACTTGAAATGTAGTAGGGAAACGGAAAAGAAAGAGGAGTGTCAGAGACATATTGGTTTCCA
Source organism: Dipodomys merriami (assembly GCF_024711535.1). Lineage (NCBI taxonomy): Eukaryota > Metazoa > Chordata > Mammalia > Rodentia > Heteromyidae > Dipodomys > Dipodomys merriami. The sequence continues at coordinate 13,860,339 of NW_027203382.1, read as the reverse complement.
GCTGGTTTCCAATACTGCTATTAGTATCAAAAACACCATTTTTATTTCTAGTGGATGACTCTTTTTGTGATTTGATCAACACCTAAATATGAAAGCCAAATAATTAGAAAAGGGAGCAACAAAGAACAAAATCTTCCATGCCTTTTTGTAATACAAACATGCAATTTAAAATATAACTTAAACATAGTTTGATAATACTTTTTTCTGATATATTATAGCAAACTAGTTACAACTGATTTGCATGAGTCTTACCATATCCAGTTGAGGAAAGAAAGTACCTAGCTGGTAAATCTGGAAGTAAGGGCCAAGAAAGAGTTTACACTATCACCTCTCTTCCTCTCTCAGGGATCAACCTGCTTTCCAAGAGTGTGTGCTTGTGTCCACTCATAGGGAGTTTAGTGGTGAAATAAAAGTCCTTTTGAGCAAGATTGTGCTTCCTAAATGCCCTTTTAGTAGATAATTTTGCCTAATTCTGAGCACACATTAGTTATATATCAAAATCTTGGCATCTATTACTGCTATTAGTATAAAAAATACCACTTTTATTTCTAGTTGATGACTCTTTTATATGTATCTACCACTTGGCTCAAAACCCAACCAGGTAACAAACTCCCAAGGGAATCTAATATACTTGAGAGGAAGCATTTTCCATATACTGTAGGTAGTTAGCAACCTCAGAAGTACACTCAGTCACTGAGTTCTTGGCAAAGTCATATGAGGAAATGGCAGATGTCGTTAGCATAGAAATCCCTAGGCTCAAAATCTCCTGCCTTACTGCTCAAACAGAGACTCTTTTTTAATTATTCGTTTAGGTTAATAAACACCATCAATTTTATTAGCTTATTTTAATTGTACAAAGAGGGTTCCTTTTATTTATTTACTTTTATTATTTTTTGTTAGTTGTGGGGCTTGAACTCAGGGCCAGTGCACTGTCCCTGAGCATTTCTATTTAAGGCTACTGTTCTGTCATTTTGAGCCACAGCTTCACTTCCAGTTTTCTAGTGATTAATTAAAGATAAGAGTCTCAGGGTCTTTCCTGCCTGGGCTGGCTTTGTACCATGATCCTCAGATCTCAGCTTCCTGAGTAGCTATAGTTACAGATATAAACCACTGGTCCCCAGCAATATTTATATTTACTTAATATACTTTGATCAAATTCTTCCCCTCTATTACTCTTTTTTATCCCCCTCCTTTCCCTTCATTATATTTTAATAGGTTTCATGATTCAATTTTCCAGCATCATATTCCATACACATAATGTACTCAAATAATACCTACTCCTTTACTCTGTTGTTCTGTTCTCCTCATTCCTACTAGTTCTCACTCTAGAACATTTACTCAGTTTATATTCTGTTATTCATTATTTTATGTCTAGAATCAGCATGTTAGAAAGGGAAGATGCAAAAGAATAAGCCCACAGACCATTCATAATATGATCCAATACCCATATTTTATTAAATAATCAGATTTTATCTTCATTTAGATAAATTTACGTGCTGTAAAGTCACTTGGACTTTGAAAAGGAATTGTAATATTCACTAGTAAGTAGGCAACATAGTTTTCTGAGAATTGAGAAGAGAGCCTTCATTAAATGGAAAGTTAAGATAATGGAAACTACAAAAGAACTGACCCGGTACCTATTCATAGCGTCCTAGAGCATTCATTACTTTTCTTATCACTGTGATCAAATGTCTATGAAAAACAATTTAAAGGAAGAAAGATTTATTTCGTCTCATATATTCAGAGTCTAAAATGGTAGCAAAGACAAGGTAGACCCAACTGGTTTAATCATGGCAGCCCAGAAGCAGAGAAAGAAAATGCATTAAGGGTCTGGGCAAGATATACCTCCAAGGACATGGCCCAGGTGACATATTTATGCACAGGCTCAACTTCCTCCTTTTCTTGATTTTCCAATAATTCAGTACTATGAATCCATCAAAGATTAATGAGTTAGGTCAGCCTTCATAATCTTTCACTCAAAACACCACTGGGGAATTTTACTGAACTTCTAATTTAATCAAGATGATAAACAAGATAAACCATCACATCTGTTGATCAGATATCCCCCAGTTCTTGGACATCATTTTTAGAACATTAATACTACTTCACAAATGACTGTAGTTCCCTGTTCCACCATAGACAAAAAAGATTGTATGATTTAATTTTGCTGGTACACTATATGTTCTCTTGTATCCCCAAACAACCTTGGTGCTTTGCTATGTTTTCATGCCTAGAAGTTAATTCTTCTAGTTCAAAGTTGAAAGCACTGTTGTTGGTGTATGTAAGGTGAATGCTATTTATCCAGAAGCAACTGTACACATTGACACTTTGCATGCATTGGAATGCTTTGAGTACTTGCTTTTACTTTTCTTATTTTTGGCAGTGCCGGGGATTAAACTCAGAACCCTATGTTATCTAGGCATATACTCTACCACTTGAACTATGCTCCAGCCTTTTTAGCTTTAGTTATCCCATTTAATTTTAAACTGTTCAGTTTAAATCCTCTTACCTATGACCTCCTTTATAGCTAGTCTTAGAGTTATTCAACACCTCATCAGGAATATTGATTGTAATAATGTCTTTTTCTGCCCCAGACTGGTCACAACCATTACCTTCCTGATCTCTGCCTCTTCAGTAGGTAAGAATCTAGGTATGAGCAACACTTCTAACCAACTATAATAACCAATTCCAGTCTCACAGTGTCATACAATAATTAAAAATTTATTAATGTAAGGAGATATCAAATGATTGTCTAGAAGATTTCTCATGTAAACAACAGCAAGATGTCTCAAGAAAAAGCTATCAGGTTAGAACCTTTTTGTACTAGCTTTCTACAGCTACAAATTAAATTCTTCAATTGATTAATCTGCAAATTGAGTATATAAAAGCAATAATAAATATATGATTTAACAGTTTACATGAGGCTAGAATTCAATATAGTCAAACTGGATCTTTGGTTCAAAGCTACTTCTTTCCTTATGTAAAGAATTAGCTAGGGAAAAATACAGTTCCATGGTCCCTCTGATTCTTGGCAGAATTTCTGTTTCACTGACTAAGGCCCCTGTTTCTTTGTTTGTTTGTTTTTTAAAGTAATTCTGTAGTAATTAATGTCAGCAATGAGACATCAACCTTAGGTTCTACCATGGATCCTCCTTTTTAGAATCTTTATAGTGTGGCTTTTTTAATTGTCAAGGTCATGTACAGAAGGGTTATAGTTACATAAGTAAGGTAAAAAGTACATTTCTTGTCAAACTTGTTACCTCCTTCCCTCATTTTTCTTCTTTTTTCCCTCTGCCCTCAACCCCCCACCCTACCAAGTTATACCGATCATTTCCTACATATTGTCTTGTGCATATTGCTGTTGCATTAGTTTCCTCCTTGTCTTTTGTCTCACCATTTTGTTGTTCCCTTTCCATATATATACACACACAATGGAATTCTATGCTTCCATCAGAAAAAATGACACTGCCACATTTGTTAGGAAATGGAAAGACTTGGAAAAAAATCATATTAAGTAAAGTAAGCCAGACCCAAACTATGGCTCTATGGTTTCCCTCATTTATAATAATTAGTATACATCTAGGATAATCTTAGCAGATTAGCAGAATAGCTCAATAACTATATATATATATGACCATATAAGATGATCCTAAAAGAAATGAATTCCAGTATATGGACATAAACGATTTTTTTCTTTGTTGTTTTTAATGTACTACGTGATTTTTTGTTTCTTTTGTATGTTCTTCCCCCTATAGTGTATCCCCTGTTGTCACTGAATTTGATTTTGATACCGTGGTATTATATATAGTGCCTTTTTTACTCCCTCAAGGCCCACAGGAAAACAACTGAAACCCCTTTCATCTGTATAAACCATTTACAGATCTCTCTTCATTAAATTACACTCAAACAGCTTAATTTCCCTAGGAGTAACCGAAACTCAACTGATTAGGGACCATAATTACGTTGATTTAATCTCTTCAGTTTTGCAAAATTATGCTATCTAACTATAGGATTAATACTTCACATATACACATAAATAATATTACCATTTAAATGCTGAAGGAAAGGATTATATAGAACATGTGAGCACAGATTGAGTAAGCTAGGGCACATTTTAGAGTTATATCTGTCCTATCTATAAACCATTTCCAAATGGGCTACCATTTCTAAAACTGTTATGAAGCAACAAAAATACAGCATACTATAATTGCTACTTACATACAGGACTAACAGTCTTGGAAAATAGCCCTCATCACTCCCTATAACTTTCTACCTGATGTGAGAAGAAATAGATGAACTTCAAGTTAGAATGAAAAATACAGTCAATGTACGCATATAAAGCTACATGGAGAATGTAGTAGGTTCTCCAGTGAACCTGCTAATCATCTTTCTCTTGTTACTTTTTCTTTTGTTATTGTTGTTTTGTTTTGTTGTGTTTTTTTGGAGAGAGATGGGTTTCAGTATGTTGCCCGGACTAATCTAAAATTCCTGATCCTCCTACCTTATCATTCTAACTGCTGGAATAACAGTTGTGTGGCACTGTACTTTCTATAGGTCTTTATCTTTCTTTTTTACGGTTTGTCAGAAACTCACTTATTTTATTTGTATCTGAATAAAACAAGCACACAGGAAAGAGAAGAATGTGGCTCTGAACGAATGGACTGCCAATGACATAACTCTACTTAGGATGCAGAAGCAAGTAACCTCAGTGGCTACAAACATAAACAAGTACTTTGAAATTTTGCCCAGGAGAAGTGTAACCCTGCAGAGCTGAGGTGTTCGGTCTATCAGAATCACTCACGCCTAGATGAACAGAGACCTCATCTCCACTTCTTTCATCATGGTGGCAACAAGAAGAAAATTACAAATCACTCTTTGTTCTTTGGTTCTTAACACCACAATCCAGAGGCCTACTGGTCACTTCTGCTCAGTTGTTATTGAACAATGAAAGGTATGTAACCGCATGAAGAAGAGAAAGTGTAATTCTCTGGGTGTTGTGAAGTAGGGAAGAGCCAAGATCTTTGGTGGACAGACTGACAGCTATCACACAAGACTTGGCAAACTAAGGAAGGAAGGCACTAAAGGCATCTATTCTACTCTCCTCTCTATGAGACTGGTGCTTGTGATTAGTAAATGGAAATAGGAAAGGAGAAATGTAACAGCTTTCTTTTACCAGAAGTACAGAAAAAAAAAAAGATCGTGAACCAGCCCTATTACCCCATTCCCCCCACCCCCACCCCGTTTGATCTTCATGTTAATTGCTTCATAGAGTAGCTCTCCCATGGCTTGCTTTGCAGGCAGCAAAGAGAGGTCCTCACCCCACAACAGACTCCAAGTAGGAAAAAGGAGACTGTGACTGCCACATTTAGGAGGCCGCCTTCAAATTCAGGCTGCATGTCTGGAGGGGCTGTGCAGAACAGGATCTGTGAGCTGGCTCTGAGCTGGGTGAGAAGTGTGAAGCCTGGTGCCAGAATGCGAGTGCACATCAAAATCCTGGCACAGCCACTCTTCAAAAACGGACATAAGACCAACTGTAACATACGGCTCATTCTTCTCGCATCATAAATGGAAAGGCATTAATCACTGGGACTCCCAGGAATTAAAGTTCATCTATTGGCTATGGAGTGTCAAAAGGCAAATGCAGAGTGTTTTAAATTGCTCCGTTTTCCTGTGATATAAAATACAACTTTCCAATGCTGGCTTGATCATCAAAACAGGCTCCAGGCCCTGCCAAAGCTAACATAGAGAACCCAGAAATCCACACAGGTTTCTCATTTCTACTATAATTTCCTTCAAAGACGAATGTTTTAAAATGTAGATTAACCCTTACTGTTTAAATTTTCCATACTGAAACTTTGAACAATGAAGTCCCATCTGCCAAAACTGAAAAACAATCTGCACAAGGAGCTTCCCTGAGGAAGGCAGTAGAGGATTTGGCCTTGCTATCCCTTCAGAATGAAGCCTGGAGTGATTCCTCACAGGCACAGGACACTTTTGTGACCTAAAGTTATGAATTATGATCCTTTGACAAAGAATGAATTTCATAATCCAGTTTCTCCTCCTTTATGAAAATTAATGCTAACTGTATCCTTGCTGTTGAAGTGTAACAATTCAACAAAAGCATAAATTACTGAAAAGTGATCATTGTATATTCTTCAAAATAGCCCTCTGACTTTAAATATGAATACGTTCAGAGCCAATGCTTGCCGTTCATGCATTACATGGATAAATGGTCTATGTTGCCTATCTTTTTTTTTTTTTTTTTTTTTTATAAAAGGTCAATAGTTGGAACTGGGATGCCAGTAGTTCACACCTGTAATCTTAGCTGCTTGGGTGAATCAAAACCAGCCCAAGCAGAAAAGCTCACAAGACCCCTTCTCTGCTCAGAGATGGGCACACTGGAATGCTATGTCAAAGACAGGTTGAGATCTGAGGATCAAGGTTCCAAGTCAGAACAGGCAAAAAAACAAACAAACAAGCAAATAAATAAAACAGTCTCAGACTCTGTCTCTAAGGGAAGAAATTGAATGTGGTGGCATTTGCCTGTAATCTCAGCAACTACAGTATAAGCCTAAACATATTTGGATTATAATTTAGACATATTCTAGGACAGGAAGCAAGTCCTTATATTAAAATTATCCAGTGAGGAAAAAAAAACCAAGAAAACAAAACATGGCTTAATTGGTATCAAGCTAGCCTAGCAAGGACAAGGCCCTGAGTTCAAAGCCCAAAAAGAAAAAAAATAAGAAAAAGAAGAAAAGAAAGAGGATGCAGAGGAAAGGAAAGAAGGGACAGAGGGAGAAAGGAAGGAAGGAAGGAAGAATTTAAGGAAGGAAGAAAGGTAGGAAGAAAGGAAGGGTAGTTGAAGCTGTTGTAAACTGTGTACTTGTATATCGTTACTAAGTAAACCTGAATAATTTCATGTGAGGCATAGACTCAGTTTTCAGTAATTTCAAGTCTTTCCTGTTGTGAAGCCTGATTGGTCCATTTATGTTATTTGTTTTAATGATGAAGACATTTAAGTTTGTGTTACATTTTAAAGTAAATTAGAAGACAAAAGCATGTCACTCTACTCTAGAACTGCACCCTATAACTAGTCCCTGTGTTCTTGGTGACAATTTCTATATTACAAAAATGCATCTATGAAACTGAGGAACACTAAAAGCCTTCTTGAAGGTAGACATAGCAGGCAGAAAGGATCTAAGCCCAGTACTTGGTACATAGTACCAAGTGCTGGTGATCGTTGCATAAGAAGGTGATTTGGGGGCACAAATAATACATAAATTAAGAGTTAGTTCGGGGCAAAGAAATTCTTAAGACCTGTGATTTAGGGTTTTTAACCTGATTTCAAATCTAACTTGTTTCTTTTAAAAGTCATACAACTTGAGAGGAAAGGGATCTAAGATAAAGCTGCAAGTTTAAGAATCATAAAAGGTTTCCCCTAGGAGAGGAGTAGTTTACTAATGTCTCATCAGTAGGAAAAGACAGAAAAGTGAGAGGGAGGTAGATGAAAGAGGGAGAGGGAGAAAGAGGAGAAAAGGGAAGAAAGGAGAGTAGAAAGGGAGAGGGGAAGAAAAGAAAGAAAAGGAAAAGGAAAGAGCAGCAAGGAAGAACTATCACAAAAAGCTGAAAACCTCTAAGAATGGAATGTTAAGAAATTCAAGGGAAGACAACATTTCAGAAAAGTAAGACAAGTCGTTGAACCCGTGAAAACATCTATTAAAACTCCTGACGAAGCTGCTGGATTAACATTAAGTAAATAGTCCACACACATATTAAATGTGCTATGATCTCAGAGCATTGGCCTGATGGTACAGAGGCAAAAGTAAAAGGCCTACTTGAGAAATACTAAATATGTTATTTTTCTGAGCTGTGGAGAATCAGATTCCTTTAGAGAAAATGTTACATGGAGCATAAAGAACCTTCCAGCTGGTTGGTAACCAGTACAGTAATTTCTAGAAAACACTATCCCTTACTCTGCACTGAATGCATGTTCAATAAAAATACTTTTAAATGAGGTTTCCCTAATTAAATGTAAATATTAGCAGGGATAGATATCTGTGTGGAATCATCACTGATTATTTTATTTTCTATACTTGCCATCTTATTCCAGTCCTTTATTTTTCTTCCACGTGCCCATTTTAACTTTTCAGTGACTGTCTATCACTGCTTTAAATTTACGTCTTTAGAATACATTCTGCTGCCACATACGTTTCTCAACTCATAGCCTCCAGAGAATTCAATTTTTTGACCATGTTTGGCTTTGTAATCCAGTGGCAAGTAATTTACTTCAAATATAAAAGGAGGAAATCAACTTACCCCTAAATCCAGAGGTTAATCTCCATGAAAGCCATAGTTGCACATTAATTAATGTGGGGAATTTTGATAAGATGATATGGTGATATTTGCAGACTTTTCTAGAATGCTTCTCAGGAAGGACTCCTCAGTCTCATGAAATCTCTGGACTTCTTGACAAAAATAAATCACTACCAAATAATTCTGTGCATATGTTATAATTTACAGAGAATGTTAGACATTTCAGGGGTAGATATCCATTCTTAGGCTAAGAGTCTTTTGTACAGTGCATTAAATAGGTTGCAGGTGGTCATATCATTCAACTGTTCAACAAATGTGTACTGAACACTTACAATCAGCATTAAGGGGGGGGCAAGGAGTTATTATAATTTAATAATACTGGATTGTTATTTAGAAGGAAATTAACATTATCCAGGGCTAGCTATGTCCCACTATCTGGCAAATACAGGTCCCATAGGCTCCATATTCACTTCATGTGAACTATGTAGATATTATATAGCTGAAATTCTAATGATCTGTGGTTAACCATGCAGGGCTACATGCATGGAGAAGATGCTGATTCTCTTTTTAAAATGTAAAGTTTTAATTGGTATAATAATTGATTACTCTAGGGGATAGAGATGACTAAGCAATCATGAGGATATAAAATTGAAAATACATTTTGAAACAGACAAAACACTAAAATTTCCTAAAATAAAAGGAAATAATCACTTTGTGGTTTATTTAAGAGATTAGGGTGTAAGCATAAGGTTATTTCCTTAATTTCAAGGGAAGGCATTTATTTAACAGAGAGCTGGGTTCTACTGGAAGTGAGGCAGCTGTGTGTTCTCTGACCCTTATTCTATCTGACACAGAGAGAAAAGATTAAAGCAGGAAAATTTTGGAGATAATATATCCAAATAACTAATCTGAACAAGAGTAATAACTAGTGATCTTAAGCATAAAAGGCTAGGGTTCTCACTAAGACATTAGCTTCAAGTGACCCTATTTGAGAATATAGCCACAAAATTATCAGAGATAAAACATGTAAAATAGCATAGTGAAGAGCAAGCTGAGTCCATTTTTTGGAAATGTAGTTGAAATTGACTTTAGTGTATAAACAAGGAAATGTCAACTAGATCTACACAGTAACTTCTTTGATGCCCTGAGGCCCTGTGTGTTTGGAAGTCAGATGTTTGGGGTGTTTAGAAAGGTCAGATGAAGCATAAAACATATTCTTTAACAAGTCTAGTGCCTCGGAAGCATCACCTGAAAATTGAATGCAATTATATTTGCACTAAGTAGGATGAATACAGCTATAAATAGCTCCATGATAGCTAAGGTCAAGTTTTACAACCAAAGGAGTTGACATCAGACCAGATTTTACTGTTAATGAATGAAAAGAAATTCTTGAAGGGTTGAGAGCTGTTGGATTTCATGATAGCTCCCCAGGGACCATGGGTTTGGAAAAGCTCACAATGAAACTGCAATCTGATGCCTTCCTAAAGCCAGACCCAGCCCTGACTCAGAATGTAAATTGTCCTGGCTTCCTCTCCTTGCATGACTCTTCTAGCTTGCTACTAATTCCCAATGTATGTTCAGAACATGACTATCTCTGTGCTTCTTCCAGCTTGCTCACTGGGGGACAAATCAGACCCTTCAATAAATCCTAAACTATGCTAACATGATCCAATATGCCCTGCTGTCAGTCATTCATACTCCATCCATTTTGATTCTCTAACTAGAAAAATGCTACCTGTTGTAAATAAGGTTAGAAAAAAAATTTAAAGGAGAAATGAAAATTCTCTCTAATTCTCAGAGGTAACCAAGCTTACTATTTTGAGTGCTTTTTAATCTATCTATTTATAGTTATTGCACCCTGTATGACAGTGTCATACAGATACTCTGCCGTGATTGAACACTTATATTTCATCTTTACTGACAGAAAACTTGTCTTTATGTTATATTATTATGTGGTAGGTACTCAGCAAATAGGCATAGCATGTGAATTCTGAGACTATCAGAAAACTTTCTACTGAAAAGTCAGAAGGATACCTCAAGGGTGTTTCTCAGGGTAAATTCTTCAATTACTCAAAAGTGATAGCTTGTAGGTTTTCTTTTTTCCTGTTCTTATTCTCATTGATGATTAAGATGATCAAAAGTTACTGATTTCTCCAAGTTTATGCCACAGTTTTACCTCTTGGTCCTCCTTAAGCCAGTATGCTTGGGTCCCAGTAATAACACACTTGGAACAGATATGAATGATGAAACTTCACAGCTGAGAAGCAATTCCTTCTTGGTCATGTGCGGTGCCCACGTGGTGGGAAGCAAACACCTCACTGTGATCTGCCACCATGAGTATAAATTTCCACAATCAAAACATCCAGAAATGCAACCTAGTGATTAATGAGCGGTGGGCATGTTTCTGATTCAAATGAACATGTGAAATAGAAAACAAGTTCAACTTCAGCAACTCTTAATAAAATTGTGAGTACTTGATATCAGCCAAGGAGAGCAGCAGTTGGTTTTGTACTTTTCAGAAATACACAAAAGAAAGAAATAGAAAAAATACAAGTCTTTCAGGTCTGCTTGATTTGTTATTGTTCAGGAAAAAAAAGGAAGCAGTAATTATTTCATCTAGTTAAAAGACAGAAAATAGTCTGGGATTATACTATTAGATTAAATAAACCAAAGCTAGACAAACTGTCCAAATAAAAGGAAACACAATGTTGTAAGTTAAAATTCTTGTACCCCCAAGCCAAATATTCAAACAAAGTTCCCTCCCCTTAAAGTTTACAGACTATCTAAATGCTGGGAGGAAGTTGCTTATCCCTGTCTATGCCTGAATCTTTCATACACCCCTGCCCTATGTTTACCCTGCCTTTTCTTTCTCCTGGACAGGGAGTACCACATGACCTAGGTCTAGGCTTATGGGTTGCAATATAAGTACACTAAAACTCAAATTGAATTTGGCCACATGTCTTTGAGTAATCTCAACTGTAGTAAGTAATATGATCAAGTATCTGTCTTCATAAATAGGCTACAGATCTGGCTCATATAAGTCTCTCTGTTTTTCTTTTTTCTTTTTTTTGTTTTTTGTTTTTGTTTTTGTTTTTTTGGGGGGAGGGGTCCAGTCATGGGACCTGAACTCTGGGCCAGGGTGCTGTCCCTCAGCTCTTCAGCTCAAGGCTAACCCTCTACTACTTGAGCCACAGCACCACTTCCGGCTTTTTTCTTTTTTCTTATGTGGTGCTGAGGAATCGAACCCAGGGCCTCATGCATGCAAGGCAAGCACTCTACCACTGAGCCACCTTCCCAGCCCAGTCTCTCAGTTTTAACATTTTGAAGCAACCAAAACAGAGAGAAAATATTGAGTTATATGCATAAGAAGCACCTGATTACCTTTATTTGTGTAGGCATCCTTTCAAAGACAAATATACCAAGATGTAACAGAAAAGAAATAAAATAAAATAAACTAAGAATATCAACTGACTAAAAATCTGACCATATCTATGTCAGACTAAAATTTTTAATTAGTCTACATTCTGCTTTGTCCTCAGAAAAGTTCAAGATAGCCTAGAAGAACAAGTTTGTCTTGCATATTGAAAGTAAATAAAAGAAATATTTTTTTAAAAAGAATACAATATTATCTACCATATATGTTGACAGTGGCATCAAATAAAGCCCTTGGGTACAACTCATCAGAAGCAAGTTAAATTTTTCAACTGGTTCAGATGTGTATTGGTATTGATTAACTTTCTTTGAGTCAATGATGTCATTTAAAATATCTTCCCAATTTTTGAGTTGTTGGGATTTTTGTTATTGTTTTGATTTGCTTTGGTGTTTTTAGTTTGTTTTAATATTATGAGTCCATTTTAAGTTTATGAGTCAAATAGTGATGAAAAGATTATATTAGATAATTCCCATTTCTACTGTCAATTTTCCTAGAGCACTATTTTTTATTTATCTACTTATACTATATCAACATGTGTCTAATAACATTCATTTCTTTATGAATATAAGCTGATTCTTTTGGCATAACTCGCTAACATTCTAAACACAATTGTTTTTTGTTACATCTTCTATTTGAATTCTTAGCATTCTTGTTTTGGGTTCATCCTCACAAACTCAAAACCATTGCTATCTCAAATAGTTCTCTTATAAACTGGCAATATTATTACCCCTCATACTATGCATATATTATTATGTCAACAACTTTTTCATTAATAAGAGCCAAGGAATGAAGTCTCCGTGGTCAGTTTCCCTTTTCTTTATTTTCTCATGATTACTATACATTCCTTAACCTGTGATTAATTCAAGATAAAGGAAGTTAGAAAACCCCTTCTATTGAAAAGGAACTTTGATCTTGAAGCCTTCAAGCCTTTTTCCTGAGATAAATTTCCTGTAGTAGAAGGAAGAGCATTTTGAAGTCTTCCTTTCACTACTCTTTATGTTGGATAACTTGGTTCACAAATCTTTTGTCTTCATTATTCTTGCTATATTTGATTAATTAGTTAGGGTCTCCAACATTTTATTAAGATACATTTTTTTCTTCAGAAAAGTGAGATTTAAAAAAAAATTCTGGCAAAGTATTATAATTTAAACCTGAGTTGCGTTGTTCTATAATTCCAGTTTGATTATGTATAGACTTCCAATTAGAAATCTGTGTCTTTAAAATTATTTAAAGACTACTGGCTTTTAAATTTCAGTGTCAGTCTTGAGAAATTCAGAGTCACTGTGATTATCTAGTGGACCCATTTGTTCTGTTTCTCTTCTCCTATAATTGAATCCTAATTTTTTCTTCTTTTGAACCCATAGTTCTAAAATGTTGCCCAAGTTTGTCTTGATAAAATCAGTTTTTCTTGTTTATATATAAACTCAGGAAATCACTGCAATCTGGAAAAATATTTCCTTCTTTTATTTTTCAAAGAACATAGTATTAATTTTTTCTATGGGATTTCTGTTTTTTAAATATTGGACAAATTATACCAAGCCCCTAAATTTCTTAATTTTCCTCTTTCATTTTTAATCTTACTGAAAACCTTCCTCTATCTTGAGAAAATTTTCTCAACCATCTTTACTTTATTTACAAATTTTCTCTCTCTATATTTTAAATTTCCAAAAGACTTTTGGTTACCTGGATGCCTATTATTATAGTACACTGTTCTTGTTTCATGATTGAAATGGTTATTGTTAGATTTTACATTTTTTTTCTTCATCTCATTTCTTTCTTTCTTTACTGATTGTTTTGTTAAACTTGACATTTCTAAATGCCGTGTCAGAGGCCAACATGATAATCCCTGTTGTCTGCCAATATTTTTAGATAATTATATCCTTTCTGTTCCTTACTTTCTAACTGCACTTCAAAATGGGAAGTACAAGGCTTCTGCACATGAAGAGGAAAAGTAACAAGGACATATTATAAATAACTTTATGCTGATAAATTTGAGAAAATTGGGCTATAAAAAGTTCTTCAAAATGATTGAAGGCCAATTGTCATATGTTGCTGTATTTTGTGATGAGTTCTACTCCTCCATTCACCTAGTTCCTGTTGCAATATCTAACTCTCTGAACCCATAATCTGGGAAGTCCTATTTGAAGCAAAAGTCATTTCCACTATGAACAAGGACCATAATAATGAGACAAGGTAATTACTAGCTGATCTAAAAAGGCCAGCTATGGAGCATTTTGTGCTAATGGGCTAGATAAACTCTGCAGGAAACTCAGTTTGGCATTCAGATAAATTACAAGGAAAAAGGACTTCAAGAGAAATCTGTTTTCCAACCTCAAAATAGTTCAGCAGAGAAAGAAAGTAGAAAATATTGGCTCATAGAGTGTTTATTTTCAGATCGAATAAGATTTGTACTTTTCCCCAAATGTTGTGCAGAAATTTGGATTAATGTTAGAAAGATAAAAATCTCATTAACAGTAAGATAATTTTTGCATTTATAGGTCATTTGGGAGAGAGAGAGAAAGAGAGATAGTTGAATAGATGATAGATAAATTGATTGATAGATCTACAATTTTTCATAAAAGTCACTATACATCTTTAACATATTAGAATTAGCATAGTAAGATAAGAAAAGAATGGGTGAAATTGAAGAGATTAGGGAGACTTTGATAAAGACACATTGTGCTCTTAAATTTACATGTTAAATTTAAACCCTTTTGTACAATACTTATAGCTAAAAAGTAAAATAGATAGAGCTAAGAAATGCTATAAAAATGGACTGCAAATGACTTTCACAAAAAGAATAACCTACTAAACATCATATAACTAAACTAAAAATTAAGTTACTTTAATAAAATTGTTATAAGTAAAATGTATGTAAACAAAATGAATAGGTATTCCACCTAAAATTGAAAATTTAAACATAATTTCATTGTTAATAATAGTCAAGTTTTAGGTTTAAAAATTATTCTCAAACATACATATGTATGCCAGAAAAAACATGATTGTAAAATCTAAATTATAAAAAAATAAATAAATGGTGAAGCGAGAGAACCAGTACTAGTTCTACTTGAATGTACAACTCTGACACTCATTATTCATGAAACTTGCCCCTTATGTGAATTATTTTTGAGTCATAAGCAAAGTATTGTATATAGATTGGCAAATATGGCAAATACACTTCAGTAAATCCTACCAACCTTTAGTAAATCCTTCCAAGCTTATACACATAAGGAAATTTTAAACTTTGAAGTCATTTTTATAATACAAATAAATATTAAATTACTATATCTTGCATTTCTACAGCTGAACTTGGATTGATGTCCACCTGATGAACAAAATAAATGAAACTGAAAATACCCTAAAGCCATTTAGCATCTCAAATTGAAATAAAATATAAGAATAGTTTACTAGGTATATTTACATTGAATTATGTTATAACAAGCAACAACAGTTGGCAAAGTGAATGGATCACAGAGAACCTGTTTAAATAAGAGAATATAACTCAATGGCACACTTCATCATGCTAAATGTAATACTCAGGGAAGCATGCAATGAGAAAAACTGGATAATTACAAGGCAATAAAGGAAAGAAAAAGGAGACAAATCTCATAGCCAGCTGATTTTTTTTAACATATGGAAAAGCATGGTCATTTCTCAGTCTAGCAATATCTACTCTCAGCCACAGGTACTACTAGTGGAATGCAAAAGGTGTTTCATTTCCAAAATTATACGGTGAAGCTAGCTAGCAATTAATGAAACATGCTGAATTTAGAAAATTACCAAGTAATTTACCTACTAATAATTCTAAGCAAAAAGAAAACTCTGTCTGTCTGTCTGTCTGTCTGTCTGTCTGTCTGTCTGTCTCTTTCATATGGCCCCTGAATAGAAGTATTACTCAGGAACATAGGAAGAAAAGTACAGTTTTGATGTTAATTTTTCAAATCTCTTTTCAGACACTCTTAGTTTTAAACTTCGTAGAAAACTCAGTTGTGCCATTTTTTAAAAATCATTTTTTTACCAAATTTGGGTGAAAATGTTTTAATGGCTAAAGAAAAAACTACAACCTATTCAAAAGCCAGCTTAATGGTGAAAAAATAGATTCATAAAATATATACAATAAACTCTGTGTAGATTTCCCTTGAAATATATTGGCAACAAAGGTATTTTCATAATAATATTTCAATGAGAATGTTTAGAGAAATTCTACAAATTTTATTCTGAAATTTAACAATTCTTGTCAAAAGAAGTGCTCTGAGCCACATTTCTGTAAGTGGTACATTTTTGTTGCTGCCTGGTTATTTTGAAGTGAGATTGGCTATGTGCCCAATGCCTTTTATAAGAATACATTTCTAAGTAATATTTGAATGATTTAGTTTATTCTGTAGCAATTTTAGGAACAGCAATAGGCATGTATTTTAAACAAAAGTTATACTATATGCAGTCTCCTGTTCTTTCCTCTCACTTGACCCTCAGCTGGAAAACTCACTATAAAATTTGAGACATTAATAAAGAAACTAATTGTTTCTTTTTTTTCTTTGTCTGAGGTTAACTAACTTGTTTTTCAACTTAACATTTGTTAGATTTTTTGATTCCAAGATTTTTTTTGTTGCTCTAATGTAATGTTGCATATTCATTTGCAAAACAAAGACACATGGGCAAAAACTTCTGCAATATTGTCTGTCTAGGGACAGCTCTGAAGATTACAATATGTTCGGTTCTCAATTTTTTTGAAATGACTTAGGGATGCAGTCTTTAGCTGAATTTCAAGATGGATTCTAATTTTTACATGTATCCTTCTGGCAAGAAAATTCTGGGTACCTTAAGGAACTGAAATAAAAAAATATATAAGGCATGGATTCTTGAAATCCGCCCCCCACCATCTAGATGAAAATGAGCATAGAAAAACATACTGTGGTAATCCAAAACATTCATTATGAAAATCATGTGAGATTTGAAACTCTCTCTGCAAGCCGCATTTGATTACAAACTTCTCTTGGGACTATGCCTAGGTATTCTTGGGCTTGTAACCAGACTGCATTGCTTAGCCTACCAAATATCACCCATCATGGTTTAACTTTCCTCAACTCGACAGACCTTCACTGTGCAAAAGTTCATAGACAACACTTTCTGAGTATTCCTAATGCCTTGTTAAACTCAATAAGTAAATCTAATAGTGATATTAAAATGCTCTCCACTTGTATCTTCTTTTTAGTTTTGTAACAGTGATGCTTTCTTCTGTTAGCTTTTCGTTGAAGTTCCATGTGTGTATGCTCTAAGTAGAATCATGGGATGAGGGCACTGCCAGTTCTCATCCAATAAGGAAAACAATAGAATGGACTGGAATGAGAATAGGGTCTGGAGAAAGAAAGAAATAGGCAAATGGAAAGGGCAGTGTCAGAAAGCATAGTGATTTGAATTGTGCTATTCTGAATACTATGACCATGTACATTCACCAGCAACACTATATATTCAGAAAACATCTAAGTCAAAACAGTTTCCTCAGTCAAAGAAGTATCATTTGGAGTATGTGTCTGGAAGACAGCCATTCAAAAAGAAAAGGCCCTTATATTCATATGGCAAATGGGAAAAGGAATTTTAGCTCACTATTTCTATAAAAACCACTGATATACTCTCTCTTCTCTATCACTCACTAGTATACTTGACTTATTCTTTAATTTTTCTTGAGCTCCTGGAGATTAAACTCAAAGCCTTGTGCTGGCTAGGCAAGAACCCTTGCACTGAAACCATGCCTACAGGGTTGTTGTTGTTTTCTGCTTATACTTTGTTTTCAGATCGGTTCAGACACTAATTTTGTGTTGGCTAGCCTCAGAAAATGATCCTAAAATCACTGCATTGTAAACAGCTTGGATTGCAGGTGTATGCTGCCATGCCAAGCTCCTCTATAAATCTTGAAAAGCAATTGCATACTTCATTTTGGTTATTTGAAACCCCCATTCTTCAATTTTTCAACTTATTTTTTTCTAGTTTCATCTCTTCTACCATGACACATGTACAATTCTACATTTTTAAAAATATATGTCACATCTTTTCATCGTCTCCCCCTCCAACACTCTCTATGATTCTTTTCTTTCTCAACCACCACTAATCCTTCAAGATACTTTTCATAGGCTTTTGAGATGCTTTTCCCAATCACCCTTAATTCTATTCATGAAGTAGAACATAACACTCTTTGGCAACCTCACCTTCAAATTGAATAATCTTATACGCTGTTTATTTATCTATCCAATAAATGCTTTGAAATTTCTGCTAGGACAAAAATACATACTTGTACAAACAAGGAAAATGCGTCTCTTCAAGGTTACAAGCCAGGAAGTAAGACAAACTCATAAACAACTATATTACAAGTTGGAGTGTGAACACCAGAGTTATGCTGTAAGGAGGTTGGCGTGGAGCATCAGAGTGGTAAACCAAATATAGGTTGTGGCAACAGATAAAATCTTAACTGGAAAGTATAGGGTAGAGTCCACATGCTCTTTGAGGTATTTTTCATACTTTTGGAGTTACATTTTCACATAAATTATACTTCATCAATTGCTCATAAATTCTTTATGACTATAGGAATGTTTCAATTGCTTTACCTATAGCTAGAAGCAAGGAATTTCTGACTAAAATGGTTTACGCACACAAAAATAATTCCTTACCAATTATAGAAAATCCACATAACGTTTAAGGATGAATGAAGAGTGTGCATCAAGGCAGTAAGAGGCTCAGCTCTGTAGTCTCTTAGCCTACAACTCCTAGTTTTGTCGTTTTGTCCTTAGACTTCCCCCTCTTACACTCCCATCATGGCTACAATAGTTGTATGCTTGTCATCCAAACAGGTCAGAAGAAGGGAAAAGTAATACATATGTTTTGTTCTTACTCTTATGAATTAAAGAAAAGCAAACAGTCAGGAAACAACAGACTATTTAATGAAAAGAATTATCTCACATGTTGATATATATGTACAACAGCCTTGGCAAAAGAAGTAGGACATCAAAGTGATTAGACAAATTTAAAACCTCATCTTGTCAGAGCTAAACTGTAGCCAGCCTATCCTAAGCACCTGACAGTCTAGAAAAGAATTGATTCTGAAATGTGTGTGTGTGTGTGTGTGTGTGTGTGTGTGTGTGTGTGTGTGTGTGTGTGTGTGTGTGTGTGTGTGTGAAGGGAGGTTAGGTATTGAAGAGACTGCCAGAATATCACATTTGCAGGCTGTTTCTGGCAATTTACTATTCAGTAGGATGTTTATAAAAATGTTATAGTTATTGTAGAACTTCTTTTAATATTTGTAATCTGACTCAAATAAGAAAAGGTAAAATAAGTTCTTTCTCTTTAAATTCGAAACAACAGACAGGTAGGTGATTAGCTCCTAAATGAACACACAACACTGGTCTACTAGTCAACTATGGAAAATAGAAAAGCATACTCACTGCCTTATCAGGTTGCAAAAAAGAAGCGGCAGAAGAAATAGGAGAAGGAGGAAGAGGAAGAGGAGAAGGAGAAGAAGGAGAAGAAGAAGGAGGAGGAGGAGGAGGAGGAGGAGGAGGAGGAGGAGGAGGAGGAGGAGGAGGAGGAGGAGGAGGAGGAGGAGGAGGAGGAGGAGGAGGAGGAGAAGAGGAGGAGGAGGAAGAGGAGGAGGAAATAGGAGGGGGGAGAAGGAGGAGGAGGAGGAGGAGAGGAGGAGGAGGAAGAGGAGGAGGAAGGAAGAGGGGGAGGAGGAAGAGGAGGAGGAAGAGGAGGACGAGAAGGAAGAGGAGGAGAAGGAGGAGGAGGAGGAGGACAACACAGTTAGTTGAGATTGTCTTTTATTCTATTCACCATACTTTAAGCACCTATGCCACTTGGCATACATTAAAAATGTATATACTTAGTTTCCCATATAAATCTAAACTTACATGTTTGAAAATGTAAGAAATACAAAATAAATAGGTAACATACACACACAGAAGGAAAAGTCATTCTATAATACCTCTCATGAACTAACTATAATAACTCCAAAGGCAAAAATTTTAACTATTATTCTATACTTTTAAAAAATAATTTTTATTGAGATTCAGTGATTATACAGATTTTACAAATTTCACAGTATTGTGAGATAGTGATACTTAAGGTCACAAATATATTTTAACCTTCACAAGGCAAATTGTCATTATCATGGTCTATAATGTTTATCAATTCTATGAGCTTTGACAATACAACTATTTCTTCCACATCGGGTGATATGTACATTTCTTTCGTTTGCTTAGTATAAGGTATTCCCTCTTTCCCCCTCATTCCCTCCCTCCCATCTCTGCCCTTGAGTTGTTGTTACATCAATATCCAGTGCAACTGATGGGCCCCTCTGTTGTATATTTTCCCGTTGCCTTCCTCCTAGCTTCCCTCAGATGTGCATATATATATGTATATATATTATATATGTGCATATATATGTATATATATATTATATATATGTATATATACACCATATATGTGGTCAAGAACATGGAGTCATTCAGAAATGATACAAATTTAGTAATTTAGTGGAGGGCCCTTGTTTCTTGAGTCCTGTTTACTTTGTCATATCTCCTTGCATTTTAGAGTTAACACGCACATATCAGGGAGACCATGTGCCATTTTTCTCTCTGCTCTTGGCTCACCTCACTAAAAATGATTTGTTCTAGTACCATCCATTTCCCTGTGAATGTCATTATTTTGTACTTTCTAATGGCTGCATAATATTCCATTGTGTATAGGTACCACAATTTTTTGAATCTTTTCATCTGTAGTGGGGCATCTGGGTTGTTTCCATATTTACTCTATACTTTTATACTTTATTTTGCTACTAGTTAAGTTTCACTTAAAAATACTTTATGAACATGGAGGAACCACAGAACATTTAATTCATTGATTCCACACAAAGCTCCACTCTATTTCTTTAGTCTCATCACCCTCTCTTTCACCTATTTTTACTTGTCTCAAGATAATCCATATTCAATATAGAATCAAAAGGATCTTTATCACATGTAGTTCACTTTCCTTAATAGGTGAACTTCCTTTATACCCAGCAGTAGTGTGAGATAGACATCAGTGCTAGCTGTCACCTAACTTCTTACCACCATTGCCAGTGTCTACAGGACAGGACAGGATGAAAGCTTCACCCTCAGCAGGAATTGATGAAGGAAGGAAAGCTCTTCCCTCACTAGTTGGATGTAGTGAGACTAGTAGTGATCAAGTTTCTTCCACTACCATTGACAAGGAAGGAGGAATGGAGCAAAGTGTTAACAACCAGAGCTTTGCTCTCCTCAGCGTGCTGACAATATTCTCTCCTACTTCAATCAGTACATTATACTCAGACAGAGTGAATTTCCAACATTTAATGACTGTATCATATAGAAGCACACAACATCATGCCTCACCCGTACAGAATACATTTGGAAATTATTGTATCTAAAGCCAAAGAAATCTTGATGTAAATAAGCATAGTCAATCAGATGATGATAATATCATTGGCGTATATATCAGAATTATTCACAAGGTTTTAAAAAGAGCTATTTTTTGAAAATGTTTCAGTGGAAATAATAAGTACACTAAAGTGCATGAAAAACAGAAAATTCCATCAAAGACATAAGAAAACTAGAAATTGTAGAATGGGAAAAAATAAAACAGTGAAAAGAATTTGAACTCAATGTTTGATTCAATAATAAAATATATGTGACAGAGAAAAGAAAAATGAACTTGAAGACTGAACAATAGAAGCTATCCAATCTGGATAAACATAGGAAATGTAGACTTAAAAGACATTAAGAGAGCATCTGGAATCTGTAGTTTAAAGCAATTATCTAAGATGTCTATCACTGGAGTTCCAAAAGATGCTAAAAATGTGTACCAGAAAAAGTTTTGATGAAATACTGGTGGAATTTTTCCAAACTCAATAAAAAACATTAATTTATGCATTCTAGAAGCTAAGTAAATCTGAAACAAGATAAACCCAAAGGGATTCATGTGAAGATTTATTTGTCAGTCGATTTTCCGAAAACCTAAGGAAAGGAAAAATCTTAAAAACAATTAGAGAAAAATGACTCTTACATACAAAAAAATGATTATGCCATCACATACCATGAGAGATAGAAAGAAAAGATGTAATGTTTTTCCAGTGTCAAATGTAAAAAATAGTTGATCCTGAAGTTTATTTTCAGAAAAAAAATCCTTCTGGAATGAAGGTGAAAATCAAATAATCCTTGTGTGAAGGAAACATGCAAGAATTTGTCCATAGACCTAATTCTGAAAAAAATACCTAAAGAGCATTCTTCAAATAAAAATAAAACAAAAAGAGAATAAAACTGAGTTGCTCTATGAGAACCAAAAACATATATGAAGGCATAAATATAGATGAGTTAGGCAGACTGTCCAGTAGTTATCTTTTGTTAATTATATTAGACAGTTGAAATAAAAATACAGCATCCCCTGATGTGGCTCTTGATATATGTAGAAGAAATATTTAAGCAATTATAGGAGAAAAACTGGAAGGTAAAAGGATCTTAAATCATGTATTTGCTTTCTTTAAAGTAGAAAATGTCACAGTAAAGTATAATCAAAACATAAATCAGATTGTGTCACTTTCTTGGTTAAACTACTTCATTCAAATATTTCCCCACTCATTCATAGAATTTTAAGTTAATATCCAGCATTTACAGTGATTTTAAATTGCATGCCATTTTGTGGACTCATGAAAATCCTTTCTACTTTAATTTTTTGAGATGAGGTCTTACTAAATTATGCAGCCTAGCATCAAACTTGCATTCTTCTGGCCTCAGCCTCAAGTAGCTGAAATTATAGCTATGTATACCAGGTCCAACTTCACCGCATTTTAAATAATTTCAACTTCTTTATATAAACTAAAATGAAATGCTGGCTACCCATAAATTCTTTCTTTTTTATTTTAATACGTTTTTATTGAAAGATACTGTACAGAGGGGTTACAGTTACATGAGCAAGGTAATGAGTACATTTCCTATCAAGCATTGTTGCCTCCTCCTTTCTTTTTTCCCTACCATCCCTTCCCTCTTCATCTCCACAACTATACCACTCACCGTACCCCACCCCACCCTCACCTAAATTGTAAAGTTTGTTTTTCAACAGTGTCTTGTACATCTCATTGTTACAATGGGTCAACCTGTATTCCTATTTAAGCATTTTGTTTTTTTTTTTCCTTCTCCTCCCGAAATTAGAGAAGTGTACATACAAGATGCAGGACACCAACGTCAAATACAGTGAAAACAGGAGTTATACTGTGGTGGAGGAACATACAAAGAAACAAAAAAAATCACATAGTAGGTTAGAAACAATAATAAGAAAGAAAAAACCATTTGTGTCCCTATCTTGGGGTTCATTTTGCTTAACATCATCTTATCTGGTCATAGGTACATAGCTTTTGGCATTCTCTTCTCTTTCTTTGCTTGATCTTTCCAACTTAGTCCCCATGTTGTACCTCTATACTTGTTTTGCTTTTGGTTTTGTTTTTGATAATCTCTGGTCCAGGTTTACAGGCAGCTTCTAGGAATTAATCAAAGCTCAGATTGCCTCTGTCAGGAAATCTCTACCTGCCTCATTGAAAGGAAATTCTAATAGTCCATAATTGCTACATTATTTTTTTAATTTCTAAGACACTACCATCTTCTAAACTATTATGTTCACTTATGAGTATATTGTTTTGTTTGTTTTCCTAGTACATAAGACCCATAAATCAAGCATTTGGCTTTTCTGATTCAGTGCTAAATTTCTAGCACATAAAGTAGAGCACAACAAAGAATAGACACTCAACAAATCCTTGTTGAATACATGAATGCCTATGGTAATATTTTCTCTAAAATTCTATTTACCCGAAGATGGCAAATGTGAGGGTACTGTACAGACAAAATACATGCATTTTTCTTCCAACATTATCTTTAAATACCTTTCATAAGTGGTATCTTATTTCCAAAACCTTTTCCTACTACCAATTTTTGTAAGAAATAACAAGAAATATTTTAATGTGAGCATATCCTTACAACCAACCAGAAAAACAGATTTGGTTGAAACAATATTGTTTTTGTCCTTTACATCTGGGCAAATGCTCTTGTGTACAAAACAGAGAAGGAGAATCCCTGTAAGCATACATGAACTTCTTTTTCCATCTTACTGTATTTCCATCCTTTTATAGAGTACTAAATGTAAGAAAATCATAGTTTGTCCAAAGGAAAAGTCAGATAAATAGTTAATTCACCTGTCTTCCCTCATCTTCCTCTATTCTAAATCTCTCACAAGAAAGTAGTTCCATTCTGCCATAACTTACCTGGACATGAAAGATTTCATGTATTCATAAGTATTGTTGAAATTGACTAATGTATGAGTCAGAAATGGTTAGAAATTGAGCCTGAAACAAAAGCTTAAGCATGGTTATTTTATTAAAATGAAAAGCCAGGGAAGCATGGGAAAGTGGAATGAGGCTGAATAGCATAAAAGGGATAATAACTTGAATGTTTGACAGAGCTAGTGTCAGAGGCAATTGGTTACTGAATCCGGAGGAACCTGCATTTTCACTGCAAAGGTGGAATGTAATTCTGATTTGATCAGAAAAGAAACAAGTTAGGTAATAGATCAATTATTTATAAATCTGTATTTATTCTTCAAAACAGAATTTCCATTCTGCTTTCTTTTGTTTCTCCTCTTTGTCCATCTGCGTTTTGGGGATGCATTTTATAAACTGCGAAGTCGGGTCTTTTATGTCTTCTATGTTTATCAACAAGAAATACCTAGCACAATGTAGAACTAGTCAAAATATGAAAATGGGGCAACTCATGAAATCTGTCAAGGTCCAAGCTAAAATGGCCTCTACAGCAATTCCTAGGAAAGGATCATTTAATAGAGTCATAAGAACTAGAGATCTCAAACATGTCTAATTCATCCATCCATTTTCTTTCTCAGTACCAACTACCTATATAATCTGATGACAAATCTAGAGAAACAAGGTGATTAATAAAAACTGAGATTTAAAATAAGAGAATAGGTAATATCCACATCTAAGGGAATAAAACTTTTCTGACTGTCTGCCTCTTGATAAGTACTGGTGGAGCATTCACTCAGGACTTCTCACTTTTTAGCTGCAGAGCAAGAGATCTTCACTCCTGCTCTGGGAACTAGTTCTTCCATTAAGCAGTGTTCTTAAAGCTTTGATAAATATAGAATGCCTGGAGCTTGGAGTGTAGACAGAGAAAAGGGAAGAAAGGGAGAAAACAGTAAAGCAGAAAAAAATGAGCATGGTAAAGCAGTAATTACCTCAAGGAGCTGTAGAGTACTGTGTCTGGTTCCTTTAGGATTTATTCTAAGACTTTGGTGTAACCAATATTCAATCTTCAAGCTTTGCAGGAAGGGTCCAGAGAAGTGAAGAGATGAAGAATCTTTTTAGAAGACAGAGACAATTAAAATCAGATATAGAATTCCTATAAGAAAACTCAAATTGGCTCCAATAAAAAAAATAATCTTGGCCACTTAATGGTATGGTTTGCATAAGGTTTAGGCATGTCCCATGAAGGCTAGTGGGTTGAAATTTAATACCCATTTCAGGAGATTCAAGGGTCAAAATTTAATCTAACTGTTGTGTTTAGAGAGAAGGCCTTGTGGGAGATGAAGAAGATTAAAATCATCATGGAAGAGTTGATGAATGATTGAATACTGGTGGCATCATAGGATAAAGGGAGATTAGTCAGGAGATACCTGTGTGCTTCTTGTCTTCGGTTATGTGATTCCATGAGCTACCGCAAGACCACGAGCCAGAAGGTACACTGATGCTGAATTTCCAGAACTGTGAGTCAAAATACCTCTTTTCATTAAAACTGACCAAGTCTATAATCTTGCTCTATTAGCAATAGAAAGTGGGCTAAAACACTTGATTAAAATCAAATAACATGGGGCTGGGAAAGTGGTCCAGTGGTAGAATGCTTGCCTTGCATGTATGAGGTCCTGGGTTCAATTCCTCAGCACCACATAAGCAGAAAAACCCATAAGTGGCTCTGTTGCTCAAGTGGTAGAGCACTAGCCTTGAGCAGAAGAGCTGAGGGACAGCGACCAGGCCCAGAGTTCAGGCCCCATGACGGACCAAAAAAAAAAAATCAAGTAACATGAAAGACTCCAGTTATATACGACAGGTTTGAGTCCCGTGCATAACCAACTGAGATGGAAAAGAATAGGAAGGATCATTATCTATTTTTATTTCCAGAAAATTCCAGTGTTGAAAATAACCACATTAATCATAGGCCCTAATTCTTCAAATACAGAGAATAAAACTATAAAATCAGAGAGAATAAGTGATTTGTCCAAAGTCAAATCAGAATCTTGCATATATACAAAAACCAGAACAGAAGTCACAATGGTAATACCTTTTGAATAATCTTAAGTGATTTAACTTTACTAGGAAGAAATAAAAAGCAAACCTTTTCCTTAGGAAAAACAGATTAAATTAACTCAAAAGACAAAAATAGAACGCTCGATTATTTTAAAGTTATTTATCTATAGGGATAATAGTGCTTTATGAAAGTTCATTTACAAGGTAGAACATATTACCTTTTGATATTAAGAGTACACATATTCTTAGTACTAACATCAGTGAAGTAATGTCAAAGTGCTAAGTAAAATCAAATACAGGAAGGACTGTCTCCTACCCATTTCTTTGTTTCATCCTATTCAAAGGCTCCTATAAATGCTAAATCTATATCTATTCATAGAACAATGAACTGCCAGCCTCTGATCTAATGCACCACATTATCTGCATTGACCAGATCTCTGCAGAGTCTTGGCACAGTATCCCTCACCGCTTAGGAAATATTCATTTCAGCCAGACATATATTTATGCTTTATTTATGTCTATTGGACAAATGATTGTTAAACAGGATAGATGTTAAGATTACATTAAAAGATCTGACAGGAGGCAGAACTTCAGTTTGTTTCCTCCTTACCTCCACCCAACACAGCTAGCTGATGAAATCCAAGAAATCTGCCTGATACTACAGCCATCCCATTTGTTGGGTAGGAGCAGGGGGTTAAAGACCTAGAGAAAAATCATGTTTCCCATTAAGCAAGATAACAAATAACCTTATTTTGTTTTGTTTCAGTACATGGGTACTGTTTCTCTTTCTTCACAGTTGCTATTCAAAAAATAAAATAATAATAATAATAATTTTTTAAAAGCCTGTGCAGGCTGGGTCCTGGAGGAAACCTGAGGCAAATGGCCTGATTTGCATTGACTCGGGTGACCTCCCTCCAGGCAAAGCCCTGCGGATAGCCTTCAGGAAGTACAGGTAGAGTTTAAAATCCTGGTTCTGCTTGTATGATATCTTTAAATTGTCAGGGTTAGGACAAAGAAAAGCAGAAATTATTACTAAAATGATTCATTTTCTTCCAAAGCGCCTCAAGAATCTCCAGAAATATTTAGCAACACTCCTACTTTTGTATTATTTAGATTTCTTTTTCTTTTTTTTTTTTTTTGCTGTTGGAATAAAGTTATTTCTTTCCAACCCACAGGGCCAAAGCATTCTCATTATGATCGTCAGGGAAATCACATGACAGATGGTAATGGCTTCTCCTGTGCTAGAGAATGTCAATTGTCAAGCTGTAGGGAGATTTCATGGTTGTGGCTGAAATCTGCGGGGAAGAATGGAGTTGGTCTTCTTAAACCTAGGGAAGAGCTTGACCCTGCTGTTTCTTCATATCCCAACTGAGAATTACACTCTATAGAAGGATATAACAATACCTGCGGTATTAGGAAGCATCTGAACTCTTTTCCATTTATCTTTGTGTGATTCCAAACAGAGGAGTATATTGGGAGAGAGGGTAACTATATTAGTTGGTATTGTTTTTATATTTAATTAGGTGTATTGCTTATTGTTTCCTAAATTATATGCAAAATTGTGTCTACAAATACAATAAAAATTAGAGCTAGTGTAACAATATACACATAAAGTTTCCCCATCTTATATATTTTTTCCTCATGCAGACATCAATCTCTAACAAAAACCTTGAATAATGTCTTTGGAATACAGAATACTATAGTTATTAAATTTATATTATGGAGAGTAGACTTACAATAAACTTTATCAACTAGATAATTGATGATTGAAACCAGCTAAAGCAAATCTAGAGTGTGAGTTTCACTTGGCATTTATAGGAACAGAGAAATAAAACCAATGGCTTTGGGTAAATTCAAGAAAACAACTAATTTATTCCTTACCATAAACATAAACTTTAACAATGAATCATGTTTTACTAAAAACTAAGAAAATTTTTCAGGAATATTTTCTTTTCTTTTCTTTCTTTTTCTTTTTTTTTGGGGGGGGTCCGGTCATGGGACCTGAACTCTGGGCCTGGGCACTGTCTCTCAGCTCTTCAGTTCAAGGCTAGCGCTCTACCACTTGAGCCACAGCACCACTTCTGGCTTTTTTCTTTTTTCTTATGTGGTGCTGAGGAATCGAACCCAGGACCTCAGGCATGCAAGGCAAGCGCTCTACCACTGAGCCACCTTCCCAGCCCCTTCAGGAATATTTTATCTAAATTATACCCTTCCAATTTAAGTTTGGTGATTTGTATTGGTGAAAATGTCTTGAGTACCTACTAAGTTCTAATGGGAAAAAGGTCAGAAGAAGTATGCAATTTGTTTTAATACAAATCAAGCATTAAGATATTTTATATCAGGGATAATAGAATGATCTGGAATGTTTTCATACAAAACTCAATTTTTTACATGTACCTTAAAGTTATACTTACTACTTACTCAACGGACTTAGCCCTTTAAAGCAGTGGTATAATAGTGTGTAGCAATAATGTGGGTAACATAGCACTAACAAAACAAAGGTAATGTGGGCACAGTGTTTACAGAAGTTCATGTATTTGATTTGTGACATTTTCAATCTGAGAAACTTGAGGCCAGAAAGCCAGTGACAATTGTCCCTATGCATTAGTTTTCCTTCTATGAGTGAACTTGTAGTTAAAAGCTTAGAAACAGGCTCACACATCTAAGTGATATAAAGGCATGACAATAGATAAGGTCCTCTGGGGGGAGAACTGGGCTGTAAGTCAGCTCCCACAGAGACTGTCAGAGGAGCAGCAGGCTCCTACACTGCAGTCAGGCCACCATCTCCTGTAGGCGTTGGTCTACAACAGTCTCAGGCCACTATTGATTCCCTATTCCATTTCTCATGCAAAATTGCCTGATATATGGGCTTTAATAAAAACATCAGCCCTTAGTGAACTTCACATCAATAATCTGAGAATAAAACTAGGAATATTTTCCCCTTTGTAATTTGACTCAATTTTGTCTCTGAGAATTATACTTATGAAAGTCCTGTCATTATAGTAAGTATGTAAAAGGATTGCTTTTCAGGAACTTTGGTAACAAAAACATACACGTTTTCTACGGAAATAAAGGCCAATTCAGGAAATTATGTATTCATTTTGATATATACTTATAGTATTATTATCTCAATATGGACTACATATAGTCCGGAAAGCTGGGAAGAAATATAGGTATGCTGTCTTTTTTGGCACTTCTATTATATATTCTGTGTAGACAAATTGTTCTCAGTTCATCTACCACTGGTTCTGAATGCATTATCTATTAGCAACCATTATCTATTATCTATTAGGAACCATTGGTAATAAACTTCAAAATTCTCTTCATCAGTTGAAATTTGGGGGGGGGTTGTATGTTTGTGTGTGTGTGTGTGTGTGTGTGTGTGTGTGTGTGTGTGTATTTGTGTGTGTGCATATGCAGTGTGTGCCACTGGGCTCTGAAATCAGTATCTTGTACTTACTAAGCAGGTACTCTATTACTTGAACCTCTCTGCCAGTACCTTCAATATGTCTTATCATCTCAGTCTATCACATAGTATTAGTTATCTCCCCTTTTCTGTTCCTTACAGAAATTCTAGAGCCCATGTACTTGAAAAGCTGCACTTTTTTTGGTGTGTGTGCGTGGCGGGAAGGATGCATGAATAGAAAACTAGAAAAGTATAACAGCAAGTGGTGAGGCTTGAAACATATTGTAAGATCAATAGAAACAATTTACTACATCATTCCTTCTAATGAGAAATTCACAGGATAGATATAGGGGTAGTGTAAATGAAGTCAGAAAGGTTATATGGTGGTTTGAGAAGTATTCCCTGAAATGTGATCTCTGTATAATGATACTTATATGGCAGAATGCTTTTGGACACATGTTCTTATGTATCTTTAAGGATAAACAGTTTTACTCAGAGTAGTTTTCTCAGAACACTTAATTTAGTCAAGTACCACAGAATCTGAAAGGATGGGAACACTGCCCTTTATGTCAATGATACAAGGTACCAAAGAGGGCTATGAACAATACTGCTGAATTATACAAACCCCATACTTACCTTTGGGGAATTTAATTAGCATAAGCTTCTGATGCTGATTTGCCAGACAAAACAGAGAAGATTCTTGTGAGTTTGGGGTTCCTCTTTCTGTTCCTCTCTATTCTAACCCCACCCTCAACTATACTCACACTCTATTTGTTGCCAAAGTATAAGAGGTCATCTCCTCTATTGTCAGTAGTGTTAAGTGCAATGTGTAATTTCTACCCTAGACACAGGCTACCAGAACCTGTTCTCTTGTTGTGGTTTGCCTTGTTCTGATTCTTCCTCTTCTTTATTTTGTTGCCAAGTGCATTACTGGATCCACTCAGGAACTCTTTCTTAATGCATTCAAAGCATTCAGATTCTTGTCTTAAGGTGGATTCTAGGAACAGGCTGAAAAGATATTCAGGATGATGCCATGGAGCATCTTGAATGCCAGACAAGGTTTCTCAGTGGAATTTCTTTTTATTTTCAGATACCCAGAATGGTTTGAACATTAGGTTTTTCTGGCAGGTTAAATTCTAAACAAAAGCAGACAAGCTCCATATTTGTGGGGTACAAGTCAAAAGTAAAAATAAGACTCATATGCCTTAACTTCAGTGCTACAGAATCTTAAAGGTAGTATTGTCTCTTCTATCTTTGCAACAATTATCTGTTACAAAGTTGTCCCTATTTACTAATCTGTTCCCTTCATAAATTATAACTTAAAATACAAAGAGAATCAAAATCAAAACAAATTTTAAAAAATTCTGAATACTTAACCAGGAAGAGATAATTTGTTAGGCCAGAGTTTTTTTTTTTTCCCTTAGGGACCTCCTACTCAAATTCTCCCATGAATAATATAGCTCACTTAGACAGTGATGTCACCCAAAATATTTTGGCACAGTTACTTCCCATGTAAATAGAACAAAGAAAAGTGAGAAACTACTTGTCTAGGGGATAGTGTGTATTCTTTAGGAAAGCAGGTACACAAATGTGCTCTCCCAACTCTGGTTATCCAACCCACAGCGTCAGAGTTCTTTGATGAATTGTGACTGTGTATTTGTGATAAAAAGCCTTTTAAATACACTAAATACACTGTTTAGTCTGAGGGCTAAACAGAAAAATATTATATTCTAAAATCTTTATTTTTATGGGTACCAAGTCAATATAAAAATATACAGTGGAGATCCTATTTGATGATATAAACAGAAAACCTAGAGTTTATGAGTAAAATAACAAAGTTTATTATTTTAAAATACTATATAATATGATAAGCAAGATTTATAAATTAAAACACATTTTATGCCATTAACTCATTTAATATAAAAATACTTACATGGAAATACAATCAAATTTTTTCAGAAAACCTGTATTTATATATTTCAAGAGTCCAGACATGTTTTTTTCTTGTCTTCTATGAATTTATTACCATTACTATGTCCTAGTGAATGGTAGTGTAGAATAGAATTGTAAAGATATTCTCTAAGATAATTAAATGAAAAAGAATCAAATTTAGATAATTAACTAAAGTTAAATGAGTCCCTGTTTTTTGTTTTTTGTTTGTTTCTTTGGTTGTGGGTCTTGATCTGTAGGCCTGGGTGCTGTCCCTGCGCTCTTCAGTTCAAGGCTAGCACTCTGCTACTTGAGCCACAGCACCACTTCTGGTTTTCTGGTGATGAATTGGAGATGAGTGTCTCATGGATGTTCCTGCCCTGGCTGACTTTGAACTGTGATCCTTAGATCTCAGTCTCCTGAGTAGCTAGGATTACGGGTGTAAGCCACTGGCACCTGGGTAAATAAGTCCCTTTTAAATAGTGTTTTATTCTAGCAAAGAATGTAATTTAAAGTAACACAGAATAAAATTGACACATTCTACACTACAAATGGAAATGAAGTTGAATTGAAAGAAAATACAAGATACCAAAGATTTAAGAATCATGAACTGATGGTCTTGGAAGGTCATTGAAATATTAAATCTTAGCATAAACGAATGTATTGACCTTTCTTCTTAGGAAGGATCACTGTTCAAATGTGTCCATGTTGCCTTGAAATGTACAACAGCCTCTTCACATTTGCTGGATGACTAAATGAATGCTCACACCTGTCTTCTTGGGTCTCTGCTTGGAGATAGAATGGGAAAATTTATCCTACTCCTCAGTGAGGCAATGTGCTGGTATACATTAGATTCTGGTTCTTATCTTTTGGTTTTCTAAACGAGCAGGTATCTAGAGTCTAGATAAACTACCTACTGTGGCATAGATAATGGTAACTTGAGTGGGAAGTGATAATAGAATCCCAGGTAATTAATCTGTATTTCCTTACTAGTTCTCAATTTTCTGTTTCGTTGCAATACATTTAAACTCCTCATTCAGACTTGCTGGTTCCACTCCTGTGAAGAAAAAAAAAGTTATAAGCTAACAAGATTTCCCAAACTGTATTTCTTATGTGTGGACAAATCATAAGACTCTTTGTGCTTCATATAATTTGTATCAAAAAGTGTAAATTCTCAGAAGTTTTAGACACACTAAGATGCATATGCTTAAGAGGAAATGATTCATGAACTATAGAATGCTCAAATATGAACTCTTGCCCAGACCTTGTTCTTCTCCATTCATTCAAAGCATCTTGCTTTGTGAATACATATGTACTAGTTGTGCTCACATGATTTTACCTGACTTTAGAATGGTTTGCATTGGCTTCAAATACCATGCCTGTGTCACGGTATTGCTTTAAAAATGGTTATGTTGATATGACTCAAGCCCAGGCACCGTTACTCCTCATTTGTCTCTCAACATACTGTTCAAAACCATAGTATATCTCTTGGAATGTTCTCTAGACCTAATATATGAGCCTTAAAGTGAATTATGCAGTCCCAACTTGAAATGACACAATTTTCATAGTAGACACATAACCTGGGAACTTCAATCAGCTTACTATCTATGAACAGTTACAGCTCCTATGCCTGACAAAGAAAAGGATAATTATATTCTTTAAGCAAATCTATCTTTGTGTCCTGCTAAAAGCTGAAAACTTGGAAGAGTAAAGTTTAGCATTACAGACAATAATTTAATAACAAACAGAATAATAAAACACAACCTGATGCCAATAGGTTGGCAACAGTGAAGTGTTTTTTAAAGTTTTCCCTCATGAGGAAACATGTTTCTTTTTACTGATATAGATATATTTTTTTAAAGCTTAAATAGGTTGTACCAAGAATTTTAATTTGCGACTTTGGATTTAGTTCAAGCTTAATAAATGTTGGCCACTGTAGAATATATTAGAAAAGACACAGGCATTTTGTTTTCTGTCAATATCTTGAAAAGTAATTGGAGAGAAGAGCTAGACAGTGCAAGTATTAAGAGACAAGGCAGAAGAAATAAATAAATATTTCTGTGCTAGAATTTGATGTTAGTAATGACAGTTCCCTCAGATGTTGAGATAACCCGTAAAAGGAAAAGATTATTCTCATAACTTTCTGCAATCGCTGATAATTTAGTTTTTTTAAAATACACATGTTGATATATCATAACCTAAAAATTGTTTTCATGACCTAGAAATTCTACAATTAATTGTATACTCTAAAAGAATGTATGTAAGTATTTTCACCACAGACATATATGAGTATTCATATAAGTATCTATTTATTATGGCCTCCAAATAAGGGAAAATACATGTGTATATCATAAATAATTGCTTATATCTGCAATAGAATACTACATAGCAGTGAATGTGAATTGTCCTATTTAGCTAACAAAACTGATTTCATTATTCATTTAACATGTATTTAATAGAATAGGTCATTTTATTTAAACTTTATTAAATATCGCTGCTAACTACTTCTTATTTGGTAAAATATTCAAAATAAATGACAAAAATGCAAAAGCATTAATTTGATTTAGAAAACAAATTACAATTCTTGTTCATCCTATAATTTGTTTGGATTTTTTAAGTGTATTATTTTGTCTTTACTTTTTGGTACTGTAATTAGGACATTGAATGTCCCCTGAAAGGTCATGTATTAAAAGCTTAGTCATTGAGGTAAGATAAGTGGGAAATGTTCTATGGCTTTAGGGGTTGGAGCTTCATGAAAGGCCCTTAGGACATTTAGGGATATGCCAGCAAAGTGGTAACAGATGAAAGTCTCTTTCCTTTCTGTTTCCTGACTCATGAGGTGAGCTGTTTGGGCTCTGCCCCACATCCCAAGTCCTTGCTATCTGACAATTCATCAGAAGCTCACAACAGTCACTGTATCCAATCTGACTGGAACCTTCAGACTGTGAGCTCAATTTACCTTTGCTCTCCTATGTTTATTATTACAGGTAGGTGTTGTTGCAGTAATAAAAGGTAAAGTTGTCTAATATACCCCGTATATTGTAACTTAGATTTATATATAAATACATATATTCTCTAAAGTTTCAAGAAAACATGTTTATTTTAATGTTATTACTTTTTACATTATCTAAGGAAAAGATACAATGTACTTTTAATTCATGAACATGTGGGTAGTGGTCAACACACACAAAAAAGCACATCCATCACCTTTATCATTTCTTTATGTTGATTCCCTTCAAACTTTGAAACCTAGTTCATGGTTCATTGCATTCACACCTTTCTTGTACCATACAACATCAGAACTTGTTCCTCCTACCAAACAATAACATTTTATCTATTGAGCAAACTTCAT
This sequence comes from Dipodomys merriami, assembly GCF_024711535.1. Lineage (NCBI taxonomy): Eukaryota > Metazoa > Chordata > Mammalia > Rodentia > Heteromyidae > Dipodomys > Dipodomys merriami. The sequence continues at coordinate 13,825,541 of NW_027203382.1, read as the reverse complement.
AATTTCTTCCAGGTCTTTCCGTGTCTTTATAAATAGTACGGTATTCCTCTTCCTAATGGATGAATGAAGTTCCATTGTGTGTCTATACCATATTTTCTTGTTATTTTTGTCCATTGAGTGGCATCTGAGTTACTTGCATACCTTGGGTATATGGTGAATTGTGTTACTTTTTAAAAATCTGTGACTAAGAGATATCTTTACATTTATTTGCATCTTTTTCATATTTTTCACTACAATGTCACTGTTTTCATCAAGGAGATAATCTATATGTTGATAAATTTATGCAGAGATATTTTTGTAGTTATTAGAAATCAGGTATTTTCCTCTTGATTTCATCATCATAAAATCTGCTACCAGAATAGAGTAATGCTACTGATTTTTATATATGTATTTTGTATCCTATCATTTAATATATTTATTAGTTCTAGAAGGTTTCAGTGAAGCCTTCATAATTGTCTTTAATCATGTCAAAATCATGTAAGCAAGAACAACTTGATGTCCTCTTTCTCAATTTTTATTCCTTTACTTTCTCTTATTTAATTGCTCTAACTAGGCCTTGCAGTGCTGTCTTAGAAAAAAGTAATAAAAGTGAGTATTTTCGCTTTATTTAAGGTCATGAAGGAAGACTTCTCAATATTTTCTTACCGACTGTGAATTAAGTATATTGCCTTTTTGTTGTCAAGGTACATTTAGAAGGCAAGAATTTCTTTTAAAATTTTCTGGTTTGCTTTTTTTTGGGGAGGGCAGAAATGAACGAAAAATAATCGCAATTTTCTTGACCATATTTTGCAAAGCTAAGAACATTGGAATAAGGAAACAAACGAGGTTTGTAGGGTTAATTTTATGTGAAAATGTGACTAAAGTAAAAAGGTGGTTCTGATAACTGGAAGATTTCTGAAAAAAATCATTACTTTAATCAGTACCTCTTTTCTCTTTAATGTCCAGGCAGAGGAAATGTTCTGAGCTGGAAAATCCAGTTTCTCCTGCCCTCAGACATCAGAAATTCTAGCTGTGGGGACTTTAGACATATAAATGGGCTCCTTCCAAGCTTCAAGCCTTTGAACTTACACTGAATTCTCCAATAAGCTTTCCTGGTTCTACAGTTTAGAATATGCCTACTCTTGGATGTCTCAGCCTTCAAAACCATATGAACTATTTTTCTTTCATTTAACCATTAATCTATACATATATCTATCATCTGTATGTCTATTCTATCTATCTACACATCTATCTACTCTACTGAGATTTTCTTCAAAGAACCCCATCTATTTCGAAAGTTTAAATACATGGGGAAGGATAAAAAAGAACACTAAAATAATATTTGGTGTGAGAATGAAAAAATGCAGAATAGTAAGTCAGATTATATGTTTAGGACATTAGTTGTTGCCTAACCATAGTAAATTCCCTAAATTTTATTATTTCAAGTGGACTATAGAGAAAACAGTGGACATTTATGTAAGGAGCAAGATCAAACAACTACATCATCTTAAAGGATAGACTTGAAATTGAAAATAAAAGTTAAAAAAAAATAACCAACAGTTTGTTAGATCTTTTTTACAACTTGATAAGTTTTTTAGGATAATTGTTAAGTAATCAAAAAATTTGTAAGCCAGTTACAAAATTGTCATTACTAAAATGTTTTGGATAAACAGAGAAATTAAGTTAATTGCATTATGATCAAAAATAATAATCAAAACTCATCATTTTCTAATATTTTTTATTTTTCAATTACTTGTGCTGTTTGGTTATCTAATTCCATTTTATCAGTATAGAGCAAATGGTATAATTATGTACCTTTTCCACTTCCACATCCAGTGACACCAAGTTGTGAACATGAAAGAACACATAGTGAACTGTAAATAAAAGAATGCACCCATTGCAACAATGAGATGTACAAGTCATTATGTCAAAAACAAACTTTACAAATTGAGGGGGTAGGAAGATTGGTTGGGGGGGCGGGGGTAGGAAGGGACAGGAAGGGGAAACAAAGGAGGAGGCTACAATGCTTGATAAGAAATGTACTCATTATCTTGCCCATGTAATTGTAGCCCCTCTGTACGCTATTTTCACAATAAAAAAATAAAATTAAAAATAAATAAATAAATAAAAGAATGCAATAAAAATTCACAAAAAGCTTCAAAATCAATTTGATGTATTATTTTTGTAGTATAGAGTATTATTTACTTTACCATTTTAAATATATGATAAAATAATTTATGTCATAAAATGTTCAATAAAATTAGGTAGTTGTATTCATAATGTCTTCAAGGAAGCCAGTTATTAATTTTTTTCCATATATTTCTAGATATTAATGATTAATGATATTTATACCTAGTGTTTTGTGATGTTTTGTTTGTTGGTGTAGAAACATTCTTCTGCTCTCCTAGACACACCTTTTATCACTGATGGCTAATTCAAAAGTTCATCCTGAGAATCCTGCACTTGAGAGAGATATTGCTGAAGCAAACATAGATCCATGAGGAGAAAGAAAACAATGTAAGAGCTGCAAGGATTATTTTGCAGAAATCAAAAACTATAATTTATCTTTTCAGATCTACACAATTATTTCAGATTGTCCTTCAGAAAATCCATATGCCATTGTAAGAAAAAGATCAACTTCAGAGAAAAATCAGAAATAAAGACAGACCACACTTCTGATCCAAGTTACTCAGGAGGTTGTGATCTGAGGATCACAGTTTGAAGCCAATTAGGACAGGAAAATCTCCATTTATCCACCAAAATGCAAGAAGTTGAGTGGTGGCTTAGATGGTAAAGACTATCAGAAAGCTAAATGACAGTCCTAAAACCTGACTTCAAGCCCCACTAGCAACACACAAACAAAACAAAAAACTCTTTTTACAATTGAGTATGAATTAGCCAGGAACTAACTCATGATTATAGAGATGGACATCTAAGTCTGCCCTCTACAAGCTAGAAAACCAGGGATGTTGGTGGTACAATCTAGTCCACCGGCAAAATCCTGAAGACCAATGATGCTAAATTCAGGTGAAAATGGATGTCAAAGTCTAGAAGAGAGAGCGAAATCTCTTTTCTACTGTCTTTTTTGCTTCATTTAGGATCTCTATGGATACAATACTCCCTACTCACTTTTCTAATCTTCTTTTCTCTGGCAACTCATTTAATATATTTCAGGAAATCAAACTTAAGGTACGATTTCAAAGCTTATATGTTACTATTTTTTTTGTTAATTCTTAGCCTACTCAAACAATCAGACTGTGAGAGTTTCTGATATGCCACCCCAAAATATGTCACTTTATCTTAAGGATTGTTTTGATTAGGAACACTTAGTTAAGCAGAAGATACAAAGGTCAGACACTCTGCTAAGCTTGTACCCATATACAGATGTAAGAACATTTCCATGTCAAACATGTCTTCTCGATAAGAAGAGAGAAAAAATAACCGAACATCAGAGATTTAGTTATTAATCCATACTTGAAACTTTGTTCAGCCTACTATATAAGCAGTTATGTTTCAACAGTTCTTTGTATCTTTATTTTCCCATAGATACTCATGAGTACATGTAAAAAGTTGCATGCTTTTCTTTTGTTAATCTGTTTATGCCTTCAGTTCTTATGCCTAGACCATGAAAGGGTAAGACAAAGTTTCACCACTCCTACAAGTATAAAATTTAACAAGTGTTTTATGAATATTGCTTAATCAATAAATGAATCCTAAGTTACAATGCATATTTTGTAGGAAAAAATAATCTGTTTCAATTAAATTCTTTGGTGGAAAATATGACATATATGCACAATAAAATTTTACTTGGCCATTAAAACGAATGCTATTAGATTTTTTGTTGCAAATGAAGGAAACTGCAGATCATCATGTAAAGTGAAATGAGCCATCCCCCAAACACAAACACTGAAAAACTGAGAAAACAAAACAAAACCAAGATCATGGAACTAAAGATTGACTATTAGGGCAATGTATGGATGAAGCGAAAAGCGAAGAGAGGAGAGGCCAAAAAAGAGAGTCATAAAAGGGATAAATATGATCAATTACATGATAGGCATGTGTGAAAATGTCATGATGCAATGTCTATGAGGTGCAAGTTAACATGTGCCAATAAAAAAGGTAGCCTACAAAGCTTCTTTGTGATCATTTCTGGTTTTACCTAAAAGTAAAAAGAAAAGCCTCCTATACATGGTGATTGGAAATAAAAGCTTAGAAGAGATCATATTTTACTAAGAGTAGTAGTTTCTTTGAGGAATTAGAGTTCTTCCTTAGTTTTTGGAAATGTATAAAGTTCTCTGGACAGAATACATAAAATGGTGTTTTACTTACCACTGTATAACAAATATTCCAGAGACCTAAAAATAAATTTAAAAAGATGTCTCCTCTTTTCCAGTTCACTCTGAATAAACAAAAGAAGATGGCCTAATTTAAACCAGAATTAATTTGAATTTTCAACAGTTTCACAATTAAGTGTCTTCTAGTCAGGCACCAGTGGTTCACAAGTATAATCCTGGCTACTACTAGATTGAGATCTGAGGGTTGCAGTTCAAAGACAGGCAGGACAGAAAAGCCCATGAAACTCTAATCTCCAACTAATTATCAAAATGTGGTGGAAGTGAAGCTGTAGCTCAAGTGGTAGAGCACTAGCTGAGAGCAAAAATGTTCAGACATAGTGTCCAGGCCCTGAGTTCAAGCTCCAGGAGGAGTACAATACACACACACACACACACACACACACACACACACACACACACACACACACACACACACACACACACACACACACACACACACAGAGTTTAGGCTTCTTTTTAAAGCAATAAGCAAATGGTCTTTTTTAAAAACAATAATTTTAATATTCATATTAGGAACTTTGTAAAGTTTTCTCTGTTATTTGTAAATATATATGCATATGTGAATGTGAAATATGTATAGGAATATATATAAAATATAAACTTATATAACTATATATAAACTATAGTTAATAGCTATATGAAATATATAGTCTATATAAACACACATATATCTATATGTATATGTATATATGTATGCGTACATATGTGTATATAGAATATATACATATATGTATGCATTAAGTAATATATATACATATATGTGTGTATATATATATATATATATATACTCTCATACATATTTCACATTCCACATGACTTTAAAGCCACTTGAATCACAGAGCCTCCAATTTTTCTCTGTACCATGTCAGACCATCCACAGGATTTGAATATGCCCAATGGAGGCAAGAATATGTTATATTTGTTAGTTCTAACACTTTCTAGCACATTCCATTCTTCTTGCTTGTAGTCCATTCCTGAAAAACAAAAGAATCTCTGTCCTAGGTGCCAGTGGATCACACCAATAGTTCTAGCTGCTTAGAAGTTTGAGATACAGAGAATCATAACATATTCAGCTGGGGCAGAAAAGTCCATGCGATTACATCTTCAAAATATAACCAACCAATCTGGCAAAGGCCTAATATCCAAAATCTACAAGAAGCTCAAGAAACTAACCCCTCCAACAGTCAATCACTTTTTTGCAAATAAAAATAATTCTGAGATACTTTCTCACTCCAGTTAGACTGGCCAGCATTGTGAATTCAAACAACAACAAATATTGACAGGGATGTGGGGGAAAAGAAACCTTATTGCACTGTTGGTGGGAAGATGACCTGGTACAATCACTCTGCACAGCATTCTGGAGGTTCCTCCAATAAACTAAACATAGACCTTCCCTAAGACCCAGCCACACAACTCCTGGCATCTACCCAGAACAGCACAAAGCCTGGATACCATAAAGACACTTGCACATCCATGTTTATTGCTGCATTACTAACACTAGCCAAGTTATTGAAACAATTCAGATACCCTACAGTAGATGAATGGATTAAAAAATGTGGTAACTATACACAATGGAATTTTACACCATCATTAGAAAGAATGTCATTTTCAGGGAAATGGACAGGTCTAAAACAAATCATGTTAAGTGAGGTAAGACAAGCTCAGAAAGAAAAATGTCACATGTTTTCTCTTATATGTGAAAGGCAGATATAAAATACTCTAGGACATGATAAATTACATAGAACTCTAGTCACACATATAAAATGAGAACAAATGAGGATACTCTTAGGGGAAGAACAACAAGGTGTAATGCTTATATATTTCTAATCATAGAAAATAGTATTTATTAAAATGAACTCCAGGAAATGGAAACAAGAGGATTTTCTTTGTTGCTGTTTTTTGTTTCTTTTCTTTGTGTCTTGTTTGTTCATTTGGCAGTCTTTGGAAGGGTAAAGAGGAGGCACAGAAATGGAGGGACAAAGGGTGAACAAATGAACCAATGGTACCCACTAGATACTATGTGGAAAAATGAACTATACAACTTGGTGAGTATGGGAGGAAAAAACTGCGAGAGAGCAAGGAAAGGGGTGACATTGTCCTAAAGGAAACATACTCATTGCCTGACTTATATAAATGTGATCACCTTTGTACATCACCTTTTTACTAACAATAAAATATTTAGGAAAAAAATAACCAGTCAAAAGCCATGAAGGAAACGAGCAAGCATGAGGCTCTGAGTTTAAACCACAGAACTATCAAAACTAAACAAACAAACAAACAAAAACACAAAGAATCTCTCTGTGATGATGTAGAAGTTAGAAATATACATTTGGGAATTAATCCAACCCTTAATTCATAAGTCAATATTTTAGAAAAGAAGTGGAAACTACAGAAGACTATGTCGTACCTCAGGGGGAAAAATGTACTTATTTTGAACAGAAACTCACAACACTTGAGATAAAAACAAGTGTTCAGGTTCTCAAAACTAAAGTACCAGTAGGAAAAAAAATAGATGAGTCATCTCTCTAGACCAAACCCCCGTGGCCTATTTAATGAACAAATGACTTTTCAAATGTTAGTATTAAACTCCCTGCAAGTACATACTTAGCCCTGGAAATGAAAAATAACTCAAGCAATTTGGATCTTTTAAAAATATTACCATATTTTCACTAAAATTCTTTCTCTTAACACTGTATGTTTACGTCTATTGTACATTTCTTGTGCAGGATTTTTAATTTTTCCACAATGGGGTGGGGGGAAAGATTCTTATAAATCACCTTTTTTCTGTTTTATATTCTTAAGTTGTTTGCTTGAAGGTCTTACTTTAGCAATTTATTCTGGATGATCCGGAAACACTTCCCAAACCTTTTTGTAGTGAAAACAACCATCTATCCCATCCACGAGATCAGAGATTTTGGTTTTTGTGGTGAATATTACCACTTCAATTTAAAAAATACATGATGGCTAGATTAAATGAGAATTAAAAGGATCAGGGGAAGAAGAGAGAGTTGAAGGAAGTGCTATCAAAATAAAATTGTTGAAACTTTTAGAATTTCGTTTATTCTTTGCTAAAGTCTTAGTGATCTGACATGTACAATGGTGAAATGGAGGATTTTGAGTAGATGGATCTTCAACAAATGGCCCTGATGCCATAAAGTGACCAGATACATTCCTAACTACTGCACTTCCCTGACTCCTTTAAAGAATTCCTCAAAGAAAAGTTTGAAATTGGAGAAGAAAATTTTCTTCATCCCAACCAGCAACATAGAAGCCTGGCTGCTATGGCTGTGACTCCTTCACTATTTTCCCTCTCACTCCCTTCCCATCAGTCTCCACTATGCAAAAAATAAGCCAAAGTAAAGGAAGACAGAGTCTCACCTGATTGACTGTGAATTCCTGTGCTGGAATTTTTAGTGTCTTACCAGAAAAGAAAGTTGGTCATTTAAAAAGTACATAAAATGCAATCCTATTTAGAGCAACGGTGAAATCAAACCTTGTGTGCTCACTGAGAAGTTTGCAGCATTTGACAAATTGTAATTCTGTTCTTCGCAAACTTCTAAACACTTCCTGCTAAGTGACAACAAGCTTCAGCAAGTTTCCACAAACCTTCTGCAGCTTCTTCGTCTCACTATAAAGAACAGATGCCTTTTAGGGGCTGCTGTGAGCTCTTCTGTTCTCTGTACAATATGTACACGTACAGAAAGGAATCCATATTTGATGAAAATGTGAAAGCCCAGGACTCCACAAAACTTCATTGCTGACTGCACAGCCTTTCAACAGCTGGCCTGGATCAAGGACTCTATCAATCACAGGGCAATGTGACAGACTTGTGACCTTGTGGCAAAAGTGACACCATTTAGAGTTGGAGAACATTACATCAATAACAAAATAAGTTGTGTTGTTAAAATATACAGATGCTTCCACTTGTTTTCTAACAAGCTTAATGAGAATGAATGTGTATTTTTATGTTTAATATTAATAAAACTAAAAAAGTTAATAAATAAATATAGTTCCAGTCATTTTAATATAAATCATTAGAGAAAAAAACACACATCAGGCATGATTTCTTCCTATGAGTTATCACGTCAGTAATTAAGTTTAAACCTGAACAAATTCATCCTGGGAAATTCTGTACGTTTACTATGTACTTAATTTTCAAGAATTTTTTTCAGTGAATTTAGTCACTAAAATGTAAACCCATTCACAGAGTTCACAGGTAAATCTTGTCAACATGTAAATTTCTTTCACAAAGTTGTTAGTGGATTATTTATTTTGTAGTTACAAATTTAATCCAGTATCATTTCAAACAAGTTTTCTTCAGTCTTTATTATTAAATGCTACAAAAATCGCTACTAGACTAAAATTGGGGTTGGTCTGTAAAGGTAAGTTGAGCACTTAGGTTGAGGCCCATGATTGCATCATTTGAACAAGGAAATGAAACTGACCTAAATTGAACACAAATTCACTAGTTGGTGGCAAAGCCTGATGAAAATGAAATGGCTCTTCCATACCACTGGGGCAGTAGTTCTCAGCCTGGCTGTTCAAAATAGTCTTCACCTACCAACCTTTCAAAATACATCTTGACCTTCTGCCAGAGATTCAGCTTTAATTAATCTGGACTGGATGCTGTACTGCAGATTATTCTCATGTGGACCTGTCCACCTAATCTATAACCTAAGGGTTCCAGTTATGAGAATTTCTCAGCTCTGCTGACCAATGTGGGATTTTCTGTCCTGGGGACAAGCCTGTGCTGCAGCTATATGTAAGTCTGAGTCTGAATTTTGCTCTGCTATTTATAAGTAAGACAGTTTACCTAAGTCCCTTATACAACTGAAACATGAACTTGTGTAATGTATGAAATGTAGGTTATACTCACACATATACTCACTGTGAGAGTTGAAAAATATTAGTATATGTAAAGCACAAGTCTCCAACTGTACACATAAATGTCAGCTGTCTTAGTAGTATGGAAGTAATATAATTCAAATAAGTAAGATTTGGTGTTAGGGTTCTCTAATAGACAAGAATGAAAACCTTTGGACAAACATTTTTCCCCTTCTCAGCTTCAGTGCTATAAACTATTCAATGATAGTCTAACTATGCACTAAAAGGTGGAAATTTACCTTTATTTGGTTATGTATAACCTCTAAGAAAGTGCCGACTATACATGACACTCTTTCCTAGATGTCTTGGTGTATTTTGATCACAACTCTTTCCCAAATAAGAATAAGTAAGTCAAAATTAAGTGAATTTGTGAAGGAAAATAGAGTTGTATAGTATACTATCTTTATCTATGATTCTACCTTCTGTGACTTCAATTACAAACAAGTGTGATCCAAAATAGTAGATGGAAATTTCCAGAAAAATCACATATTTAAAATTATTCACTATTCTGAGCAATGTGGTGAGCTCTCTAGCCATTCCACACCAACTTGCCTGGGACGTGATTATCCTTCATCAGAACCTCTTTATTACTTACTGGTTAACATGCTAACTACTATAGTGTCACAGTGCATGAATTCAGTTCCCAAAGTGTAATAATGTTGTTGCTAGCAATCTGAAGGTACCAAAGAAAAGCCACAAAGGACTTTCTTTACATTAAAAGGTAAAAATTCTCAATAGGAAATATAATCATCATCTTGGCAATAAATTAAATTAAAAATTAAATTTAAAAAAGTAAGTGTAGGTTTGGTACTATCTAAACTTTTAGGTAACCACTAGGGCTCTTGGAACATATCTCTCATGGATAAAGAGGCCCTACTGAAGATATATAGAATAAAATTTATCATGATGGATTTGTCCATGCAACTATAGAATTGAGGAAGTCTCCTAAGCTGCAGTTGGAAGCTGAAGATCAAGATTAGCCAGAAGTTCAGTTTTAGCCTACATCCAGAGACATGAAGGAGTCTAACTTGACTTAAAATATCAACTTCTGTATTCAGGTCCTCAAAGAGAGGATGATCCTTACCTGCTTGGCTAAGAGTAATCTTTCTTACTCATTCTACTAATTATAATGCTAATGTCTTCCAGGAACATCCTCGTATACCCCAGTTTTGACAGAGCATCCTTTAAGCCAATCAAGTAACAACATAGAATTAACTATCCTGTCCAGGTGAGATAATATGTTCTCTTTGGTACAGTATATATTCACACTTCTGCATCAATTAACTTAAGTCAAATACAATCAGACAGTAGTAGAAGTCTATAAAACTGAATTCTAAATTTTAAAAATTCTAAAATTAAAAAAAATCTAAATTAAAAAGCAATAAAGATGCAGGGTACCGGAATCAAATACAGTAAAAACAGAGGGGAAGAATATACAAAAGAAACAAAAAATCACATAGTACAATAAGTACATTAAAAACAACATCAACAAAGATAAAACCTCTTGTGTCCCTATCTTGGGGTTCAGTTAGCTTAGAACCATTTTATATGGTCATTTGTACATAGCTTTTGACCTTTTCTGCTTGTCCTAGAAAAAAAGCAAAAGAAAAAAATAGCATTCTAAAAGAAATCTAATCAACAAGAAGTTCAACTTAGCTTTCAAAATTTTGAGGCTCGCTGCCTAAGAATGATGTAAGAAGAACATTTCTTAAAAATAAGTAAGAAAAAAGCCAAGATGATTTCTCTACGTTTTAATTCTCTATCAAATAAGAGTACAAAAATTGTGTTCATCCACACATTACTCAGCTTTACTCCACCTCCATTGTGCCAGGAACAAGGGAAGGATATAATAATCAACCACTATATGAACAATAAGTTGCTTACATATAACTATACATCTATACATATAAATAAAAATGAATAATACATGTAATTAAGGACAACTTTTCATATGTTATTGATGAGATTTGTCCCTAAGTTTTTACTGTTAAGATTGAGAAATAGAGTTGTTCTGCTTCAGCAAGTTAACTATAAAGACATTTTTGAGGAGTTCACTTGAGTAGAAGTGGTCACCACCTGCCCTGAGAATGTCTGATGATCTGTGTAATTAGCAAAGGACTAGGAAAGTAAAACTAGCTTAACAATTGGAAAAGGAAACTTAGAAATAGAATACCACAACTAGCAACAAATAATTTGTCATCAAACACTCTTTCATTCTCCAACATGAAATAAGACCAGATATTGAAAAATGCAGACATAGGCCTGACAGATTAAGCTTTATGAGATATGCATAGAAAGTGAGTTTCCTATCTAGGAATGTGATGTTACCTCTGGAATGAAGGCTGTGTGCATCTCCAGTATCATCTCTAGGGTCTCTGGCTGTGTCAGCCAGGCTTGGGCTTTCTTTGCACTCAGCTTCATGCTATGGTTTTGAAATGTGAAAAATCACCAAATTAGACTGTATCATATGAGACTAGAACATTTTTCTTTATTGTTTTTAATTATTAGAAACTGCCACTGACCTACATAAGTAATGTCTGCCACTCTGCTTCAGTTGTTGAGCTTTGATGAGAATTTCTTTTTTAGTTAATGAAGACAATAGTGTTTGTTTCAGTAACTCAAGTGTGACAGAAATGTCAATGATGAAAACAATATTTTATCCCTGAAACAAGGAATAATCTCTATCCTTTGTATTTTTCCTCACCGAAGCACCGTTTGATCTACAACAGTGTGATCTAGATCATTCCTCAGAAAAATACTGTAAAATTCCAAATCCTAATGGTTTCACAGCTGAGTTCTGTAAGACCTTTAAAGCAGAACTTATACATGTACTTCTCAAACTCTTAAATAAAATAGAAAGGAAGGGATCACTATCAAATGTATTCTATAATGTCAACATTACACTTATCCCCAAACTAGACAGGAAATCAACAAAATGGAGAACTATTGAGTAGCTTCTTTGATGAACATAGATGTGAAAGTCTTTAGTCATAAAATATTTTTTTCAATTGAATTCAATAACTTATCAAAAAATCATACAGAATGATCAAGTGGGTTTCATTCCAGGGATGCAGGTCTAGTTCAATATACAAAAATCAATAAATGTAATACAGCACAATAACAGAAACAAAGACATGAATCACATGATCATCTTAATAGATAACAGCCTTTGACAAGATCCAACATCTTATGATAAAAGCTCTGAAGAAGCTAGGAATAATGGGAATGTCCTCAATATAATAAAGGCTATTTATGACAAACCTACAGGCAATCACATTAATAGTGAAAATATAAAATCATTTCCTCTTAAATCAGGAACAAGACAAGGATTTCTACTTTCTCCATTCCTTTCTTTCATTCTTTCTTTTTTTTGAAAATGTGAATATAGTACTTGCAAATCATGATGATCATTGCTTTGGGTTTCCTATTGTCCATTTACTTTATATAGAAAATTAAAAGAATAAATTTTCTTTTCCACAATTTAGATATGATCTGACCATTTGTGTTGGCTGTCTGGCAATTGGTATTACTCTTGAAATTTATCAGTGTAATTTTATGTTTTGGGAAGCACAATAGGTTGTAAAACAATAATATAGATAATTCCTAAAGTTTCTTAAAACACTCAAAGTCCATATGTTCATAAATAATGATTTTTAAGTGACAACTTATGACATCCACTCCTTTCTAATATAGTACTACAATTCCTAGATGCAGAAGAAGACAAGAGAAAGGTATAAAGGGGATCAAATAGGGAAGGAGAAGTAAAACTGTCCCTATTTGCAGATAACAAGGCCCTATATCTAAAGGAACATAGAAAGTATACCATCAAGGCATTAAAACAGATACATAACTCTGGCAAAGTAGCAGGGTATAAAAATCAATCCACAAAAATCACTAGCTTTTCTTTCCACCAACAATGAGAACATTGTGTGTGAAATCAAGCAAATTAACTAGAAATCAACCTAACCAAGAAAATGAAGGACCTCTATAGCTAAAACTATAAAATTTTGAAGAAAAATTTTAGAAGATATTAGCAAAATATCATTTTAGACACACCTCTCATATTCCTAGATTGGCAGAATTAATATCATGAAAATAGCCATACTACTTCAGGCTAGTTACAAATTCAATGCAATACACATAAAAACACCAATATCATTCTTCACTGAGATAGAAGAAACAATCAAAAAATTTATGTAGAATCACAAAGGTCTAGAATCTCAAAAGTAAATCTAGAGAAAAAGGAAAGAAAAAATGTGGTAATGGAGCTATAACAGTTCTAGATTACTTCAAACCCTATTTAAGAGCTATAGTAATCAAAACATCTTGGGAAGGTACAAAAACAGGCTTGAGGACAAAAAGAACAGAATAGAAACCCAGATATAACCATATAATATTTAATAAAGGAGCCAAAAACATGGGATGGCAAAAGGTAGCCTCTTCAATAAATTGTGTTGAGAAAATAGAATATCTACATGACAAAAATTGCAACTGGTTCCTTATCTGTCACCCTGTACAGATATCAATTCAAAATTGGTCAAATAACTCAATGTAAAAATTGAAAGCATGAAATTGCTATAGAAAGGAAGAGTAGAAACATTAGAATTTTTCAACATAGGCAGAAACATTCTGAGTAAAGTTTCCAGCCTCCACAAATCAAAAAAAAGAATCAAGAAATAGGACTGCATCAAATTAAGAAGTTTCTATATGACAGAGAGTGTAATTAACAAGGTTAAAAAAGAAGAGCCTTCACAATGGGAGATCTTTATCAATCATATGATACACAATGATCTAATATCCAGAATATGCAAAGAACTAAAGAAACTAAACCCTCAAATAATCAACAACCAGATTAGTGAATGGGCGAACAAGCTAAATAGATACTTCTCAGAAGAAGTAAAAATGGACAATAGACACATGAAGAAATATTTAATGTGTCTGGCCATAAAGAAAATGTAAATCAAAACAACACTAGGATTTCATTTCACCCCAGTTAGAATAGACATCATCAATAATACAAACAAGACCAGTTGATGGTAGCTATGGGCAAAAAGAAACTCAAATCCATTGTTGGTGGAAACGGAAAATTATTCAACTAGTCTGAAAAACAGCTTGGAAATTCTTCAAAAACACCAAACCTAGAACTACTCTATGATTCAACAATATGATTATTGAACATTTATTCAAAAATTACTTGCATATTCAGGTACATTAATGAACTGTTCATGATAACCAAAGTATGGAAGCAGGACAGATGCACTTCAATGGATGAATGAATCAAGAAATATGATATGCATACACATACAAATATATATGTACCTCTATACATTATAAATACATGCATGTGTACAAATGCATATATGTAATAGATACATATATGTATGTATACATATACATTTATATATGTATATTTATATATAATAGAATTTTAGTTATCTATAAGAAATAATGAAATTACATCATTTGCAAAGAAATGGATGAACCTGGAAAATAATGATGTTAAATCAAGTAAGTCAAGCCCAGGGAGTCAAAGAAAACATGTTTTCTCTCACATGTAGAGAATTTTTTAAAATAATTGTACAGGTAAATACCTATGGGGTTGAAATCAAATGTACACAAATGTATAAATCAAAGTATGTTATTTGTATGGGAGAATTCAAACAATGTACTTCCTTGGAAACTTGTAGTTGAAAGGTGAGATGGGGAGAGGTCAAGTAATGGGGATAAACAAATGAAAACAGGGAAGGGAGAAGAATGCACTCATAATGTTCAATCTATATCCAGAAAGCTAAGAAACAAAAGGAAAGGAGTTATGTTGGGAAATATGTGGGAGAATGAGGAGAGAGGTAGCATCTATCAAGATGCATTGTACTTACAAGCTGATTTGTTGAAGGGTAACTCCTTTGTAGAGCTACTTAAAAATAATAGAAATAGCCAGGCACCAATGGCTCATGCTTTTAATCCTAGCTACTGAGGAGGCTGAGATATGAGGATCACGGTTCAAACCCAGCCCGGACAGGAAAGTCTGTCAGACTCTTATCTCCAATAAAACAACAGAAAACTGGAAGTAGCACTGTGAATCAAGTGGTAGAGCGCTAGCCTTGAGCTGAAGAGTTAAGGGACAGTGCCCAGGCCCAAAGTTGAAGCCCTACAACTGACAAATAATAATAATAACAATAAAGAAATGTAATTTTAAAACTTCAAGATAATAGAAATTACCTAAAGTCTAAGTAAAATAGTTGAATATGTTTAATTCAGAAATTCATCAAATAAAAATACATAATTTAGAAAAAAGAAATATTCTTGGAGCTTCTTAATTACTTCGCTCATTTCCAAACTAAATCTTGAAAAAGAATCCATTTCATTTATGTTCTGAAGTCTTTCATAAGAGTAAGCCAACAGCTAAAGAAAATGTTATTGGTTGGATTATGAGAGGCAAAAGAACCTCATATCTTTCTGTCAATTCTCTCTCATTGTATTATAGGAGAGTTTCTCTGAATTTCTCTTCAGTAATGATTTGTCTTTCTTCCTTCCTAAAAACTTTAGGTAAGACAGCTGGAGATCTTGAGATTCTGCATTTTCTAAATCAGCAAAATTCAGTCTGTGCTATGAAAGTGGTGTGATTCTGTGTAATCACAGTGTTATATAACTCTGCAGATTCTCTAAGGTGTAGTGATATTTAGAGGTGACAGTAAAAGCATTACAATTCCACCAAGTGTTATACAGAGAAGCCTTGCACAGGGAAGGCTGAACTTTCAAAAACAGCTAGTGGGAACATAATGAACTATTTTTTTCCCTCTCTGCAACATTTTGATTCAACAGACACAGCTAGCTGAGATTGTGGTCATAAACTTGAGATGCTGTTATGATATACCTAATAAACTGACAAATAAATTCTACATTCTGTTTGAGGATTCTATTTGAGGATATGTATCAATTAAGAATTTAAAACTTCAGCTGGACTACGGTAAGGTACATAAATGAATAAAAACTATACTGACACATTTGAGTAGCTTGACAAATTTCTTGAATTTATTGTTTTTCTTTTAACTTGTGCATATGGCTTTGCATCATCATGACATTAGTAATATTATTCATAATATTTAAACATTGTTTATAAAAATGAAGATTTGTCACAACACCTCTTAGCAACAGACCCAGAAGCCTATTGTTTTACAGATAATAAAAAAGTTTCAAAGTGAAATACTTTTACTGATGATAACTTTTTGTAATATCTAGATTCTCTGAAATCACATGATAATCAAGAACATCAATATTTCTTTCACTGGCAAATATTTTGAATTAAACTATGGTCAGTTTTTCTGTGTGTTCTAGTCATAGGGCTTGAACTCAGGGACTGGAAGCTGTCTATGACCACTTTTGCTAAAGGCTTGCACTCAGCCACTTGAACCACAGCTCCACTTTCAGCTTTTTAGTGATTAATTAGAGATAGGAGTCTCAGGGACTTCCCTGTCCAGGCTGTCTTTGAACTATAATCCTCAGATCTCAACCTCTTGAGATACTAGGATTTATTGTATGAACCGCCAGTGTCTGGCAAGAGTACAATAATTTTAAGATAGTATAATACTAATATATAGATAATCATACCACAGACTCACATTAACAAGTCCACACACAGATATACAGACACAAGCATAAACCTTTGACATAAATGGTACTCATGAGCCTTCAATAAATATCAACTGGTGAATATATATATTCAATATATTTCAATTAATGAATATTTTCAAGAACAAAGATCATGCTAAGTGAAAAAAGAAATCTAGAAATTAAGATGTGCGTATTTAGCTTTGTCTACACTAAGATGCCTTGAAAAGGACTCAAAAAACCATACTCAGAAGGAGGGAGATATAAAAGAAGAACCACATTAAAGAGGTTCTTTCAATGAAAATACATTATAAAGTAATAGCAAGACAGCTAAAAGCAAATGAAAACACTTGAAAAACAAATGATGAAAGATTTGAAAATTCAATGATATAGAATTTCTCAGAAATTCATATAAAATTTATCTATAAATCTAAATAAAATAAAATAAAAACATAAAGGAAACTCAAACAGGAAATGGTGATAATTCTCATTAATTGCCAAGGAAATGCAAATTAAAACTAGAGTAAGATATTATGGGAAGCTAGCAAAGATAAACATTCTGTAAGAATGAAATGCCACACAAAATCACATCACATACCACCAGAGAGCTAGAGCTAAAGTTTGAAATATTGTCCTTTATGGTAAGAATATGGGACAAGTGAAATACATACACTCATTGCTCTTGGAAGCTTAATATATCTAAGCAATTTTGGAGAACTATTAGCAGCTTCTATTAAAACTAAACATATGTATACTCTATAACACACCAATTTTCTTTTCAGCACATTTTAAGTTATTCATACACTGATGCAGTAAAAGACATGCTCAAGAATGTTAATAGCAACTTTCTTTATAATAGCCAACATAGAAGCAACACAAATATTTATCAGCACTATTATGGGTAAGTTAGCATATTCATGCATGGAAATTTATAAAAGAATGAAAAAGGATAAACTAGCACTGAATTTTAGAGAATCCATAAATTTTATAAACAATATTGTTCAAGATTTTCCAGAAAGACACCATTTTTATTAACATAAATCTCAACACAGAGAAAGCTAGGATTATTTAAAGCCAGTCATTTCCTATTGATAGGAGGACTATTAACAAGATTGGTTTTATGAGACCCTCGTACTACATTATTTATTGACCTGAATGATAGATCCACATGCCTACTTAGTGAAAATTCATCTATTTTTATACTTTTTGTTTGTTAATTTTATTTATTTGTTTGTTTTTGTTGGTCCTGGGGTTTGAACTCAGGGGCTACAGCTGTCCCTGAGCTTTTTGGCAAGACTGGTGCTCTACCACGTTGAGCCACAGTGCCACTTCGGGTTTTCTGGTTGTTTATTGGAGATAAGAATTTCAAAGACTCCTGCCCAGGCTGGCATTGAACCACAATCATCAATTTTCAGCCTCTGGGTAGCTAGGAATGAATGCAGGCATTTACCAACAGTGCATGGCTTATTTATTTTTGTTTGCTTCTTCTTTTTGGTGCTAGGTTTCCATCCTAGGTCTCTGAGCATGCTACTGTTGTGCTCTACCACTGAGCTACATTCCAAATTCCAATTTCTGTACCTTGTTGAAAATTAAATTCAATAAAAAGCTTATTAAATTAAATATGCATATAAAATATAAATATCTTTAAACTGTAATATAAGATAAATTGTGTATGGCATAATTCACTTTCCCTTCAGTATAATGGGAAGCTAGCTAAGAAAAATATGTTGAAAGAATGAAATATCACAGAAATTCACAGTATTTGAGATCTGTTCACTAGGAAATGACTGCTGTAGTCACCAACGTGATGTGATGAAAAAAATGTAGGTTTTGTCAGTTCTTATTGACGATATGAACCATGTTGGCAGTTGATATGCTAGGAAATGAATAGAATATCTCAGTTTTCTCTCAGGACATAGGTTTCCTATCAACGTATATAAGTGAAACAACTCAATTTCATAGTATTTTTCAAAGTTACTCTAATTGAAATATTCCACACTCACATCACAAACACAACCAATATCCATAATAAGTACTGAGTGCCATTAGTATGAGGTAGGAATAAATTTTGATTTTGATTCTTTTTTATTTTAGTTTATTTTTTTTATTGTGAGAATACTGTACAGAGGAGTTACAATTACATGGGCAAGATAACGAGTACATTTTTTTGGTGGGGGGAGGGTCCGGTTGTGGAGCTTGAACTCTGGGCCCGGGCACTGTCCTTCAGCTCTTCAGCTCAAGGCTAGAGCTCTACCACTTGAGCCACAGCGCCACTTCCGGCTTTTTTTTTTCTTTTTGCTTATGTGGTACTGAGGAATCGAATCCAGGGCCTCATGCATGCAAGGCAAGCACTCTACCACTGAGCCACCTTCCCAGCCCCATAACGAGTACATTTCTTACCAAGCATTGATGCCTCCTCTTTGTATCTCCTTCCCATCCCTTCCCATATGCCTCCCCTCTTCCCCCCACCCAATCCTCCCCCCCTCCCCACCAAAGTTGTAAAGTTTGTTTTTCGACATAACGACTTGTCCATCTCATTGTTGCAATGAGTCCACCTGTATCCCTAGTTAAACGATTTGTTTTTGCCCTTCCCCTCCACAAATTATACCAACATCAAATACAGTGAAAGCAGGGGTTATACTGGGGAGACGGATATAGAAAGCAACATAGAAATCATCTTATAAATATCTTAGGAACAATTGCATGAAAGAAAAAGAAAACATTTGAATACTTATCTTGTGTTTCATTCCTCTAACATCAACTTATGTGACCTTTTCTGCTTGTCCCAGACATATACAGTTATTGCAGATAAGGGAAACCATGGGACCTATGTTTCTTTGGGCCTGGCTTACTTCACTTAATAAAATTTTTTCCAAGTCTTTCCATTTCCTAACAAATAGGGCAATGTTATTCTTTCTGATAGAGGCATAGAATTCCATTGTGTATATATACCACATTTTCTTGATCCATTCATTTACTGAGAGGCATCTGGGTTGGTTCCATATCTTAGCTATGGTAAATAATGCTGCAATAAACATGGTTGTGCTGGGGCAAAAACTCCCATGCTCCTTGATTGGAAAGAACAATATCGTGAAAATGGCAATAGTTCCCAAGGCTATCTACAAATTCAGAGTCCAGAGTGCTAACCATTACACAATGAGCTATCTACAAATTCAATGTGATACCTATCAAAATTCCAACCTCATTCTTCAAGGAAATAGAAGAGGCAATCCAAAAATTCATATGGAACAATAAAAGACCCCGAATAGCAAAAACGATCCTTAACAGAAAGAACAGGGCTGGAGGAATATCAATACCAAATTTCAAACTCTACTACAAAGCCATAATAATCAAACAGCTTGGTACTGGCACAAGAACAGACCTTCAGACCAATGGAATGGAATTGAAAACCCAGAAATGAAACTATAGACCTATAGCCATCTAATCTTCAATAAGGGAGCTAAAAAAATAGAATGGAAGAAAGACAGCCTCTTCAGTAAATGGTGCTGGCAAAATTGGTTAACTACTTGTAGAAAACTAAAGCTAGATCCTTATATATATCACCTGCACCATAATCAACTCCAAATGGATCAAAGACCTCGGAGTCAAAGCAGACACTCTGAAAATATTACAGGTTGGAATAGAAGGAACCCTAGGTCTTGTTGGCACAGGCCGAAATTTTCTTAATAGAGACCCAGAAACACAACAAATCAATGATTTTGATTCTTAAAGGCCACATTTGACTATGTCCTTGGTTATGTTGACGGCTCTCATATGCCTGTCTAGTAAATCAGCATTTTAAATCCTTTCTAAGAAGAATGCAATAGTAGCTTTAAAAAAAACTGAATTTATCAAGTCTAAATGAAGTAATTAATCAAAGAGGAAGTCATTTAGGTAATATGATAAGAAAATTCTAAATTTATTAAAGATTCCCTATTTATATTGTATACTAAGATGAAAGATTTGCAAGTACTGGGTATTTAATATTTATTTGCTTCCCTCAACACACATACACAAACATACACACACACACACACTCACATTACCCCCCCACACACACACACATACACAGAGTAGATGTTACTTATGTATTAGGATTCTGCTTCATACTGAATCGAAATATAATTTCAGAATTCATTGTTTTCTTATTTTGGGGGCAGTATTTCACTTCGTACTAAGTGCCATGTTCATGCTAGGTTGGTGTTCTACCACTGGAGCCATACTTCCATTTATTTTTGCTTTCAATATTTTAAAAGTGAATCTCACATTTAGCCCAAACTGGCCTGGATGGTGATTCTTTTATTTGCACTTTCTGCAAATAAAGGCTGGATGACAGGAGCACAACATCATGCCTAGCTTTTATTGGTTAGATGAGTCCAAACATTGCTGCACTGGTTGGCCTTATACTTCTGTTCTTCCACTTTCTGCTTCCTGAGATTGCAAGTATGAGCCACCACACCTTGTTTCCGAGTTGTTTTTTTTAATACTACCACCCAGACAACCTTTGGTAATTATTGGTGCATATATTGAAGTTTAATATCCCATAAACTAAATGGTGACTTAAGGTGTCCTAGCTAAGTAATCATTCTTACAAATACAGAATGCTACAGGAGTGAATTATCATAAAATGTCAACTTTCTAATAAGTCATAGCAGAGATTAATGTAGCTTAATCAATGTATTTCTCTTCTACTTGAGAGACTTCCTCTTTAAAATATCAAAAATATATTCCAGTTGTTCTCATTGATGATATTTTTAAATGGTTTTCGGTTTGGTTTTATATATATATATATATATATATATATATATATATATATATATATATATATAAAGTAATAACTACAGCTGATTTTAGCAAACTAAGGCAATATATCTTACACAGCCAAACAAAAAAGGCTATATATTGAACCCACAAACTATTCTTTTACTGTATCAAGGCACACTGTGGTGTTCGTGACATCTGACCTAAAGTCAGAATCCAACCTATATTTCTGGGTGAATAAAAAGTGAGAAAATATTCTTCAAGATATCAAGTTAGCATAGTGTACTTCAGCATCTGATCATACATACTCATTTAACTAGGTATCACCTGACAAAATCTAACAAAGATTACTGAGTATCCTAAGGTTCATCACACTTGATGACACACAGGGAAGTATTTAAGATGTATTGATACACAGGGGAAATCCTTGCTTTAGAAGAGTCAAATAAAATGTTCTCTGATACATTTTGCTAAAAGGTGAATGGAAATCTGTAAAGTTTAAATGGTTTTATAACACACCCAAGAAATAGAAAAATGTAACTTAAAGGGCTACTATTTTAAATTATTTTAACTACTATTGATTTTCTTTGAATCAAATTGTCATTTCTAGCTAAAATAGAATGGGCATCCTGTTTACAAGAACAGGGCATATGTTCGTAAGATCAGGGCTCAGAATCTGTTTACATTTTGTTATACTGTCAAGAACATTTCACAGTCATGATCCATATGTGTAGGTTAAATATTATACCAATGGGACAATTCTGAAAATACTAAAACCATAAAGAAATGTTATCCAACTTTACAACTTTGGGAGGGGATGGGGGGGGGAGGATATGAAGGGATTGGAAGGGGAAACAAAGGAGGAGGCTACAATGCTTGATAAGAAATGTGCTCATTATCTTACCCATGTAATTATAACCCCTCTACAGTATTTTCAAAATAAAAAAATAAAAAAATGTTATTAAAATAATATTTCAGTCTGGCATTCTTGATACAGTCATAGTTAAGCAGGATTACTTGCTTCTGAAGTTTTGCTACCCCACCCCCGCAATTTGTAGGACTCTTAGGTACAACTCTCTCATCCTGTTTTTCTTGATCATCCATTGGCATGACCCATCATGACTTAGATTGCTGTACATTCAGATGTGAAATGTGGCTAAACAACATTCTTAAGCAATTGGTTGGTGCTTACCAAAATATATACATTCCCATAAGCAAGTTACAATATCAGAGAGTTGGTTTGACAGGATGCTAGAAGAGGCTAGACAAAGTTTGCAAGGCAGAAAGGACTGCTGTGACTGATCTATTTTCATAGCAAGGGAAGTTTAAGATGAATACTGATACTTCAAAAAGCCTCTGATCAGGTGCCTCCATGTCAGCCTCCCAGAACTCTTGTAGGAGTTGCTTATACAACCTAAGATGACCATGACAGCTCTGTGGTTTCAAACAAATATTATTTTTCATCTCCTTATGTTCACTGAGTGTCAACTATATCTCCATCCCTTTCTCATATAGCACTTTTCCTGGGACTCAGACTGGTGGAACAGACTGTCTAGGAGCTCGCTATATGTATAGTATTGCCTTATCATAAAGGGAAAAGAACTTTTTCTCTGAGCACCACTGCTAGGCAGTGACTCGTCCTCTCGACTCTCATTTCACTGGCTGACCCTGACCCTCTACTGATTAATTGAAGAATGCTGTGAGGGGTAACTCTTCCTTCCAGATAGAGGTCTCCACAGAGAAGCATTGGATACCTATAAAGTACTTCTGTCTTCCACATTAAGTCAAAGGAATTCCCCTTGTCAATGCACACTAGTTAGGAAGAACTCATAACAATTTTACCAATGCTATTGCATGGAAAATGGAAGAAAAGAAGAATATTTATTGGTCACTTCCCAGGCTAAATGTTTTCCATAACTACTTTGCATCACCATCACAATACAGAGTAGCATCCTGATTTTACTAAGAAAAAGTAACTATACTAACTCCTATTAAAGTTATGATTGAGCCCATGCCATATCAGACTGCAGGTGAAGGTAATATTAATGTTAAGAATATGCAAAGCCTTCCTTCCTTCCCTTCCTTCCTTCCTTCCTTCCTTCCTTCCTTCCTTCCTTCCTTCCTTCCTTCCTTCCTTCCTTCCTTCTCTCTTTCTCTCTTTCCTTCTCTCTTTCTCTCTCTTTCTCTCTTTCTCTCTTTCTCTCTCTCTCTTTCTTTCTCTCTTTCTTTCTCTCTCTTTCTCTCTCTCTTTCTCTCTTTCTTTCTCTCTCTTTCTTTCTCTCTTTCTTTCTCTCTCTCTTTCTCTCTTTCTCTCTCTCTTTCTCTCTCTCTTTCTCTCTCTCTCTTTCTCTTTCTCTCTCTCTCTCTCTTTCTCTCTCTCTTTCTCTCTCTCTTTCTTTCTTTCTTTTCTTTCTTTCTTTTCTTTCTTTCTTTTCTTTCTTTCTTTTCTTTTCCTGCAGCTTGAACTCAAGGCCTAGGTAATGTCCATGAGCTGCTTTGTACTCAAGGCTAGGGTTCTACCATGTGAGCCACAGCATCACTTCTGGCTTTCTCTGAGTAGTTTATTGAAGATAAGAGTCTCATGGACGTTCCTGACTGGGTTACCTTCACGCTGTGATCCTCAGGTCTCAGCCTACTAAGTAGCTACAATTACAGATGTGAGCCACCCACACCCAGCCTACAAAACCTTTCTTATTGTCAAAAATGTTTATTAAGAAGTTAAATATAAACCAGGTTCCAATGGCTTATTCCTATCATCTTAGCTTCTTAGAAGGTTAAGATTGTTGGGATGGAGGATCAAGGCCAGATTAGGCAGAAAAGTTCAGACCCCTTCTCAATGAAGAGATGAACTCAGTTGCTCACACAAGTTATTTTTCCTTGCAAAAAGTCTCACATGGGTGATTATTGGAAAGTCATGCAATCAAGAATGAAGACTCTATCTCAAATATGATGTGCAAAAATCAGGACTTAAATATGGCTCAGTGGTAAGAGTGTCTATTTAGCAAACTCAGAGGACTGAGTTCAAACCCAACTAGTAATCAAAATAAAAATGTATATAATAGGAACCATGTGCACATATCCTCCTTTACAATTGACAGTATTTAGAGCCATATTTAGCTAATTTATAATTTCAAAGAAGCAAATCAATCATAACATGAATATAGGATCATACACACAAAACTCAAATACCCATAGATATGTTGAATAAAAAGGATAAATCACAAAGCACAAGGCACTTTACCATCTCAAATATGCTACAAAGTTACAGCAATTTTTTAAAAAAGCATAATATTGGCATGAATAGTAAAACAGAAACAAATAGAGGAAAGATGAACGAGAAATAAATCACATATCTATAGGTGACTGATTTGCAACAAAAAGCCAAAATGTACAATGGAAAAAAGGAGTCATTGTAATAATCAGAAATTATATATTTAACTGCAAAAAATGAAATTAGACCTAGTCTCTCTGAACTGATAAAAATAAAATAAAATGTTTTAAAGATATCAATGTAAAAACATAAACTGGAACTACTGGGAGGGGGAGATGTTTTTGGAGGCAAACCCAAAATACAAGAAACAAACCAAAAATAAATAAGTGGACATCAGACAAAAGATCTTCTGAATAGAAAAGGAAACCATTATCCAAATGAAAATTCAACCTTCAGCATGGGAGAAATTACTTGCAAATTTTACATGTGATATGTGACAAGAGGTTAATATCTAGAATCCAGAAAGAACAAAGCAATTCAAGAATAGAGAAACAAAATCACCTGATTTTAAAATAAAAAATCCATACATGTGGACTTTTTCCATGAGAAGCTGTACAAATGACCAACAGATATATTTAAAAATGTTCAAGTTGCTAATTATCATAGAAATACAAATAAAAATAACAAGGAGATATCACTTTACCAAGAAAGAATGACTAATACCAAGAGTGAAGATTGTAAGTGCTGAAAAAGATGTGAAAAAGAAGGGAAGCACTGAAGGCTTTTGATGGAAATGATAGTAAGTACAGCCATTATAGAAAATGGTATAGAGATCCATCAAAATAATACAAAAAATGGGGCTATGGTCCAACAGTTCCTGGACTTGAAATTTACCAAAATAAATGAATCACTGTACCAAAAAGGCATCTATAGTTCAGGGTTTTACAACACTATCCACCATAGCCAGAATTCAAAATAATTTAGGTGTGCATCAACTAATGAATAGATTTACAAAATGTTATATATGCATAATAGATTTCTATTGAACCATAAAAAGAATAAAATCCTATTATGTACAGGATGCAACAGAAGATTCTTATGCTAAGGTGAATTTGGCAGGCACAGAAAAATATAAGATATTCCTAATTTGTCCAACCTTTCTTTGATTTGTTGTTTCTGGGTCTCTATGAAGAAAATTCAGCCTGTACCAAGGAGACCCAGCGTTTCTCCTATTCTGTCCTGCAATGTTTTCAGGGTGTCTGCTTTGATTCTGAGGTCTTGATCCATTTGGAGTTGATTCTGGTGCAAGGTGATATATAAGGATCTAGCTTTAGTTTTCTACAGGTGATTAACCAATTTTGCCAGCACCATTTACTGAAGAGGCTGTCTTTCTTCCATTCTATTTTTTTAGCTCCCTTATCGAAGATTAGGTGGCTATAGGTCTATAGGTTCATTTCTGGGTTTTCAATTCTATTCCATTGGTCCTGAGGTCTGTTTTTGTGCTAGTACCAAGCTGTTTTGAATACTATGGCTCTGTAATAGAGTTTGAAATTTGGTATTATATTTCTCCAGCACCGTTCTTTCGGTTAAGGATTGTTTTTGTTATTTGGGGCCTTATTATTCCATATGAATTTTTGGATTGCCTCTTCTATTTCCTTGAGGAATGAAGTTGTAATATTGATAGGTATCGCATTGAATTTGTAGATAGCCTTGGGATGTATTGCCATTTTCATGATGTTGATCCTTCCAATCCAGGAGCATGGGAGGTTTTTCCACTTTTAAATTCTGCTTTGATTTCCTTTTTCAGGTTTTTAAAGTTTTCATCATAAAGGTTGTTGGTGGGGGTGTAAACTTGTTTAACCACTTTGGAAAGCAGTATGGAGGTTCCTCAAAAGACTCCACATAGAGCTCCCCTATGACCCAGCAATCTCACTTTTGGGCATTTACCCAAATGATCATACAAACAAGACCATACTAAAGCTACCAGCACAACTATGTTTATTGCAGCAATATTTACCATAGCGAACATATGGAACCAACCCAGATGCCCCTCAGTAGATGAGTGGATCAAGAAAATATGATATAGATAAAGATATAGATATATCACACCCATACACACACACATATGTGTGTGTATATATGTGTGTGTGTGTGTGTGTGTGAATTCTATGCCTCCATCAGAAAGAATTGCATTGCCCCATTTGTTAGGAAATGGAAAGACTTGGAAAAAATTATATTAAGTGAAATAAGCCAGGCCCAAAGAAACATAGGCTCCATGGTTTCACTTAATTGTAATAACTATAGTATATGTCTGGGACAAGTAGAAAAGGTAAAAAACTATGAACATATGACCAGATAAAATGAAGTTAAGAGAAATGAACCCCAAGATAGGGACACAAATGGTTTTTTCTTTCTTGCTATTGTTTCTAACATATTTATATGGTACCATGTGATTTTTTGTTGCCTTGTATGTTCCTCCCCCATGGTATAATCCTTATTTTCACTCTATTTGATGTCAGTGTAATTTGGGAAGGGGTAGGGAAAAAATAAAATGTTTAAATAGGGATACAGGTTGACCCATTGTAACAATGAGATGTATAAGACACTATGTTGAAAAATTAACTTTACAATTTAGGTGAAGGGGTGGGGGAGTTTAGTTGTGGAGGTGGAAGGGATGGTAGGGGAAAAACAAAGGAGGCAACAATGTTATTAAATGTACTCATTATTTTGCTCATGTAACTGTAACCCCTCTGTACAGTATTTTCACAATAAAAATTTCATTTTAAAAAGATATTCCTCATATGTGGAATCTAAAAATATTGATCTCCAAAGATCTTTCTGTAAGACATGATACTTTGAAACAAATGTAGGGAAAAACCTGGAAAATATCAGTATAAGATACCAATTGCTCAAGAAATAGCAAGAATTCATAAATGGTATTTATTGTATTAAATTAAGAAGCTTTTGTACATCAAAGCAAACAATGACTAGAATGAAGAGAAACTCCAAAGATGGGAAGAACATTTTTCAAGCTAGTCATTGACAAAAATTCATATCAAGAATATATAAAAAGTGCCAGAATTTGAACACTGAAAATCAAACACCCCAATTACTACAATTGGTTAATTAATTTTTACTTGTATAAACTATAATTTCAGTAATGCTAACAACTTTTTTTAAACTTTTATTCCTATAGTTTTCTCATCTCTATCCACTGTGTGAGCCTGCATGAGAGAGAGAGAGAGAAAGAGAGAGAGAGAGAGAGTATTTTTAAGAGGGCCAGAAAACAGCAATTTAAATCGAGCCCTCAGGAGAATGTGATGACCATGGACCTTGAGTTCTGCCCCTCTGTTACAATGTCACATTTTTATAGATCTTCCCGGTGGTGTTCTACTTCAGGTGTTATTGTCTCCAGTAAGATTTTATTTTTACTGTTAGCGTAGAATGAATCACTGCGCCTTCTTCTAAATTACAAATTTTCAGGTTACTGTGACCCCCCTGAAACTGTGAAAATGTGCATCTTCAAGGTGAATTTTCAGACTCAAAACTGGAAAAAAATGTTTCTGCCTGCTGATTATGAAGAACCTTACTAATGGAAAAGCAGTAAAAAAAAATCCATGGAAACTTGGAAGAGATTTTTATAAAAAATTGTCAGTCTTATCCAATGTATGATACAAACATTTCCAATAATTTTTGTTCAGAAAAAGAGAACATTATTACAAGATAGGCCTGCTGTGCACATTTCCACAGCACATAGATAACATTTCAGCCTTCTCCATAAACAATTAGGTAGAAGAACATGGAACTTTCCCAGCCACATCTCTGTATAATCATGCCTCTACCAAGCTAAGCTTCCCCCTAAGGACTGTTCCTGAGCCCATTCCAGGTACATATGCATCTTCTTTCACTTCCCAGTTCCACATCTCAGCATATGCAGGTGATAATTATCCTTCAAGCCTCAGCTGCAATGCATTCTCTACTGGCCTCCAGTCGAAACTGACGACCCCTTCCAAATACCTGCTATACTTTCTGTGTGCTCTTCTACAATCAGGAAGCTTTGACCATACTTACTTTCATTCACAGAGGCAAATATGTGACAAAAAAGTCAGAGAAGAAAACTTTCTTCATAACTTCAATGTCTAAATTAGTACAGAAAGAAGGCTTACTAGAAACATATCAGTAACCAGTATTTTATTTGGATATAACTGGAAAAAGGAAAACATACTCACAGAAGTTAAAAGCAAATACATTTTGAGTTGGTTTCAATCAGACTGCATGAAATGCCACCTTATTGACATTTAGAATGAAATCTTTCTTCCTGTGCTGGTCTGTACTTTTGTTATTATAGAAAGCTTAGTAGGCGGGGCTGGGAAGGTGGCTCAGTGGTGGAGCGCTTGCCTTGCATGCATGAGAACCTGGGTTTGATTCCTCAGCACCACATAAGCAAAATGAAAAAAGCCAGAAGTGGCGCTGTGACTCAAGTGTTAGAGCTCTATCCTTGAGCTGAAGAGCTGAGGGACAGCACCCAGGCCCAGAGTTCAGGCCCCATGACCAGACCCTCCCCCCCAAAAAAAAAAGAAAAAGAAAAAGAAAGCTTAGTAGGCAAACATCTTCTCTTAATTGTGACAATAAAAACTGTCTCCAGACATTGCTAAATAATCCCTGGGAGATAAAATCACTCTTGGTTGAGAACTATTATGTTGAGTGAAACTGTTCTGAGAAATAAAGCTTGTGTTTTCCCTGATAGTTAAAAAGAATAGAGGAAACACCAAAGGCTACTGGGCAAATGTCATGAGGACAAAATAATTTTTTAAAATGGCCCTACAGTGCAGAATGCAAAGAATGATAGAAAATGTGACATGAGCAACTATACTAACTGTACCGTTATTTTGCTTTGGCTTGGTTTAGATGGTGGTTCCAGTGCTTGCATGCAGGGTCTTGCACTTGCTAGGAAATTACTCTAGCACTTGATTCACATTCAATACAAGAGTACTGGATTTTAACATAGAAAAATTAGGTATTAACAATCACAAGGGTCTTATTTAATGAATAAATGCCATAGATTCAGTTAGTCCACCCAGGCTGGTATAATACTCATTCTCCAACAACTCATGTCTTATAAACAATGGGCATTTATTTCTCAAAGTTTTGTAGACTTGGAAGTCTAAAGTCAAGGGACAAGCAGATTTGGTGTTTCATGAGGACCAGTTTTCTAGTTCTTAGCTGGTGCTTCTCCCTGAGTCCTCACATGATAGACTGAAGGGCTTCTTTCATAGGAGCACTGAACTCATTCATGCCACTCTGCCTTTTACCTCCTAAACGCCTGCTTTTGCATTCTATCCCAATAGAGATTAAGATTTCAATATATGAATGTAGAGAGATTATAAACATCTGGCTCATTGTGTAGAGTTTAGTGAGATCTACACTAAGATTGGGGTCTCCACGTGGAGCATCTTGAAGGCTTAATTAATACTTCTTCTTGGGTTGTAGGATTGTAACCTAATTGATAAATTGAGAGTTGCCATGACTGCTGCTTCTTTTGCAGTGCAAAATGTTGTCTTCCAAAGACAGTAACCTGGCGATCTTTTAGAATCTGGGCATGCACTTACTGTGATGAGCCCCTTCCATGTATGCTGCCACTACAATATGCAAGGTAAGGTTGACTGCCTCTCCTCCTATCACAGTTGGGAAAAGTGCAAGAACAGACATCCTCAAATGAGTTAGTCTGTGAGCTCCCACTGAGGGTCAGGCCTATGAGTTCCTGTACTTTCAGGGCAGAGGAAGATGGTAGAAAAGAATAACATGACAACCAATATTAAAATTTTGACTCCATGATAATCAATGCTGTCAACATGGTAATGACTTGTTTAAACATTTATTAAATCACTTCACAGCAAATAGTAACACATGAAGTGTTACCCTCACATTTCACAGCAACATCACTGCAAAGCAGAAGGAAATGCTAGCCAACCTGTTTTAAAAATCTTTATCAAGACATTATTTAGTTAATATTGAGAGGGTTAGTTTTTCTTGTTTGTTCACATATAGCAATTTTATAAACAAATTTTGTAAGCATTTTATTATTTTATTATTATTGGTAAAGCAAATATCTAAAATGGGAAAATTTGGTGGTGGAAGATTCACAATGCTATATTTTTTTTACTTTATGCAGTTTTCAACAAAGTGATTATTGGTGACAGAATAACAATTTATAAAATTACATGAATTATATGTTCAACATGATGTTTCCTTTTTCACTATTTTTAAAACATTTCTTTCAAAAAAATTTGAAGAAACTATACTCTTAACCAGCCAAAGTTAGGCATATCTGTAACCCCAGCACTTCAGAGGATGAGACAGATAATCACAAATTTGAATCCAGTGTCTTGCTTCAAAGCAAGACTATCTCAGATGATAACAAAACACTACACTCTATGTTTAATAAAATATCTTTAAGTAGTTGTACAAGGGAGTTGTCATTTAACAGAGGTTTATGACTACAAGATAACTTGGTCAATGTGACCCCTTTCAACATGTTTACTCAACTCTCCTCTACCCACCCCTTCCCTCACTCTTCTTAATTTTGTAGGATATACATTGAATTCTCCTCCATTCTCCCTCTTATTTTTCTACTACTAATACCTTGACTCCATCCCACCTCACTCATTTTGATCACCCTCTTCCTGGTATGTTTCTTTTGCTGAACTCTGACTCTGCCTTTCTAAGGAATTTCCCTTGAGTCTACCATATTTCAGTAGTACATTTGTATATACTTTCATACTACCCAATATATTTACCCTATAAGCTTATAAGCTAAATGTAGCTTACACATATAAGGTCAAACAAGTATCCTTTGTCTATCTGAGTCTGACTTACTTCATTTACTCTTAATAGTCATTCCTAAAATGCTCTCTATCTGCACTCATGCATATACACACACACACACACACACACACACACACACACACACACACATACACACACATACACACACACACATACACACACACACACACACACACACACACTTCCACATAGCATATTGCTGAAACAAACCAATGAAAGTTTCTATGACATAACATTTTCTTTTGGAAGTACTGAGGTTTGAACTCAGGACCTCATACTTGCTAGGAAAGTGTACTGTCACTAGAAACACATCATTATCCCTTTAGCATTTAGTTATTTTTCAAATTATCTTTTACTTTTGACCTGAGCCAGTAACAGACCGCAATCCTCCTACCTCTGTCCCCCGAGTGAATGGAGTTTCCAGGCTTTTTTGTAAAGCTGGCCTCAAAGTTTGATCCTTTTATCTTTACCCACCAAGTAGCTAGGATTATGTGTATAAGCCACACTGCTCAACCCTAATTTAACATTTTATGATTCTTACCTGGGTAATTTGTGTATTAAGTTGAATAAATATTGGGCCATTAAAACAAGATAAAGTTTAGTGGTTAAATAAAAATGACATCAAGATTAGGGTAAAGCCATTTATAGTGTCACTTACCTGTAATCCTAACAATGTAAAAGTAGAGATCTAAAAAATTGTGGTTTGACATCAACCTGGGCAAAAGTTAGCAAAATATTATTTCAAAAACAATCTGGGCATAGTGGGCATGCCTGTGGTCTCAGGTAGAAACCAACCAAACACAAATCACAAGACCTTATCTGAAAGATAACTAATAACTAATAAAAAGATTAGGAGCATGATTCAAGTGATAGAGTTTTTGTGAAGGCCTTTGGTTCAAAAACTATTAAAACCAATGGTAATAATATTAATAATTATCAAGATTTGCATAAGAAGTTCAGAACTGGAGTGGCAGCTCCCAAAGGTAGAGACCTAAAACCTGTCATCAATGCCACTTCACTGTTTCGACTACCCTATGGGTCCTCTGTTGAGCATGAGAACATTGCAGAGGTGTGAAATACAGCATATCTTTCTTTAAAGACACTCTTTATAACTTGTTGATATTGCTTCTTGTTGGCTTGGCCTTGGTACCTAGCCATTCTAACTGCAGGAGAGAATGGAACGGTTGTCTTGATTTGGAGCAGCTGTGAATCCAGCTATAATTTTTAGGCTCAATTGCAAAAAAAAAAAAAGTAAAGAAATTTAAATTAGAAACATTTATAAGTAATTATATTTATTTATAAAAGTAAGGAAACATTAAAATAATGAATTGCAGTATTTTTGTATTAAAGCAATTATTGTAATAGCTGTAATATTGCTGTTACTTGATTTCAAACATAGTGGACCAGTCTGCCCTGAGAAATGTAACTTGCTGGGTTTTGCTCTTAGGAAAGACTATTTTCAAAGTGACATGCGGTGATTTCAAGTGGGAAAAGTCCAATAGCGCAGATCCTGGGTGCTGCAGGAACTACAGGCTCTGCACAGACATACTACAGAGACACGACCACATGCTTCGTTGGCAAACATGACAGGCCTAGGCTAATTTTCAAAGAGAACTTCCTTGCTTTGGTTGATAGAGATAGATCACAGAGATTGAGAACAGTGGAGTGAGTGTTGAGGGTTCAAAGAAACTTTTTGCAGTGTAAGTTTATGCCACCCTTAAGATCAGTCACCTCCTTAAAGAGAGATGAAACTATAGAAAATTATCTACCTCCAACAGGGCAAGCCACATTCATGGAAGTTCAATGAGAATGCTCGCTCATAAGGTCATTAGATTAGGACATGCATGTGAGGGGCTGGAGAAGGGGGATAGGAATTAAAATCCGCTGTATTGGCAAGGATATGTGTGTACAACTGAAGCCTATGCTTCTGCACAACATAAATTCCTCCAGGATAGAGATTTCCTGTCTATTGCTATTCCTGATCCATAGGAAGATCTGAAGAAATACTCATGCAATAAATGAAAATAAATCTAGTTCCAAAGAAGCACGAGTCTCTATATGAAAGTTAGATTCTGCCAACCATTTTCTCTACTGGTTGTCCCTGGGACCAACACCAGCAGCAGCAGCAGCAGCACACAGGGCTGCAGTCCCTAGGGTGGGCTTCTCAGTGTGCCCCCAGGAGCCAGAGCACAGCTGGTCCCACTTCTCCATAGCAGCAGCACGAAGCCAAGTAATCCACCAAGTGCCATGAAGTGTCTCTCACCTGGGAACAATTTTCCTGCATTGAGCAAAGACAATTTGTTTGTTTATCGAGCTGCCTTCACCCACTTCTTACATCTTCTATTGCTCTTTAAAGCTGCAATTTGTCTGATACTTCTTTCTTACCACACCCATAGATTGACTATATAAAAAAACCCTCTTGAAGAAACATGTCATTCCATTTCTGTGAAATTCTCTAGACAATGCAGCAGTCCATCAGTGGTGGAATTCCTAGTTAATCAGAAGAAGAGTGTATTGAAGTATGAAAACACAAGGAAAAGAACTGTAGATGACAGCCCTAGTACCTCATGGCTGAAATCCTACCTATTCAAGAGGCTGAGATCTGAGGATCAAGGTTTGACGGGAAAAACATTCCTGAGACTTTTGTCTCTAATTAACCAGCAAAAAGCTAGAAGTAGAGGTGTGGTTAAAATGATAGATTGACAGCCTTGAGTGAAAAAGCTAATGGACAGTGCTAGGACCCTGAGTTCAAGCCTCAGTATTAGCATCAAAAAATAAATAAAAATGGAAAGACTTGGAAAAAATTATATTAAGTGAAGTAAGCCAGACCCAAAGAAACATAGGTCCCATGGTTTCCCTTATCTGCAATAACTGTATATGT
This sequence comes from Dipodomys merriami, assembly GCF_024711535.1. Taxonomy (NCBI): domain Eukaryota; kingdom Metazoa; phylum Chordata; class Mammalia; order Rodentia; family Heteromyidae; genus Dipodomys; species Dipodomys merriami. Next base: position 13,791,016 of record NW_027203382.1, on the reverse strand, counting down.
CTGGGACAAGCAGAAAAGTTCAGAGAAGATGATGTTAAGCGAAATGAACCCCAAGATAGGGCACAAATGGTTTTTTTCTTCCTTGCTATTGTTTCTAATGTATTTATAAGGTACCATGTGATTTTTTTGTTGCTTTGTATGTCCCTCCCCACAGTATAACCCCAGTTTTCACTGTATTTGATGTTGGAATAATTTGGGGAGGGAAAGGGAAAAAACAAAATGTTTAAATAGGGATACAGAGGGACCCATTGCAACAATGAGATGTACAAGATGCTATGTCGAAAAACGAACTTTACAATTTAGGCAGGGGTGGGGGGGATGGGGAGTAGGGATGGGGGTGTAGCTGAGGAGGTTTGAGGGAAGGGATGTGGGGGAAAAACAAAGGAGGAGGCAACAATGCTGGATAAGAAATGCACTCATTACCTTGCTCATGAAACTGTAACCCCTTTGTAGCGTATTTTCACAATAAAAAAACTTAATTAAAATAAATAAATAATTTTTTAAAAAAAGAAAAGGAAAAAGAACTGAATAACTAGCATTTTTTAAGGAAATAATAGTGGAGAGACCATGCCAAAATGAGGGGGAAAACACTTTGTAAGGATACTGCTGCTCTGCTAATAATAAAAACTCCAAATGATTGACTACTCACTTCAGAAACACAGAATCTCATAATTTATGTAATTAAACTAAAGGCCAGAATTTCAAGTGGACTTTAATATTAAGCAAATGATACATCTTTGAACACAGAACCAAACTCATGTCCTTTGAGTCTAAATATTTAGTTCTTTTCAATAAGCCACATTATTGCTAAAAAGATTGATTTTTATTTCAGAAATCATAAAATAGCATTACGTTATCTAACAGCTGTGTGGATCCACTGAATATAACCATTGTTTAAAACCATGACATTCCAACCTAGTAATTTATCTTGATCAGTTAGGAGGTAAGTTATAAGGAATTTGTTAATAATAATAATGTATCATGGTTCAGGAGTGGCTATTTTTTTCTATAATTTAGTGGATCCAATGGTCATGCATACTCACTGTGCATGCTAGCACACTTATTTTTCCCCCTGCTTAGTGGGGCTTTAAATCAAGGCCTGTAGATTGTGCCTTAGCTTTTTTCCTCAAGGCTAGTATTCTACCACTAGAGCCACAGCTCCACTTCCTGCTTTTTGATGGTGGTTAATTAGAGATAAGATGGATTTGTCCACCTGGCTCCTTGGTCCTCAGATCTCAGCCTCTTTAGTAGCTAGGATTACAGGAATAAGCCACCAGCACCTGGCTCCAATATAAATCTTGATGGTAGTAAGAGCTATCATTGGCCAGGCTTTGCACAGAAATCTTTCAATATTCCAATGATAGTGCTCCCATGAAGGAACAGAGTTTTTACCTGAGGTAAGTATGAGGATCTGAGTTCAGATAAAGAATATGGAGTTACAAATTTTATTGACAAACTACAGTTCAAGTCTGTGTCATTTAGTTATAAATGGTAACAGTGAAGATCTGAGAGTGGAAAACATCTGAGGGTATTATTGGAAAAGAGAAAAAAATGTATGTAAATGCAAGAATATTGCCTTTGATTAGGTCCACTATCATGACTAAATAACCTGTACAAGTGGGAAACAATTCAAAGAATAGGACTCAAGTCCATTAGCCAGTATAAATGTCATTTATTTGAGATCATCTGAGTCTACATACAACAATGTTAATGAATTGTTTCTCTTCTCAGTGTTTTGTACTCAATACTGTAATAGTTATGGCTGTTGTATTTATATATTAAGTATTTTTCTTTCTTTCCAACTACAACACTCCTTGAGGCAGAAAAAATATCTTATTCATTTTTAAAGTGCTTCTGTAGTAAGCATACACAAAATATCTTTTTAATTAAAATGAATAATTAAGATTGCACAGTAGAAAGGTTGGGGTTGTAGCTTAGTGGTAGAGTGCTTGCCTAGCACAAGACCCTGGGTCCAATTCCCTGCTTGATAAAAAGAAAAATGATTAGCTATCAGAATCTATTTTGTTCTATTTAGAAAAAGGCATAAGGAATTCCTTTAATTTAGGAACTATTTCGACAATAGAAGTTTTTAATTAATGATTAGGTATGAAACTACAAGTAATTAGTAAACCCGTGCCTCTACAGTAAAAAAAAAAATCTATCAGAGTAACATTTACCTTGCTTTGTGTGACAAGTTCAAGGTTCTCAAAAAGACTGACAGTTGGAGATAGTCTCTCATATCTATGTACACTCTTTTACAAACTCCCTATATTCTATCATTTCTGAGCAGGAATGGGACTCTTGTTCAAGCTGCAGTTTTCAGGATATGAATTGGCACAGGCTTAATGACTCTGGTAAAAGGGTATGAAATTAAAGAAAATCAAATCCAGGCCTCCGGGTGCTTACCACAGGCTGTGTTCTTACACTGACTGTATAGAAAGAGGAGGCAGAGTAAACCTACCCATTTCCACCTCAGCCCAGGCCTGTGCCTAGTCTGAATTGTGATTGGGGAGACAAGGGGGGGAAAAAAAGGAAAAAAATAGACAATCAAATTCCAAATCATTGCCTAAGTAAGTAGGAATCAGCCCAAGATGGTAGTGATGAGATCCAAAGATAGACATCAGGCAAGATAACCTATAAGGCATAGAGTTCTACAAAGAATAAAACTCTTAAACAATCATGACAGTCTAAACATAGCATAAAAAGTTCATTTATAAAAAATTATTACAAAAGTAGTGAGAATGTGATCGCCTCAGTTTTCATTCTTTCTCTTAATGGTTTAAATGAGTTATGATTGTGTCCAAACTTTTGCTCCATAATAAAAGATTTATAAATATCCAGGCCATATTGTCAGTTTTCTAGATTATTCATCTGATAGTCAATGTATGATTCTAACATTATGGGACATTTTTCAGCTGTGGTGCTTAAAGGAAAAGCACCAAATCATATTTCATATGTGTTAGGAGATCTAGTTTTATGAAGAATTAATTTATAGTTCTGACTTACTCCTCCCAACTTCCATATATCAGAATATAATTTCAAATACATTATGGTTATTCTCAGAATCTTCTTGTCCCTTATATATATTGTTGAATATCTTGTTCTAAGATTCCTATAGGAGGATCTATGACTTTTTGCCTGCTAGGCATCCTTGCAGTCTTCATGGCATTTAGTTATAATGGCTCACACATTGTACTTTGAACTGTGCATAACCACTATTTCTGATGGTCTCTCTAGTCTTAAAAACTTCATGCCATGGATAATTTCATTATTTTAACTTTTTTATTTAGTTTGTTTAAAATGGATGTTTTTCCAGTCCTCTTTTCATTCATGTAGCAAATAGGCATTTCTTGCTTTTTTTTGGGGGGGGGGGGTTGTTCTTATTTCTCATTCTAAGTAGAAAACAGTAATAATACCTCAAAACATATGCTATTTATATGAGTTTCATATACTGGGGTGGCAATAGTTGGTTAAAATGAGTACATATCTAGTATATTTATAAGTATTACAGATTTTGACACTGCAGCAAAGGCTTTGTATATACCTGGATAAGGTAACACTTCTAGGAAATGAATTATATGGGGAAAAGCCATGTGAGAATTGGGAGGAAATGGGATAAAGAACAAGGTAATTATCTTGATAATGCCTGAGAAGAAAAGATTGCTTTATGTGTTTTAGAGCCAACAAGAAAACCATTGTGGAACAGAGTGAATAAATAATCAAGTAACAGAAAATGAATGCAGTGAGCCAGCCAGCATGTACCAGTTAATATGAGCCTTCATAGTTGCTGATTTAAATGTATGCCTACTCTAAATCTAAATGTTGGGATTCAAACCTCACTTTGATGGCATTAAGAAATAGGGATACATTAGTGTGGTCTTGTTTGTAAACATTTGGGTAAATGCCCAAAAGTGGAATTGCTGGATCATAGGGGAGATCTATGTGAAGTCTTTTGAGGAACCTCCATACTGCTTTCCAAAGTGGTTGAACAAGTTTACATTCCCACCAACAATGAAGTAAGGTTCCTTTCTGTCCACATCCCCTCCAGCATCTGTTGTTAGAGTTCTTGATTTTTGCTGTTCTAACTGGAGTGAGGTGATATCTCAATGTTGTTTTGATTTGCATTTCTTTTATGGCTAGGGATGTTGAACATTTCTTCATGTGTCTATTGGCCATCCTTCTTTCTTCTTCAGAGAAGCTTCTCTTTAAGTCTTTCGCCCACTTATTTATTGGGGAGTTGTTGCAGCATTATTTACCATAACTAAGATATGGAACCAACCCAGATGCCCCTCAGTAGATGAATGGATCAAGAAAATGTGGTATATATACACAATGGAATTCTATGCCTCCATCAGAAAGAATGACATTTCCCCATTTGTTAGGAAATGGAAAGGTTTGGAAAAAATTATATTAAGTGAAGTAAGCCAGGCCCAAAGAAGCATAGGTCCCATGGTTTCCCTTATTTGCAATATCTAGTATAGGTATGAGTCAAGCGGAAAAGGTCAGATAATGTGATGTTAGGAAAATGAACCCTTAAATATGTATTTTAATGTTTTCGTTTCTTTCATGCATATGTTTCTAACGCATTTATAAGATTATTTCTTTGTTGCTTTGTATGTCCCTCCCCCACAGTGTAACCCCCGCTTTCACTATATTTGATGTCAGTATAACATGTGGAGGAGATGGGGACAAACAAGTCGTTTAAGGATTCAGGTGGACCTGTTGCAACAATGAGAAGTACAAAATGTCATGTCAAAACCAACTTAACAATGTCGGTGTGTGGGGGGGGTATAATTTGGTGGGGGGAGGGGGGAGGCTGGGAAGGGAGGTGAAGGGTAAACAAAGGAGGAGGCTGCAATGCTTGGTAAGAAATGTATGCATTATCCTGCCCATGTAATTGTAGTCCCTCTGTACAGTATGTTCTCAAATAAAATAAAATTAAAAAAAAAAAAGAAATAGGGATACAGGTGGACCCATTGCAACAATGAGAAGTACAAGTCATTATGTTGAAAATGAACTTTCAACTTTGGTGGGGGGGAGGAGGAGCAGAGAGGATTGGGGGGGTAGTAGGGGGATGGGAAGGGATGGGAAGGGGAAACAAAGGAGGAGGCTACAATGCTTGATAAGAAATGTACTCATCTTGCTCATGTAATTGTAACCCCTCTGTACAGTATTTTCACAATAAAAAAATAAATAAATAAAAGAAGTGACAAGAGACCTCATAAGGTGTATTAAGTAGTGAGAGCGAAAGTACTGCAGGAAATGGAGAGGCCTTATTGTCCTTCCTACCTTTCAGACTTGTGAAGACACAGCAACACGGTGACATCTTGGAAACAGAAAGCAACACTAACCAGAACTTTGATCTTACCCTTCCTACTCTGTAGACCTCTGAAAGTAATTACTTCTTATTTAAAATTTCTCATTCAAGGATAAACGAAGACAGTAGAATTTTAGATTTTTACTCTGTAGCTCATGGAACACTACTGATTTTGAACAAATCAATAATTTGGCTGTCATGTTGAGGATGATTTGTAACTGGACAAATATAAAGCCAAGGGGAAAAGGTGCCAGGTTATAGCAATAATGCAGCTGATAGATTTCATTGCCCTTCATTAGACTGGTAGAAATGAGGGAAGTAAAACTCAAACGATGTTCCTTAGAAAGGCTAACTCACAGTCCAACAAAACAATGTAATTCCTTAGAAAGGCTAATAGTCCAACAAAACAAACACCAAGAAATGGTTATTCAGAAGCGGGGGTGGGAGGTAACATCAAGAGGAGAAGGTAGGCAAATTAAGGGAGGAAGGGAGAAAGGCTGCCATGAAATTTATTGCATATTCTGCCAAATCAAAAAAGTTGAGGGGAGAGGTGATTTTGGGAGGGATGTGGAGAATGATGAAAGGGGTGATATGGATCAAGATGCATTGCATTGATACACTACTTTGTTGAATGGCAACTCCTTTGAACAACTGTTAAAGATTTTTTTTAAAGACAAAGTGAAGTTCTAGATTATTATTGTACGTTTGAAGAAGAGCCAAGGGAGCTCCACGTCACTGAATAATCCATGTGTAACAAAGCAAGAAGTCAAAGATGGCTGAGAACTTTTTTCTGGAACAGTAAGCAGCATGGAATTTTTTTTCTCAAATCTTCAGACTAAGTCATGTAACTAAAGAAAGGAATGTAGATTTTAAAAAGAAAAGTTTAATGTAGAAGATGTCAAGCACAGTGGTAGAAATAGAACTTAAAATGTTCATGTTGAAGTGACATGAAATTATATTAAGAAGGAAGGAGTTACCATATGTGGAGTGAGCTATGAGAACAAGAGAAAAATAGGAAGGGAGGGCCTAAATAACACTGGCCTGGATGACTCTTTTGAAGGATTCCATTGCAGAGAAAGAGAACTGAAATACTAAAGAAGCAGGACAGTAGAAATTACAGGACCGAAGATAACTTGTTGAGAAAGAAAGCCTAGTGATATAGCAGAGACAAAGAAAATCACTGGGTTGAGGACCTAATGAACAGGGAGAGTATAAATGTGCATGGAAGCACAAATTTGAATTAGGGAGAAGTTATGTGGCTATTCATGCAGACTGTGTGGTCAAGGTGGTATTAGGCTGCTGGACAAAATTGTTGCTGATTGCTTCTATGGTCTCAGTACAATATAAATCAAGATCACCAGCAAAAAAAAAATGGTTGTGAATTTTCAGTGAAATGAACCAGAATCGATTTTTTTTGAAATATAGAATATTGGAGTCTTTATTATACAGTTAACAGGCTGCAAGCAGCCGGTTGTTACAAAGGCCTGCAGCACACAAATACACATAAAACAGCTAGGAAACATGCTAAAGAAGAAAGAAATAACAAAACAATACCAACAAGCCAATTCAGCTTCAATGGAGAGATAAATTGGGATGCCATGATGACCGGAGATGAGCCAGGAGACAAGACATGATCACGGAGACACACATGACATGGCCCCAGAATCGATTTTATCCCAGATAAATTCAGCTGTTTATGCTCTGGCATAGATAGAGTTTAAATAATGCTCTATTACTTACTAATCCTGAAAGATTTTATTCTTATTTCCCAGCTTCTTTTTTTTTTTTTAAACTTACAGGTGTTTTGTAAGATTCAAATGAGATAATATATGTATATTATAGTGATTAAGAGCTCAAACATTGGAATTAGTCTGATTAAGTTTAAATCCTGACTTCTAGGCTAGTAAAAGAGAGAGAAAGACTCCTGAGGGTACATGCAAAGTGCTGTTTACAATTTCTTACATGGAGTGAAATCTGAAGTATGTGAGAGAAAGTAATGTTGACTTAAAAAAAATCACAATGAAATGGAAGTTAAAACACTCAAGGAACAAGAGGTGTCTCTAGGTAGATGACTGCAACAGGGAGGGTATTGTGAATAGTTTAATGGAAGAACCTTCAAAGGTCATTCAAAGGGGAAAAGGAAATAGATCCAAGGAAAATGCCACGTTACCTTGAAACTTAGTAGTCCAAGAAGTATGGGAAGAAAAAAAATGGCCCCCATTTGAAGGAATTTAGACTATATTTAAACTGCTTAATTCTCTATAGTCCAGTTAGAGGACCATACTTCACATAAAATGATTGTGTGTATGTGTGTGTGTGTGTGTGTGTGTGTGTGTGTGTGTGTGTGTGTGTGTGTGTGTGTGCGCCTCAGAAAATACAGCAGCAAATTAAACCAGACAAAACATCTGAGTATCGGTATATTGAAGAGGGTAAGAGATAGTTTCATTTCACCTGAATTACTCCTTCCTCCATGGTGGACGAGGTCTGCAAATGTTCCCATAGTAAAAAGTTTGAGAAGAATAGATGTACAGACTTCCCATCCTTACACGATTTGGGCCATGAGGAATATTTCTATGCTATGTGTGGTGATACACGCGTGTAATTCCCACTACTCAAGCAACTGAGGCAGGAAGATCATAAGCTCACAGCTAGTCTGTGCTACATACTGAGACACTGTATCCAAAAAAGGAAGATGGGCAAAAGGAAAAAAGGAGCAAGTGCAAGAAGAATAAAACAAGCAGCAGCAGCAGCAGCAATAGCAACAGAGGCGAAAAAAAGGAAGAGGAGTTGGAAGATGAGGAGGAGGAGGAGGTGGAGGAGGAAGAGGATAAACTACTTCTGCTTTGCACCATTCAAATCGTACAACTGAACAATCTCAGGTCACAGTTTGCCAAACTTGTCAGTATGTAATTTCTGCTAGCAGTTTCTTATGAATGATCCTTTCTATTTTGATGGGATCTATCAGAGTGTCACCTATTTTTATTTTTTGATTTTAGCTTTTTTTTTCTTATTTTTGCTTAATCTACCTGCAGACTTGTCCATTTCATTTATTTATTTAAAAAAAACTTTTATTTCATTGATTTTTTCTACTACTTTCCTAGTCTTATTTCACTTATTTCTGTTCTTTTATTAGCATCATATATTTGTACGAAGAGGTTCCATTTTGGCATGTCCATACATTCAGACAATGTACCTTCCTGAGCCTCAAATCCTCCATCATTCTCTCTAATCCCTCCATTCCAAAACAATCATACCAGGCCTTGTTATTACACTTTCATGTATATAAATAAAGTATTTCAACTATATTCTCCAGCTTTTGCCCTCTTTATCCATATCCATCCTCCTTTTCCCCACACTAGTATCCATACCCTAGACAAAACTGGTTTTACATTCTTCTCATCTATTTTCAAATGGGATGATTTCATATGTGCATATATTTTTCTCTATTTTTCTCAGTATTGGGGAATTTGTACTTGCAGGGCAATAGATCCACCATCTGGGCCATGCCTCCAGCCCCTTTTTGTCTGGGCTGCTTGGGCCATGATCCTTTTATTTGTGTTCCCTATATCATTGGGGATGACAAGCTCACATCTGGGATAACAAGTGTAGGCCATTGTACTCCATCATTGAGTAATAAGGAGTCTTGTAAAGTTTTGTACCCAGGTTGGCCTTAAATCATAATCCTCTAGTCCCACCTCCCTATAAACTTCCTTCTTACAGTATGCCATAGTTTTGGTATAACGATGCTTACATTTTTATCTTAAGATAGTTGTTCTGTGTTTTCGCTGATAATTATTTTCCCTGGTTGTTTACTCAGAAATGTGGCATTTAGTTTCCAGGTATTAATACACTTTACTTTCTCTTTTGCCTCTCCTTTCGGGACACTCAAAATGCATGTATTGTTTTGCTTAAATTATGCAGCTTTTCTTCATTCATTTTTTTCTTTTCTCTTGTCTGTCTGAATAATTTCAAATGATGTGTCTTTGACTTTTCCTATCCTTTCTGCTTCCTATTCAGGTCTTGTGGTGAAGTTCTCTATAGAATTTTTCTCTTCCATGACTGAATAGAAAATAGCTCCAGAATACTTAAAAAATAGTTTTGAGCTCTTTACTAAATTCTCATTTTGCTCATATTCTTTTTTTTTAATTTTATTTTATTTTATTTGTGAACATACTGTACAGAGGGGTTACAATTGCATGGGCAGGATAATGCGTACATTTCTTACCATGCACTGAAGCCTCCTCCTTTGTTTACCCATCACATCACTTCCCAGCCTCCCCCCTCCCTCCCCAGTCCCCATCCTTCTCCTTCCCCCTCCCCACCCCCCACCCCCGCACCAACATTGTAAAGCTCATTTTGGACATGACAACTTGTACTTCTCATTGTTGCAACAGGTCCACCTGTATCCTTAAACAACTGGTTTTTCCCCATCTCCTCCACAAGTTATACTGACATCAAATATAGCAAAGAGATAATCTTATAAATGCATTAGAAACACATGCATGAAAGAAAAAAACATTAAAATACACATCTAAGGGTTCATTTTCCTGACATCACATTATCTGATCTTTTCCGCTTGACTCATACATATACTAGACATTACAAATAAGGGAAACCATGGGACCTAATCATTTTGCTCATATTCTTTATCCTGCAATAATTTACTCACTTTTCTTTTATTGCTCACTGAGCTGCTTTAAGAATGCATTGGCACCTCAGGACCAATGGAATAGAATTGAAAACCCAGAAATGAACCTACAGACCTACAGCCATCTAATCTTCGATAAGGGAGCTAAAGAATAGAATGGAAGAAAGACAGCCTCTTCAGTAAATGGTGCTGGCAAAATCGATTAACTACTTGTAGAAAACTAAAGCTAGATCCTTATATATTACCTTGCACCAGAATCAAACTCCAAATGGATCAAAGACTTGGAGTCAAAGCAGACACTCTGAAAACATTACAGGATGGAATAAGAGAAACCCTAGGTCTCCTTGGCACAGGCCAAAATTTTCTTAGTAGAGTCCCAGAAACACAACAAATCAAAGAAAGGTTGGACAAATGGGATTGCATGAAGTTGCAGAGCTTCTGCATGACAAAGGACATAGCTAGCAAGGTCAATAGAACGCCTACATTGGGAGAAGATCTTCACTAGCCATACAACGGAAAAGGATCTCCTATCTAAAATATACCTGGAACTCAAAAAATTAAATCCCTGAACAACAAATCCTCAAAGAAACAACTGCCCAATAAAAAAGTGGGCTAAAGACTTAGAGAAACTTCTCTGAAGAGGAAAGAAGGATGGCCAATAGACACATGAAGAAATGCTCAACCTCCCTAGCCATAAAAGAAATGCAAATCAAAACAACATTGAGATACTACCTCCCCCCAGTTAGAATGGGTATAATCAAGAACTCTAATAACAACAGATGCTGGAGGGGATGTGGACAGAAGGGAACCTTCCTGCATTGTTGGTGGGAGTGTAAACTTGTTCAACCACTTTGGAAAGTAATATGGAGGTTCCTCAAAAGACTCCATGTAGAGCTTCCCTATGACCCAGCAATCCCACTTTGGGGCATTTACCCAAATATTCACAAACAAGACCACACTAAAGCTACCAGCACAACTATGTTTATTGCAGCCTTATTTACCATAGCTAAGATAAGGAACCAACCCAGATGCCCCTCAGTAGATGAATGGATCAAGAAAATGTGGTATATATACACAATGGAATTGTATGCATCCAACAGAAAGAATGACATTGCCCCATTTGTTAGGAAATTGAAAGACTTAGAAAAAATTATATTAAGTGAAGTAAGCCAGGCCCAAAGAAACATAGGTCCCATGATTTCCCTTATTTGCCATAAGTAGTATATCTCTGAGTCAAGCAGAAAAGGTCAGATAAGTTGATGTTAGGGAAATTAACCCTAACATATGTATTCAAATGTTTTTTTCTTTCATGTGATTGTTTCTAACACATTTATAAGATTATTTCTTTGTTGCTTTGTATGTCCTTCCCCAACGGTATAACCCCTGCTTTCACTGTATTTGATGTTGGTATAATTTGTGAAGGGGAAGGGAAAAAACAAATCGTTTAAATAGGGATATAGGTGGACCCATTGCAACAATGAGATGTACAAGTTGTATGTCGATTATTAACTTTACAACTTTGGTGGGGGGGGAGGGTTGGGTGGGGGAGCTGGGGGAGGATGGGATGGGAAGGGGAAACAGAGGAGGAGGCTACAACGCTTGATAAGAAATGTACTCATTATCTTGACCATGTAATTGTAACCCCTCTGTACAGTATTTTCACAATAAAAAAAAAAGAAAACAGCCAAAAAAAATGCATTGGCAAAATGACCACAAAATGTCATGATCAAACAGTTTGGTACTAGCATAAAAAGAGACATAGACCAACTAAGACCAACAAACATCTAGAATGAATAGCCCTATAACAAACTTGTACATCTATGACCAACTAGTCTATAGTTAGAGTTCCAAGACTGCATGATGGAGAAAAAAAATCTCTCCATAGCTGTTGTTAGGAAAACTGAATGTTCACATATAGAAGAATTTTCCACACAGGAAAATCAACTGACAACAGATTGAGACTTAAACATTAGGACATGAGACTAGAAAATCTCTAAAGGAAACGTGAGGAATACCTCTTTTTGTTTTTGTTTTTGTCGGTCGTGGGGCCTGAACTCTGGGCCTGGGCACTGTCCCTCAAGTCTTCAGCCCAAGGCTAGCGCTCTACCACTTGGTCACAGTGCCACTCCTGGTTTTTTCTGTTTATGTGGTGCTGAGAAATCCAACCCAGGGCCTCATGCATGCAAGGCAAGCACTCTACCACTGAGCCACCTTCCCAGCCCCCAAGGAATACTGCTTGACATTGTTCATGGCGACAATGTTTTTGAAATGAAACTAAAAGCAAAACAAAAGAAAAAATAGAAAGTGGACAAAATCAAGCTGAAAAGAATCAATGAAAGGACAAGATATAAAATGAGATAAAAATACTTGCAAGCTATGTTTCTGATAGTCACCAATTTTAACAGGAAAAAGAAGAAGAAAAAAAGAAAAAACTCTGATTAAAAATGGGCAAAGGACTTGAATATTTTCCCAAATATATATATACACACACATTCAATAAGCATATTAAAAATAAATATATTTACTAATAACTATGGAAACTTAAAGTCACGACAAGATATTACTTCATGCTTATCAAAATGGGATCAGTAAAGAGGAAACGGGAAACATTTCCTGAGTAAATGAGAACATATAGTAAAGAAAACTGTGGGAGAATATTGATGGAAATATATGTTGGCATAGTTTTTAGAAAACATGGAGATTCCCCAAAAAAACTGCAAGAGGAACTGACATATAACCCAACAAACCCACTTCTGTGTGTTTATTTAAATGAATTGAAATCAAGATCTTAAAGAGATACTTGCATTTTTTCACAGTAGTTAAAATATGCAAAATCACAAATTATCAAAAGGACAGAATGGATATACATTGTTAGATAGATTTATTTGTATAATGATAATTACACTAAATATAATATATATTGATATATGTAAATATAATTTATCTTTAAAGATGAAGGAAAGCCTGCTTTTGACACAATTTTAGGTTAACTTGGAGGATATTATGCTAAGTGAAATAAACTAGACAGAGAAGACACACACTACTTAATCTCACTTATATGAAATAACTAAAATAGTTAAACTCATGAAAGCAAAGAGGAGAATAGTGGTTAGCAGAAGCTGGGGGAAAAAAAAATAAGGAGGTATTCGCCAAGGAGTACAAAATACCATTTTTTGTTGAATGAATAATTTCAAGAGATTAAATGACTACCATTGTAATTATAAGTAATAGCACCATATGATATATTTTAAATTGGTTAAAAGTTAAGTTCTTAAGTGTTCCCATAGCAAAATAAAATAAACAAATACATGACTACATATATACCCATGTTAACTAACTTCATTGGGCAACTAGTTCACAAAAAAATGTAATGTACATCAAGTAGTCAAATTATATGTGTATATGTATAGTATATACAGTTCTTACTTATGTATATAAAGTTCTTAAAAACAGATTATTACTTTATTTATACTTTTGTACTTCCCACAAAAGCTGCCTTATTTATGCAGAAACACAAACATTTAGTATCAATTTATATATATTAACATTACAAACAGTTGTTTATTCCATTCATTTCAAAATATATCTGGAGGGGCATACAAAGCAACAAAGAAATAATCTTATAAGTGTGTTAGAAACAATTGCGTGAAAGAAAAAAAAAACATTTGAATACATATCTTAGGGCTCATTTCCCTAGCATCAATTTATCTGACCTTTTCTGCTTTACTCGGATGTATACTACTTACCCCTGCTTTCACTGTATTTGATATTGGTATAATTTGTGGAGGGGAAGGTAAAAAACAAATCATTTAAATAGGGACACAGGTGGACCCATTGCAACAATGAGATGTAGAAGTCGGTATGTCGAAAACGAACTTTACAACTTTGGGGGGGAGGGGGGAGGAGGATTGGGTGGGAGGGCGGGGGTAGGATGGGAAGGGATGGGAAGGGGAAACAAAGGAGGAGGCTACAATGCTTGATAAGAAATGTACTCATTATCTTGCCCATGTAATTGTAACCCCTCTGTACAGTATGTTCACAATAAAATAATATATATATATATTATATATATATATATATATCTGGAACTGGGTGCCAGTGGCTCATGCCTATAATCTTAGCTACTTAGGAGGCTGAGATCTGAGAATCATAGTTTAAAGCCAGCCCAGGCAGGAAAGTCTGTAAGGCTCCTATCTCCAATAAACTACTCAGAAAACTCCAGAAGTGGTGTTATGGCTCAGGTGGTAGAGCACTAGCCTTGAGCACAAAGACACTCAGGGACAGCACCTATGCTCAGAGTTTAAGCCCCAGGACTGACAGAAAAAATTAAATATATATTTAAATATATATACATATATTTAATAAATATAAATAAATATCAAATATATAACTATATATTTAAACATATATATTATATGTGTGTGTGTGTATATATATATATATATATATATATATATATATATATATATGCTGGGTGTCTTTTGACTCATACCATGTAAACTGCCCAGTCTGTCTACATGACACTATGTTAGTGACCCAGACCCAAATCAGTGAAATCATTTTGTATTCTGTCAGGAAGAGTTTAAAAGTATTACCAGTTACTATAAATAATATTGAAATGATTTCAAACAATCATGATAAGACTTTAAAATATCTGCAAAGTTATTTCACATCTGCAAAAGCTAAATTGCGGCAATCTTCACAGGAAAATTAAATCACCAAAAATAATACGATAATAAACTATTACAACATATACATAGCAGCTTTGTATCAGTGACACTAAGCTAATATGGAAAGTGCAAAAGGCTCTACTTCATAACCATTCTGCCTGGAATAAATAAAAACTTATGACAGAACAAATTAAGGAGTGAACGATTTAATACCATAATTAGTAGCGAGAACTGTAAAAATTAGTAATCATTGGAAAAAACCCTATGTTTAATGTATTAACTGTAGCTATTAAAACTGTATTACATTATTTTGTCAGATTATATAATGAGTGAAATTCTTTTCTAGAATGTAAACTGCTTCCTGAGAGCAAGATTAGATTTTAGGGAACCCTCATTATTTAGGCCATAGTTTAGTATACAATAGTTCTATATTAGAGTTTTCACATTGGGAGGTCTGATTCGATTGTAAAAACAGGATTTTAATAGTTTTTGATGAGATGTCAAAACATAACATTTAGCAACTGGTAATTTCAGGTCAGTAAATAAATCTGGAGCATCTGTGGCTCCCAATATCTTGGGAGATTTTAAAAGAGATACTTGGGGAAATTAGGGTCATTTTCAAAGTAACAGTATACTCCATTGGTCAAAACTTCCACCCCTTCTCAGAGATCATTGTAATGTCAGGTTAGTTCTAAAATAACCTTGTGAATTCCCTTCTGTACTAGCTAAAACACGAACATTCATGACTATAAGTCTGAAGGAAACTGGAAAGTTGAACCACCTAAATTAATAAGAATGTTTCTAACCTTCAATGCTCAAATAGAGGAAATATTCTTATTCATTAATCATCACATAATGTTCCATGGTCATATTGTAGCAGAAACCAATATATATATATATATATATATATATATATATATATATATATATATATATATATATATACATATATAATATATAGGTATGTATGTATGTGTGTATATATCCTGCATATATATATATATATATATCTTATAGAGATTATGTCTTTAAACTTGCATAGATCAATGAAACTAACTCAAAATTAGGTTAAATGTAATGAAAAAAATGTCTAAAGGACTAAATATATGAGAGCAGAGAATTTTCTTTCCTCCTCTCAGCAGAACCAACTTTGAGAAATGCATTGGTAAAGAAGACTCCAGGGGGATAATATATATCTAGAGGATTTGACATATTCAGGAAGTAGAAAAGTTCCACCAGAGGATGAAGATAGATAGTTATCTCACACACACACACACACACACACACACACACACACACACACACACACACACACACACACACACACACACACACAGCCAATTTCTCTGAAATTACAGAGATGGATAAAGAAATAGATGAGCATTTAGAATCATAGTTTTCCCACTGTAGTTTCCAGTCATAACTAAACTTAAAGGACATGAGGCAACTTTTGGAGGTGATGGCAATGTTTTAAGTTGATCAGGGGTGAGGGTGGAACAATAATGTATACATACAAAATAAATTAAAAATCATCACACTGATTCTCATAGCAGTTGGACCTTACGATATGGACCACATGACACTATAGCTAAGATGATTAAGAATCTAGCTATTAAATTAACAATTATTGAACTTTCTTAAAATTTCATTATAGTGAGAAGAAAGTGGTTAGTTTGTGAAAAGCTCATGTAGAAATCATGTAGCTGGGTGCTTGTAATGACCCATTCAATCCATTCCATTCACTAAGGGTCAGTCATAGAAGACATTCATTCTGATTCTCATAACCGATGATGGTTTAAATCTATCCAGTTTGGAAATTTACTTTTCCCCAGAAAGAGTTAGGTCAAATTTTAAGTTGTGATTTCAACTAATAAATTAGAATTGTTTCTATGGTATTAAACTATTATCTTATCTGCTTATCTTCTGTATCTGAGCAGTGAACCTTCTTTCCCTGATTCTTTTAGATCTCAGAAATGTTAAGCGAAATGCTGAAATGGGCCCACAAGCATAGGGTGGCAAAACTGAGGAAGACAATGTGCAATGCCTTTCTATATGAGGCAGAAACATGCACAATGCATAGAGGAAAAGGAACTAAAAATATCTTATGTTGTTATAAAGGAATGCAGAGCCAAAAGAAATTTGTCTGTGCTTCTTTCCCATCTGCGGCTCCTTTACTGAAGCAGCAATGTAGTCAGATCTGACTTGCCATCTTGCTATAAAAATTGTGGCTTCAACCAAGAGCTGTGCTGAAATGTCTCGATAAAGACATCTTTACATAAATACTGTATATATGTCTATGTTTTACACATATATTTGCTGCATGGGACTTTTGTACACACACTCTGTCTTCTCATCTACAGGTAACGTGTGAACCCACGATCGACACCTGAAGGGAAAGATTTCCCCTAGAAGGAAGAAAATGGTCATTTCACTTATAACTTTCTCTGACATTTAGAGATATTTTAAAGAGTTTTATTTCCTTGTTTTGAGTCAGAAAAGAGAATTATACCTAACTATTTTAAAGATTGGAAGAATATTTAAATACTATCCCCAGGCTGAGAGAAAGTTTAGAGAAAGTCTTAACCGATTAAATTGGTGCTAAGTTTCCCATAAAGAGCCAATCATGATATTCCTATAGTACTCCCTTCAGATTAATGTTTCAACTGGCTGACCACTCAAGCTCTAAACATTTGCCCTGGCTGAATTTTCCCACCATTCTTGGATGATTGTCTGCCTGGCAACAAGACAACAGAAGCACAAAGCCAAAATATGTGGGCATAGCTGCCTCTTCATGGCAGAGCCAACTTGGATCCCATCCATTGGCTGGGATGTCCCAGAAGCAGCCAATTTTAGTTCAGCCTCTTTAAAACTCTGGATTGTAAACAAACAGTAGGATCTTCCACAGTGGAAGGGATAATAATGAGAAGGATGAAGAAGATAGGGGGTAACTAAGGCTTTGCATCGAGTTTGACAGAGAATTAGAGATTCAAGAAAAGGTTAGAAACCTCCAAAATT
This sequence comes from Dipodomys merriami, assembly GCF_024711535.1. NCBI lineage: Eukaryota > Metazoa > Chordata > Mammalia > Rodentia > Heteromyidae > Dipodomys > Dipodomys merriami. The sequence continues at coordinate 13,773,366 of NW_027203382.1, read as the reverse complement.
TTGGCTAAGACTGCAGATCATTTAGTTCTTAAAGTTTATGAACTACAAATAGGTAGTTGTTCCATTTCTTAGAGAAGAAATGGTTAAGTTCTATATTTTTTTTTTAAATTTTCTCTTGACTTTTGCTGATATTTGAAACAAGGGATGAAAGTTGGATGTGTTTAATAGTCATGTGATGGTAGTAATAAGGAGAAGTTGCTGAAACTTCCTGGGTTTCATAGTAGTAATGTTCTCATGGATTTCACAAACAAGTCTTTCTAGATGAAATGACTTTAAAACTCATAGTTTATTAGATTTTGACAGAATTCAAGGAAGCCCTAGAAATATCTCTCACGTAAATCAATGCCTCTAGAATGAAATTCAACATTGATTGATATTTGTCTTCCCTGTCCTTTTGTCCTTCAATGGAATGGAGTCAATAGAGGAAGGAATTTAGAATGACATGGCTAAGCTAGGATTAAAAGCTCACTTAGCCAGTTATGGATCTCAAGATAATTTCCTTGAATGAGCTTCAGTTTTTGTAGAGTATGGGAATAATAATGGTAATTACTTTTGCGTACTTGTTATTAATGCTAGTGACCATAATGAAATAGTTACTATGGTCATTGTTGCATTATTATTATCTTATTACTATGTTATTAATCAAAGTGAATTTGAAACTCCTGGTACCTAGTTCGCAATATTATTTTAAAATTAAATGAAAATCATTTTATTTCAGTGCAGCAACTGTGGTCAATAGCATTATATATTTAAAATTCAATGTAACCAGCATTGTTAATTAAAATATAAATGAACAACTAACTCATTTGGACTATCCACCAATTAAGGAAACAAAACATCACATAAAGCCAACATGAATTCAGAAATACCTTCATATGTGTATTTTATTGATCAAAACATCATTGATAGACATTTAGGAATTTAAAAAATGATATTTTAGGGCTGGGAAGGTGGCTCAGTGGTAGAGTGCTTGCCTTGCATGCATGAGGCCCTGGGTTCAATTCCTCAGCACCACATAAGCAAAAAGAAAAAAGCCCGAAGTGATACTGTGGCTCAAGTGGTAGAGTGCTAGCCTTGAGCTGAAGAGCTGAGGGACAATGCCCAGGCCCAGAGTTCAGGCCCCACGACCCGACCCCCCCCAAAAAATATTTTAATGTTAGATATAGTTATTGTGATTTCTTTAGTGATTGGTGCACATATGGAGTGATGGGTCTCACCTGGTACCTCTGCCACTTCTCTAGATCCCGTTGGCATATGGGCTAGGTTTAGTTAAGGTCAAAATAGGCAGAGAAACCTTACTCTTACAACTCTGCTTGCCAAGTTGAAATGATAACCTGCTTGTTCCTAGGATTTTCAGGAAGCACTTGAGGATATTTCACAAGATAGTTGGGGATGGATACACACAGGGCTTTAAGGAAAATATATTTCTGGTGCATTTAGTAAGCTCTTGGATCTGAAGCGTGATACCTGCTTGAAAATCAGTGAATTATCACAGGCTTTGCCCAGGAAGCAAAGACAAGAATTATGACTGCACCCAGGCTCATACTTCAGTGAGTCAATGTTTTCAAATCAATGAAAAACAATCCAGTGATTGTGTTTGCTACAAAGAGAAAGCAATGTACGATGACATACAGTATTTCAAGCTGTTCAAATTAATGATGGCAGAGTGGCAAGATATATATCCATTAAAACCAAATAGATGTTTCAGAGTGTGTTGGCCAACAGGGATAAATAGTATCTCTGAAGCAAATAAAATTATTTCTCTCCTCAGAATTTTAGTCACAAATAATTCTTGTTTGGGTAATCTTCCTTTTCCAGAAAGTCCTTTTAGAAATTCTTAGCTTATCAGTATAATTTTCCTACCTGAACCAGGATTATGACTGAGGCATTAAAGTATGCATGCTTCTATAGTAGGTTCTCTGATGGTCTCATTCATATTTATAAGTTGATCATATTAAATGAATTAAATGTGAATGAGTAAAATATGTCAAATGCAAAGGCTACTCTTAGAGGAGTATTACATCATCAATAACAGCCTTGAAATTAATGGCCTTGTTGAAGAGCATGACTGTTACAGAGGAAAAGATATGTGCAACTTATCTTTCTTGATACTTTCCCATCTATATTTTTATTAATAAGTCTGTAAAAGGTTCATACATGAAGTATTAGGTATGTCCTTTTTAACTAAGAGTACTAGGGTTTGAACTCAGGCCCCTGTGCTTGTGTTGATGGCATGCTAACATTTTAGTCATATCTCCATCCCAGAATTTGCTGGCTGTATTAGAAATGGAGTCTTAGAGACTTTTCTGTGCAGGCATGTTTTAAATTGCCATGATTCCCTGGATCAGCTTCCTTAGTAGTTTGATTTCAGGTGTGAGGTGATCAAGTAACCAGCTAATATGGACCATCTTTAAGAAGAAGCATCACATGTGTGGTGTGCTGGTGTCTAATGCCTGCAATCCTAGTTACTTGAGGGCATGACAATGGGAAGATCATAGTTCAATACTGGCCTGGGCAGAAAAGTTTACAAGGTTCTTTTCTTAACTCATATCTGGGGATGGTGGCACACACCTATCATCCTAAATTATTTGGGAGTCTTAAGATAGGGAGGCTCATGGCTCCAGATTAACCCTGGCAGAAAAATCTATACTGATTCCATTTCAACAGAAAGAAGCGTAGGCTTGGTTGGACATATTTGTTATTCCAACTAAGATAGAAAGCTTACAGTCACTCAGAATATTCTATATCCAAACTGGCCATTCTATTTATGTTCTGGGTGACAATAGACAATATGGCATTTAAAATACACAAAAAAGAAAAAGAAATCAGATCCAGCTGCAGTGGCTTCCTACTCTACTTAAAATAACTCTTCAAGATTCTACACAATGATATCAAAGTCCTACCTGGCCTACTCCCTCCTTCTAATCCTGATCTCAATATCCGAACTCCTTGTCAGTGAAATATAGTCTCTCAAATGTTGTTTGCCTTGTCTGCTGAGTACATACACTTGTTCTTATCCTTCCCAGCACATGATTGCCCTTCATTGTGTGTGGCTCACTATGTTTTTATTCAGATCTCAATTTTTATGTTGACTTCTCCATTAAAAAAATGTCTTTCCTGACTCCCAATGCTGAAGTAAGCATAGTTACTCACTCACACTATTTCATGATCCACTGCATAACATTTCTAACACCTGTCATTTCCTTATATGTGTTGGTTTGTTTATTGCATTTCTAACCTTCTCCCAAAGAATATTAAGCTCAATGACACTAATTTACAGTTGGATTCCTAGTCTCACCAAATTACATTCTCAGCGATTAGTTGAGTAAATCCTATGTAATGGTGCTACTACAACTGGAGAACAATGACAGAGTACCCTACAAAGAATCACCTCAGAGGTTCTGATCGTGATTCTCTGCCTTTCTTTATCTGCTTAATAGATGCCATAACTGTGCAACTAAAGCAATGGAAGAAAAAAATCTTTTGTTAAAAGTAAAGTAGTGGGAAGGGGAAAAACAAATTGTTTAAATAGGGATACAGGTGGACTCATTGCAACAATGAGATCTACAAGTCGTTATGTCGAAAAACGAACTTTACAACTTTGGTGGGGGGAGGGGGCGGGGAGAATTAGGTGGGGGGCTGGGGGGAGGATGGGAAGGGAAAACAAAGGAGGAGGCTACAATGCTTGATAAGAAATGTACTCATTATCTTGCCCATGTAATTGTAACCCCTCTGTACAATATTTTCACAATAAAAAAGGTAAATTAGTAGTCTACATTTTAGTAGTCATTTGCATCTCAAAGTGAATAAGAAAAACAGTTAACATATATGGAACTTATGTCCTAAGCTAAGGATGAGAAAAGTGAGTTAAAGGGAAATGAGGGCTCCAAGTTCCACCTGCTGACTTCAAAGTGTGCCCCAGCTCCTCTCACGAGAAAGATTTTTGTATAAACACGTGAAGCCCTCATGGAGGCTTAATTTTTCCTAGAAAAAGTCTCCAAGTACTGACAGAAGATGGCCATCTGTTCTTCACATTGCTGAAGCCAGAACAAAAGGAAAAGAATAAAATGTAGTACAGAGGGTTTAGATTAGATCTGAGGAAGGATGCCTACACAGAAAACTGAGTTCTTACACAATGGGATAAGTTTTGGGAGGAAAATAGTTTTAAACTCATTTAACATAGAACTCTTTAAATCGATTCAGATTCGTATTCCTAAAGAGTATTTAAGAGAGAATTTTGTCTGAGGTCAAAAAAGTGGATTATATTCCTTTATTCTTGGGAGTGATATCCATTTCATACAGTGATGGAAGACATTTAAATGATCTTAAGCAATCAGAAAACCAGAGTGGAGATGTAAGGTGGTATGAGATATATATTGGCCTGCTGTTTAACATGTGGTTACAGAGAATTATGACCAAAAAGAAATGAATCTGAATACATTAAGCAGTTTTATTCAACTTTTATCATAAGCAAACAGGAAATCTATTGTGTATCATAGTTGCCTGGCTAGAGAATTTTCAGAAGCCTGCAAAGAGAGCGTCATAACCCTCACAAAATAACAACCAACCAACCCAATCCTTTGTTTTAACAAATCTCTCCATACAGGATTTCCTCCTGATTCAAAACATCCCTTATTTGAATATATAACCAACCTTTCAACTTCTGAAAAGTTCATAATCCATTTTTTTTCTCTTCCACCAATTCCCCCATTTTCTTTATAACTCAATCCAAACAAATGCTCCAAAGAGTGCTTGCAGGTTTCCAGAAATCTTTAAACCAAAGTCTATGCATTTTTATTTTGGAACTTTGGACATTTTATTTTGATACTGTTTTCTTGTCTAAACAGGTTTAAAATGCTGATGATTATATCCCATCACACCTCCATTTGCCTGATAATTTTAACAAACTACAGACCAAAAAATAGTTTTTTTAATGTGTATATGCTGAACATGTAAGGATTATTTTTCATTATTCATTAAAAACAGTCTAATAATTTAAAGAATAGTTAATAATAATATTTAAATAATTTCACATTGTATTACTCTAATCTAGAGGTGATTCAAAATATACAGAAGGATATGTGTAAAATATACTATACTACTCTACTGCAAATACTACACTGTCTTATACATGGCTTGAGAGTTCACATTTTGGAATCTGTGGGTGGTTTTGGAGTCTACCCCCATGGATACTGAGAATGAGCGTAATTACTTTACGAAGCTGTATGCATACTTAGTACTCAAGGACCAAACTGTGTCCAATGTGCTTTCAGAAAGAAGTTACCAGAAATCCTGTGTCTGTGGAAACATACTGATCAGAAAAAGCATGTTGAATGCACACAACTGTAAACAATAAGTAAACAAAGAGGTATATTTTTCTCCTCTTAAACACAAAAGGAGAAAAATAATTTCAATAAATATCCTCCCTTGAATGTTGGCATCTTAAAGTTCACGTTTGTATAACTTTACTTCAAGTTAATTACTCTATTCAGTTTCATTTTATACCTGCATAAAATGTACACTTTGTGTAGACTAAAAAACTTAAGTCAACCCTGGATGTTGAAGAGATGTTTTGGTTTATTTCCTCAAAAAGATTGTGGTACATTACTCAAGATGAAGATCCACTAGAAGAGATGAGGCCTTGTGTTAAAACTGTAACTTGATCACTTGACTAAAATGATCTATATTAACCTTACAGAAGTTACCATCCTTTTAAAATCAGCCAATGTAATTCAAATGAACTTTACTTGTTGCCGCACCATATGGGAAATCTAACTCAGGGCCATCACCAGTGGATTCTCTGTCTCTAGACTACTACTCTACATATACTAAAACAATGCTGTTGACAATCACATTTGCCAGTTTGATAACCTAGAGAAAGCTACATCGAAACTAGTGTGTCTGAGACCACCATGGCACTTGAAAGAGAATGAAAATTTAGTTGACTTGGTTAGTTCTCGAGCTCTATTTCCCCTGAACATTCAAGGCAGTACAGATGCAGGGAGCCAATCGCACACTCTAAAAAAGTTGCCTTAGTAACCTGTCAGCGAGCTGGAGCCGTGGCAGCTCTGCCATATAAATGACTATGTAATTGAAATGGATAAAAAGTTAAAACTGAAAAAATACTAAAGACCACTCTGGTAATAAATATTGAGTTGATAGCCATCATTATTGTCAGGTTTATATTCCCAACATTATAACACAAAGTAAAATTGATAATCATTTGAACAAGTCTATTTTATGGGACTAGAATTTCTGTTATCTAAGGAACTGGGAAAGTCATCTTCTGAGACTTGAGTATGCTCAAGTTAATAGACAAGGTACTTAACTTCACAGTGCCTCAGTTTTGTTGTTGATGATTTTTGCCTTTAAAATAAGAATAGACATAATTTCTGGGACAATAATTAATTATGCATGAATCATGACTATCCATACATAAAACTTCAGAAGATATTAGTTGTCCCTTGCAGTTATTAACTTTTCCATTGCAAGTTTCAAGATTATCACACAAAAGAAATTCACACACATTTATTGGTAACTTCTCTTTGTAAGACATCATTTTAGACAAAAGGATCTTTTCTGAGAAACTTTAACAAGCTAATAGAATTGAGGTGTGTAGTCAAGCAAAATCATTTAAAAGTAAATAAAGCAGAAGTTAATGCACAAGAAATGAAATGACAAGAGCTCAGAAAAATTGGGAATTACTTAACCTAAGTAAAGAGAAGCAGAGATGATGGAAGAGAAACTATTTGTACAGAAACTGAAAGGGCTGAAAATAGAATAAAGAAAAAGGACTTTTCAGTATCTCAGATAGCACAGCAAGGGGATAAAGGTAGAACTTTATTGGACATTTATAGAGGATAAGGAGTTAGTGATTGTTAAATTGACTAGAGAGCGACATGTGAAGATGAATAGAAAATAAAGACTTTAAAGGGCATAACATAGCAATCCCTTGATTAATTTAGCCTGATTCTAGACACCTTGAGAAACAATTGACAAAGCTTCAAGCTGGTGGTCCTCAGAGTATGGTTTCTGGACTTCTGTAGCAGCAGTGTCATCTGAGACAATTAGAAATTCCCAGGCCTCCACTCATCTCAACAGATGCAGAATCTTTGGGGAGAGTGGCAATTCATACTTTATGAGTCTTCTAGGTGATTCCATTGCAGATTCAAGTCTGTTTCACTGGTATAATGCATAGAATTGGTAGAAGAGGAAAAGACAGAAAAGTCTGAGATCCACCCGGAACCAAGTAAACCAGTAAATGGACTATCAAGAATGCTACTGAAAACGCACGTGGGAAGTGTGAGAGGGAATGAGGGTTTGACTTCATAAATGAAGACAGAGAAAGGGGATTTGAACTAGTATTTTATAAAAATGCAGTCAATATTTTGGGAGTTTGTTGGTCTTTGCCATTTTTGTAGGAACTTTCCAAATACAGTCTCACATTTTCGCCCCGACCAAATTCCTCTTATTTATACTTATTGTCGCTGAGAGGTATATCACAACTTTTGAAATGGGGTGGCTTTACAACATTTTTGCTCAGGTTGGCCTCAAACCACAATCCTCTTGTTTTCAACCTCCCTCATACTAAGACTATAAGTGTGAGTCACTACATCCAGCTGGCCATTAGTAAAGAAAATTATCTATCAAAATAAACTGTAATCACATGCACTATATTATATAGACACACATGACTAATCTGAAAATATGAAACTAGTATAATGATTTCTCCTTTCTCCTTCAAAGAATTACATCCTCTTAAAACAGAAAAGAAATATTCTGTTACATTGCCTTTAATATGCATGTAGTACATTTTGTCTGAATTTGTTAGTTTCTCTTATCAGTAAACCTAGTAATTCTTCTCTTGCTAAATTTCAATCCATTTGGTTTCACACTAATTTCTGTGGTCTTATTTGTGCATTATTTCAATTTTTCATTATATATTGTACCATTTTGTATTCTCTATGATTATGTTTTCACTGAACAGATGCACTACAGTTTTGCTGCACCAAATTCTATGATCCATAATTAGATGTCAATATGTTTTCTTTATGAACTAAATACATTTTTAGTTACTTGGACATTAATTAAAATCACATGCTGAATTGTTACATCCTTTCAACACATTTTTGAAGAAATATTTTTGGTTTACTTGAATGCTTTAGAACATTCAATTTTATACTATATAATTCTTATTTTTACATAAGAAAAAATAATGTAGTTATTATATAAATATTAATTACAGAGTTACACCACAGAAGCTATTAATAAGGTGTAGCATTCACACACAAAAGAAATGTGATTTGGTGGATTAGAAAAAGATTGTAAATTCTTAAATTGTTGTCTTTTAAATATATCCTGATCTGTATTTATTTACATAGTAGTTCTAGTAAAAATAAGGGAAACTAAATTTCAGCATAATAGGAACCAGCAACTAATATTGATCTAGCATGTACAAAGAAATGCATTTTTAAATTCACAAAAATTCACACTGAAAGACAAAAAAGAAGTGAGGATTTTTAAGGTGATATAAAGATTAAACTCATCAGTAATGTCATATTCTACAATCCAGAATGTAGTAATCTTTCATCAATTTTCCTGTTATAATCATTTATAAAAACTGGAAACCATTTCCTAAAGAGTATTTCTAGACTAACAATATGTTGGGAAATTGAACCTTGGAGAGTTACTTCATTTTATTTTATTTTATAGGTGTGTGCCATTGATGTCCAACTGAGTTGCTTGGTTTACTGTAGAAATCTTCATCTGTTTTTATAAATATAAACTGAAGTTGTCAAAAATGAGCAAAGATTGGGGAATATAGGAGGGAATTATTCTAATGTATTCCTCCTGTCATTGTATCCTGTTACACTGTAAGTTTTCCCCATTTATAGTTACACAGAGTTCCTATGGAATGCAACAGGTATAAAAGTCCCTTCAACACAATTGGCACAACAGAAGCTGAAAATGGTTTCAAAATAGTAGACCAAAGTCTGCCTAAAACCTAAGGAGGCATACAAGCATAAGCTATAAAATTATAGAAATTTGCTTATTCTAAATAACTTCTTCCCTTGGGGTGTCTATTGACTTGTTCCCAAGAATATCACATGTGGCAAATTGATATTAATCTGATTACCTGTGAGTATTCTGAACTAATTATATCTGTATAAAGTGGTCAAAGACCAGTGGTAGGTTCCAATACTCAGCATTTTAAATGGTGAGGTGGCATTTTTGAGAATATACTTTAGGAAATGCTGGCTATCAGAAATAAGCTTTCTAAACACATAGTCACATTTTAGCAGTGACATTTACATGCATACTGCTTAATAGCAAAGTTTAAAAGTAAGAGAACTAGTTTGCCTGGAAGGCTCCAGAAGAGCCATAGGAGGTTCTTGTTGGTTCAGAGACAGATTGTTTACTTCAAACTTTCCTTATTTGCGAAAAAGTGTCCAGATTGGCAGAGCTGATGAGATCCAGGTAGGAATGTGTCGAATTTTATGTTCCACCCTAAGCCTACCTGAATCAAAATCTATAGACCCACAAGGTCTCTTGGTGACTTGTATTAGACAATGTAGTTGGGAAATATTTATCTGAGGCATTCAGTCCAATACAATGTTCATGAAGTGTGTACCTTAACTTATCCAATAACACCTTGGATAATATGGGAGATAGCTGGATGCATAATAACACTGAGACACATTTTCTAAATTGGTTGCTCATCTGAAATTCAAGTTTAAAGGAGCATCCTGCATTGTACCGGCAAGTCTACTGAGATGCAAGTGCTATCTTTGCTCTTGTTATTTTAGATATTCCAGGACAAAAGTCCCTGAGATCTTCACTAAGATGATTATAGGGTCTAATTTACCACAAGCCCTTACAAATTTTCACAGTTCTGCATAGTTTCCCTGTATTGAAGTTACCACTACTCTGAGTAAATTACTACAGGAGACAACAACTTCTTTCTTATATCAGGTTCACATGACTATTTGCTACTGACTTACTGTTTGTAGCAATAAGACACATTCTGTATCCCACTGAAAAACTTGTGCAATTTTGAAATAAATTATAATCTCAAAATAATTCATAGGAAAATAAGAAATATGCAGAATAATATCTTAATGAGGTAGAAAATAGAATGTTAAGTAGAGTATTGATTCATAAGGTTATTTATTTAGCAAAATAAATGTCATTTCTTGGACACCATCTTCCAGAGCCCAGATGATAAAAGACAAAGTTCAAGACTTGCCCACATAAGGAATCTAAGAGAAAATTCTGTAAATCTAGACCTCAAATCTTCATAACAAAACTGAAATTAAAGATGACTCCCTACAATTTTATATTTAAAAAGATTATTTTTCCTGAAACATAGCCTAAATTCACACATTGATACATTGAAAATCTCAAGCAAAAAAAAAAAAAAAAGAAAGCTTAAATTTGTATTCATCTAAAAGGGTCACACACATGCTTTCCACAGGCAAATGGAAATTTTTTCTTGAGCACCTACCTTCACTTTGATCTAAATTATTTCTGAGAGATTATACTTTAAGAAACCTAAGGTCACTGTGTGAAATGTAATAACCCATTCCTACTTTTCCCAACCCCAAAGACACCAAAATGGAGAACAAGTATAAAATAAAAGGATTTGTCAATATGAAATATTAAGGAGTGTATCTAACATGTTTAAGAAACAAAAGAAGCATTAGGAATAGAAAAACCAGTAAATTATTAAAGAAATGAACTATTTTGAAAAAGAATCAGGGAGAGCTAATTAAAATAAAAATATATAACTGAAATGTAAGATATGATTGGTGGCTTTAATAATGCATCAGGAGCACAATAAAATATAATTAATAAACTGATAATAGTCTCAGCTCCCAACGGGCTAAACTTCATAGCAAAGACAAAGTTGAAAGTATTCATGAACAAAAGCCAGCTTGTAAATGATTGACAACCTAATTCTAACAACTTGCATGCTTTAAGACACTCGTTTCTAGGGTCTAAGTTTGCAGAAGTATAAAAAGAAGAGGAAAGCTAAAGTAAAGGCAATTTTCTTGAATGATAACTTTTGAACTTTATTTTAAATTAATGAAAGACACCAATCCACATATCCGAAAAGCCCCATAATTTTCACAAGATTCACAAAGAGAAATTCTCACTCAGGCTCATAACAGTAAAACTGCACAACAGAAAAATCTTACAATAATTTAAGAATGAAAGATTGTTCCTAATTGACTCAATTGAAACCAAAATTATATAGTCAATGTAATAGGAAAAATTTGACCAATGAATAATACCCGTGAAATATTTGTTTCACTTGATATAACTTTTCCAGAAAATAAGACTACCAGAAAGGAATCTCTATTAACTGGATAAACATAGCTATAAAAATAAGATATAGAAAACATCATTCTTAATAGTGAAATACTGAATATTAGTCCTCTACCCTGAGGAAAAATGCAATAGTACCTGATATCATAATTTGTATTCATGATTATACTAGCTGGTATAGCTATAAAAGAGAATTAAAGTATGTTTGCAGAAATATTTATGGACTTGGACATTAATATGTTAAGCAAATAAACCAAACTCAGGAAGACAAATGATACATGTTTTCTCTCAGATGCACAATCTAAATTTAAATAATGATGCAAATATAAATGAAGGGCTGCCCTTAGAAGGAAATATCAAGAACCTAAAGGAAAGCATATGCTTAAAGTTTCATATACATGTATAAAAATAGAATAAAGAGCCCTACTAAAATTGTAAAAAGAAAATTGGGGGAGGTGTCAAGTGGGATAAGAAAAACATAATAGAGGGAGTAAATTTAATTAAAGCATGTTATATGCATGTATGGTCATATCAAAATATAACAGCTTTATATAATGAATATATTTTACATGAAATGAATTTTTAAAGTATTTATATACATAATAGGAGATACAATTAAGATGTGTGTGTGTGTGTGTGTGTGTGTTTGTATGTATATGTGTGCTGATATGCTGTCTAGAACCCAAGGCCTTACTCTCTCCCTTGACTGTTTTTCTTAGGCTGGCACTCTACCACTTAAGCCACAACTCTACTTCTGGGTTTTGGTGGTTAATTATAGAGTCTTATGAATTTGTCTGCCCAGGATGGCTTCTAACTGAGATGCTCAGATCTCAGCTTCCTGAGTTACTGAGATTACCAGTGTGAGCTATTAATATATATATTAAGAATTGGCAGTACTGTGAATAGTAGTAAAACACCACTGGAAACATAAGAGATAAATAAATCCATAAGTTTTATCATACAGCAGAATGTTCAAGAGTAATAGAAAGTCATAAGAGATCCATTTGTCAGAGTCAATACACCAAAATAATACTGAATGAGTAAAGCAAGCCACCGAATACACATTGTATTATACCATGTATGGAACATTAAAAATAACACATAAAAGCAAGTAGCATATACTCTAGTATTGGAAATATGTGGTTAATCAAATAGAGAGAAAGGCAAGGAGGTGATAAATGTGTCTGAAAGTGGTAGCTTTCTCTGAGATGAGAGTGGACTGAATTCAGGAAAAATAACAGTACAAGATGTGTGAAGAATTGTAAATGTTTCACTTTGTAATTATGTAATGTTTACATTAGCATTCCTTGCAGAATTTATACTTTGCACAGTACCTGTATTTTGTGTTTCTTAGACTCTACCTGACATTTTATAAAGACCAATAGAAAACATCAGTATGGCATTATTAATATGCATACATTTAATACCATTGACTTTGAAGATAACATGCAAAATCAGCAAAGAGCTAGAATATGGGGAAGAGTTATTGGATAAATGCATTACAAATGGAAAACCTCTTAAACTAAATCTCTGCAGTTCCTCTCTCCTTGAGACTTTCCCTGAATTCTACCATTCAATTTACTCATGATAAACTGAAGTCCAAAGTCTATATGCAAAATCACACCAGATAATTAGAAGTTTATCAGCATAGGATAATTCAATACTCAGTTATTAAACACGTGCTATAGATGAGAAAATACACCCAGTGTTAGTATAAAAAAAGTACAGAAGATAGAGTGCCACTACTCACTGAGAATTATTTAATAACCTCCTAGATTCTCTCCCTCTCTCTAGCAAACTAACCATTTTCCTTGTGGTACCAAAAACCATGATTTTACTGTCCAATTTGTAGTAGAAGTTTTAAGCAAAATACTCTTCCTTATTTTATGGCAAGATTCTACCAATATAAACGCCTGCCAGGGCCAGGCTGATCACCTCCTGTGTGAATGTTGCCAAGGTGAAGAGGAAAGCTGGGGGCCAGAGGTTCACACAGTAGGGCACCAGGAAATTGTCTCCATTTAAGTTTTGTCTCACAGAAATGGAGACACCATGTTGCTCTTTCTTAAGACATGAATCTGGTCTAGATTTTTTTAATGGCGTCATCTAAATCTTCAAATGTTGCCAATCAGTCCATTTTCAAAAAACACCTGATGATCCAACAAATAAAGAGCATATTCTTTAGCATTCTGTTCAGGGCTTTCCACACTGCTCCCAAACTGCCTTGCTTCCTTCAGTCTCCTCTCTCACTCTCTAATTGGCATTTGTCCTTCTAGACCTTGGGTTTGTTGCTGTTGTTGTTGTTGTTGTCTGACAGTTGTAAGATGAGTGTGCCTCTAGATTGTGGTCTGTCCTGTCCACTTCTACTCACCTTAAAGGCCTGCATTACAAGTCACCTCCATTCATATGTCTTTCTCCAACACCTACAGAACAAAGTTAGCCAGGGCTTACTATATCTGGCTCCTTTTCTTTGTTCATATACATACAGGCTGTCCCTGACTTTCATATTTTCAGCTTCTGCACAGCCAACACTTTCATGCATTATACATCGACGCTCCAAAGTGCCTCTTGTATGCCAAACCCAGACTTTCCCCCATCAGCAGATCAACGAACATTTGCACTAATGTGTGGTGGCGCCGCCTGACAGCCAAGAGTTCTGTTTGGGCAGTCATGCCATCTTTGTCTGCAAGAGCTGGCTTTCTATAATTATTTGAATATTTCTTTGCTCTTTGCCCTTCTTATTTTGCCAAAATGAGTAGAAAATGAACACTGAAAGTGCTGATATTAATGATAAAAACCATAGGTCTCCTAAGCTTAATACACTTGAGACAAAGATGAAATCATTAGGTATTCCCATCATGGCACATCCTTAACCCCAATCAGGCTCTTGTAAGATTCAACACAGTCAACTGTGGTTCAATTATGAAGGGAAAAAAAATTAAGATAGAGGACACTGTATAAATGCTAGAGATAAATTATTGAAGATTATATGTAAGTGACAACTTGTAATTAGAGATTTTATCATATCTTTTAGCACTCAAGGGGGGGATCTCTGTATAACATGCAAGTCTATATTTTTTACTTTAAAATTATTACTCTATTATATATTTAAGGAATGAATTTTCATATGAATTAATGAATATTTTGCAAGCTCTTTCATTGGAAATCTTGGTGCTTTCTAAATATCTTTCATCTTTGTTACAATCCATCTACTTCCTTCACTTGGTCACACATCTTCACACCATCCTGGGTACTAAGAAATCTAGGCACACTCATACTCTAAATGACAGCCACCTAACTAATGTTGCTAGAGTGTACTTTCTTCAGTGAGAAGAGTTTGGATGATCAAATTAAAATAAAGATAGTACAAAACTAGTGGAGAAAACCAAACCTCTGGATTTGTAAAGTAGGAAAAAAATAATGTATTTTATTTTTACTTTTTTTTTTGCTAGTCCTGGGCTTGAACTCATGGTCTGGGCACTGTCCCTGAGCTTCTTTTGCTCAAGGCTAGCACTCTACCGCTTGAGCCACAGTGCCATGTCTGGCATTTCTATTTATGTGGTACTGAAGAATCGAACCCAGGGCTTCATGAATGCTAGGCAAGCACTCTACCACTAAGCCATATTCCTAGCCCTAAAAATTATCTAATAATGTCTGTGTATCTAACTCCCAAGGTATGTTACTTTTCTTACCCTCATACAAACTTATCAAGAACAAGTAAAGAAAGAATTCATCAAAACAAACACAAAAACCTCAGTTTAAGAAATTTGCCCTAGGGCTGGGAAGGTGGCTCAGTGATAGAGCGCTTGCCTTGCATGCCTGAGGCCCTGGGTTCGATTCCTCGGCACCACATAAGCAAAAGAAAAAAAGCCAGAAGTGGCGCTGTGGCTCAAGTGGTAGAGCGCTAGCCTTGAGCTGAAGAGCTGAGGGACAGTGCCCAGGGTTCAGGCCCCAGAGTTCAGGCCCCACGACCGGACCCCCCCCCAAAAAAAAAGAAATTTGCCCTGTATTACACACACACACAGAGAAAGAGAGATCTGTATTTTAAAACCAAGTGTTTATGACTCCAATATTTATCTTCTTTTAATATCATAATGTCTTCAGTATGTTTAGGATTATAAACATTATTGAATGCCTAATAAAGGTATGTTCTGTCCATTAAATCTGCTCTTGGACTATAACCACTTGACTTCCTTTTTCAGAGAGCCCTAAAATATGATGAGTAAGAATGATAAAAGGGATGACCTTGATGAAGAAACATTGTACTCGTAAACTGACATACTGAATTGAAATCACTTTGTACACTACATAAAGATAATAGGAATAAAGAAATAAAAAGAAAGTCCTAAGAAATATTTTACTTAAATGTTTCATTCAATTAGGAAAAATTAATTGAACAAAACAAACAAAATATCTTTTTCCTCATCCATTAAATAGTAAGTCTAAAATACATCTAAAATACTCTTTTTCATCTTTCCCACTTTTAAACTCACGGTCTCACACACTTACTGGTCTTCTATTACTTGAACACCATCTCTAGTCTTACTTTGTGCTGGTTATTTTGAAGATGGAGTCTCTTGGACTTTTCTGTCTGGGATGACAAGAAACTGTGCTTCTCCAGATCTCAGCCTCCTCAGTAGCTAGAGTTATAGGTGTGATCTGAGGGAAGGAATTATTTTACCAGACTAATTTATATTAACTTACACAAAGGAATACCTTTAATTCTTACAAATGCTGTCACATGCCTATAATCTGAGGATCTGAGAACACAGTAATTTTAAATATGCTTGTTTTACATAAATGGGGGCCTACTAGTACACAAATAATTCAGATAATTATTGGAGATGTATTTTCTTACCTTAGTTTCCTACTTCCTTTATCTTTCTCTTGACATTGAAATTAGTGCTACAAAAGCAGTAAGCTGATGGATTTTAAAGTTTTCCTTATCTACTAGCCCAAGTATAATCCACTAGCTCATATTTCTTAGTCTGTCTATATCATTTAAATTGTGTATGGTCCTGATCTATTCCTGTTTTGCATTCTGGCTATTTCTGAAATGGTTGGGTCCTAGAGGATGTGAAGAATCTGGCCTCTGGCTTCACTCATCTATATCTGTGTCTAGTGTACCAACTAGGTGCCTATTGCAGGAAGGACTGATACCCTTCCAAATAATCAAGGATTTCTTTTACCTCCCGCTGCAGGCATTGCTGTTACTATCTTATTCTTTGAGTTCCACATACACAAGAACTCATGGTGTCTTTTAATCACCTCACTGGAAGTAACTGAGAAAAGCACCATTGGACTTGGGTAATCCAGAGACAGTGGGTAACTAATGTAGGGTTTGAAAGCTCCACCTCCTCGAGGTGAAACAGATCCTTTAATACAATTGATGACACAGTGCTTTCCTGAAGCCACTTTTTCTTAGCCTATGCTCTTTCCCCATCCTCTTTTCTCACATGGATTTCAATCTTAAAATATTTTACTACTGTGTATTAAGTTGTATAGAGTGAAGTCTTTCATCATGGTATTTCCACATATGTATATAATGTATTTTGATCGTATTCACTCCCTCCACTACTTTTTATATGCCATGTCTTTCCTTAGTTTAATTTAGCTTTGAGATATTGGTCTTGGTGAGACTAGTTTATTTGACTTAACCTTCTAATCAACAGCTCCCTCCACTTTCAAATAAAGAAATAGTTTCATTCTAGAGTATTCTCCTAGAACAGTTAATTTTGATTCTTTTGGGTATTGAAAGAGGAGTGGACACATCCATCCCAGGAGACCACACAGAGGCAGGCAGCACAGGAAAAAGATTATTATAAGGTTTATTAGAGGAGCCATATTTCCCCCAAGAGGGAGCACATGGCCTCTGTCACCATCCAGGTAGCAGGAGGATCTGAGGGATAGGAAGTGAGGTAGATGGGAGTTCTAGTGGGTTTTGGGCTGAGAGAAGGAAGGGCCAGCTGTATGGAGGGAACTCCAGGAATGGGAGGGGGACCCAGGTCTAGGTGGAGCTGAGGACCAAAGGTGAGCATAACACTAACATTCCCCACTCTGTTGTTTAATAAGAATAGGGGGTATCAGGCCCGGGGATATGGATGGAGGTTGTTTCTTCTGGAGTTACTTGCTGTCAAAGGGCGAAGTAGTCAGGAGTCTCTGCTTTGTTGCTCAGCCAAGTACCAAACATGGAGCATCTGTTTGACAGTTTGGTTGGTAAAGGTCCTCCTTTTTCCATGGCAATAGTTATCTAAAATGCAAGACACAATTAATAAAAGGCAAAATTGATGTAAAGGCAAAAGTTGCCGTTAGCAGCCCAAGAGAGGAATATGCCATGGAGAGATTGATTTCCAGAAAGGGCTATCAAAGACCTGAAATTGCCTTTTCTGTCTCAGATTGGAGACAGCATGGCACCTGACTCCTGGCATCCTGGAGGAGGGGGAGTAAGACTTTTCTGCTTTAGGATCACAGTAACCTGAGGAGGGAGTAGCAGAAATATTTAAAGGTACAAGAACCAACGGGTGTCATGAGCTCTTTTGGCTACTTCCTGCTGGACTGGGGGCACAAGGAATCCCTGGAGCTGGGATCTTTAGGGTCTGGGTCTGCACTTGCCAAGGCAGGGCAGTGTAAGTGATGTCTCTGGTTGCCTGTAGGAACAGGATGGCCTTGACTTGTTTCCAAGTGGTATCCTGGGCAGGAGATGTTATCCTGTTGAAAGAGACTTTGGGAAAGATTAGGCAAAAAGCTGACAAAAGATCAAGCAAAAAGCTGACAAGGTGACAAGGTCAGTTAATATGAATGACATAAGAGAACACACATTGGCCATGGGCCAGAAACGTTCCACTTGGAGCATAAAGCCCATTACAGGGAAGGTGAAATAACTGGACTCAGGGCAGGAAGGCAGGAACAGGGTGTCTAGGGGTCTTTTGGGTAACTGGATAGGGGGAGCATAATGGACTGGTTGGGAGTACCAGTCAGAAGGTATTATAAATACAAGTAGCAAGCAACAACGGTAAGACTGCTAACTCTCTGTGCAGTTAGAAGGTAGACAGGTATGGACATTAGGTGGACAAGCAACTATTTCTCTTGATCTCCCAGCTCTGATTAATTTTGAAAGGGCCAGCATAAAGTGACTCCATTTAGGATGTTATCTCTTACTCCTCTCCATGGTTTTCCATTGTCAGGACTGACTTTGTCCTGGTGGGTGTCTCAGCATCCGTTGCTGGGATAGCTTATCCCAGTTGGCATTTACCAGGTTTGGACTCAAGGCCTAGGCACTGTCCCTGGGCACTTTTGCTCAAGGCTAGTGCTCTACCACTTACAGTCACAATGCCACTTTCAGCCTTTGACTGGATACTTAGAGGTGAGTCTGAGCCATGCCTCCAGCCTGGCTGATTAGCTGGGACATGGAGATTTAGAGGGATTCTTGGTGCCCAGGATGGCTTTGAACTGTGGCAAAGGAGTCTTTGTTACAAAAGCCCTTCTATTTCCAATTAAATCAACAAGATCAATGAGATAGAGGTTACCTATAACTTGTTAATAATTGACTAACAATTACTTGTCAGTATTTTTGTTTTTGTTTTTGTTTTTTTTAAGAAAACCCAGTAGCTGTTTTTTAAACTGGGACTGATTGGCACTATAAGTACCGCCCACTGCCTCTGGGCAGCCTGTTTAAAGTGGTTTATATACAATATTTAAACTCTAACAAATGTACAGGCCTTTTCTTGGGCTACAGCAGCATAGCCTGTTTAACACCCTGGTTTATAAAAGCGTTTTCTGGCTGGCAGAGGAACCTAATTTCTAGTGGTCCAAACAATGCCTACCTGTGTAGACCTTTAGACAGATCTCAATAGGGACATAATCTCAGCTCTACACACTTTTTAACAGATGAATTTAACCAGCTCAAAAGTTACTGTCAATTAGGACTTTGAGCAGATACAGGGGGGTTGGAATTTAAATTACTTTTTACATTTTACAACCTTAGCTTTTACTGCTATCACAGATGACCGGCAAGTTTTGCCCAGTTAAACCAACATGGGCGATAGGCATGCTTATAAATCATCCTTCCATGACCTTGATCAATGTTTTGGAGGGCCAAGCTTAAGTAATTCAGGATCTGATACCATTTTTGTCATCTAAGCAATTGCTGGTAATTGCCTCTGGATGTTTTAACATTGTCGGGATCCCCGGGTGCCTTTCTATAGTGGGATAAATGCACCTTTGGCATTTTCCTTGGTCTGTCACTGGACTTGAATTCAGAGTTTGAGTACTGTCCCTCAGCTCTCCAGCTCAGGGCAGCACTCAGCCACTTTGAGCTCCCAAGCACTCTGCTGGCAGATTAGAGATGACAATCTACAGGGACTTTTGTCTGCCAGGGCTGATTTGAGCTGCACTTCCCAGATCAATGAGTTTTTACAAACGGCCACTTATACTCCAATTAAAAGCAACAAAGATGGTCCTTGGAATTAGTTTCATAAGCATGGTTTTACCTGGAACTTATTAAGCTACATTTGACAAACTTGACCTGTCTTTTACTGTGGGCCTGCTGGAAACTGTTACAAAAAACTTTAAGGGCAAACTGGAATAATCCTAATTTATCTTTTTTTTTTACTTTGAAATAAACCTTTAGGACAATTTTATCTTTTAAACTTTTGTCTGGGAGGCCAGCCACTCCCTAAAACTTCCCAAATTTTTACAAATGGGACAGTCATTTTAGTCCCTTTTTGTAAAGTTACTTTACTTTGCATTTAAGTGTCTCATTGGGACTCGAAGGGAGGCCCAGGTCTGGGTGGAGCTGAGGACCAAAGGTGAGCATAACACTAATGGGTATATTTACAGAAGTGGTATGATTGGATTGTATAGGACTTATTTTTTATTTTGTTTGGAAGCATTCTACTAAATCCTATAGTGCATCCATTAATTTTCATTTCTACCAGCAATGGATAGAAGATCTTTTTGTCAATATCTTCACCAGTATTTGTTGCTAATTCATATATAATATATATAACATATTATATATATATTATTGTAAAGATACTGTACAGAGGATTACAGTTACATGAGTAAGGTAATGAGTACGTACGTTTCCTATGGAGCATTGTTACCTCCTCCTTTGTTTTTCCCCTACCATCCCTTCCCTCTCCACCTCCCTAACTCCTCCCTCCCCCAGCCCTCCATTATTTTTTGATGATAGCCATTCTGACTGGGGTAAGATAGAATCATAATATAGTTTAAATTTGTATTTCCTTGATAGCTAGGTATGTTGAACTTTATTTATTTGCTTTCCCATCACGCTTTACTTGAAAAGTGTCTGTTCAGCTTATTGATCCATATATTGATTGGATTATTTGTTCTTTTGGTATTTAATTCTTTGTATTTCTTATGTCCAGATAAGGATCCCCAAAGACCACCAAGGAGCCAATTCTGATGTAGATACATGAGAGTCATTTATTACAAGCTCAAGCCTGGACTCACAACCATCACCAGTGCAGCCGGTCAGAGTTGAGAGTCCCGACCCTTCTTCTAGCAAGGTTTTTATAGGGTTTTTAGGGACTTCTATGTGTTCAGGCTTCACAGTATTCTTTTTTTTTTTCCTGTCAGTCTTGGGTCTTGAACTCTAGGCCTGGGTGCTGTCCCTCAGCTCTTCAGCTCAAGGCTAGCGCTCTACCACTAGAGCCACAGGGCTACTTCCGGGTTTTCTGGTGGTTAATTGGAGTTAAGAATCTCATGGACTTACTTGCCTGGGCTGGTTTTGAATTGTGATTCTCAGATGTCAGCCTCCTGAGTAGCTAGATTACAGGGGTGAGCCACTGGCGCCCAGCCAACTTGTTAATTTTTACACATATATAGCATTGATAGATCCTTGTACTGCAAACCCATAGGGATAGAACTATGTCATATTTATAGATGAAGTAACCACAGAATAGTGCTCTTAAGTAACTGCCATTGTTCTAGTTTTAGACGTCTGAGTTTATAGAGAACCCCTATTTCCAGCATTACTTGTTAAAACAGGTTGTCTTTTCTCCAATATTTATTTTTGACATCTTTCTGGTGAGTCAGATGGTTGTAGCTGTATGTGTCTATGTGTGGACTCTCTATTTCATATTACAGGTCTTTGTGGTGGTGTTTGAGACAATACTGTACTCTTTTGTTACTATGATTCTGGAGTATAATTTGAAATAATGAATTGTGATACCTCCAGCATTGATCTTTGTGCCCTTGACTATTCTGGTTTTTTTGAGATTCCATATGAATTTTAGGGTACATTTTTCTCTTTTGTAAAGTACATTATTAGGATTTTGATACAGTGTTTATTGAATCATTAGATTGGTTGGGGTAAGTGTGCAAAGCTCTGAGTTCACCATGTTGGTACCAAATAATGTAATTAAGAGATAGATTATGGAGATTTAGGAGGTAAATTAAATGTTGAGTTTCAAGAAACACTAACACAGTAAACTGAGAAATGAAGGAACAGAAAGAGAAAGGAGATATTAGGGAAATGCAATAGGGCGTATGAAGTTTGTGAGGCAGAAGACTGACTGAAAGGAACTTGTGAAAGAAACAGGCAGAAAGAAGTGAAAAGTGCTGCCAGGTGCAATCTAGGAGGGGAGTGGACATCAATTAGGCTGAGTCAGTAAGTGTCAGCCACATGCATAGGGATCAGCTGTATAATTTGGAATGCTGAATAAAAATGGAAATGGGAAATCCTTTTTTCTTAATTAAACTGCACACAAATACAGGTAAAAATCCTAAAATAGATGAGATGCATGGTGCTACATACCTGTAAGCCCAGCACTCTGGAGACTGAAGCATGATGATCACAAGTTTCAGGGAAGCCTGGTCTGCATAGTACAACACTTTCTCAAAAATAAATTACTAAGTGAAAATCCACATAAAACAAAAGTTAATAAAACATAACCCACCTCATTTTTCCTCAACTCATCTCATTTTTCTGTGTGTCATATACATATATATACATATATATGTGTGTATATATATATATATATATAATTTGCAATTTAATGTCTCTTTGTTGGGCACAGGGATACTTTCTAGGCCAGTATGTTTCATGCCATGTCCTATCCTACAATATGATGAGGTGTCAAACCCTTCTTTCCCTTACCGTATCCCCTCAGAGATATGCACAGTATAAATTCTGTTCCTTGTATGATTGTTAGGAGCCAGGTATAGTTTCTCACATCTGTAACCTCAGCAAGTCAGGAGGACCCTTCATGGGAGGATCATGAAGTAGTGTGACCTCCTCTCAATAAAAGAAGGAAGGGAAGATAGAGGAGGGAGGGAGGAAGGAGAGAAGAGAGAGAAAAAAAAACAAGGAAAAATTACGAAGAAAAGAGAAGATCAAAGGATAGAAAATGTCCTTGGTATGGAAGCATACTCCTTTATCCTGGGTACATGAGAAATGAAAGTAGGAGAATTAGAGTCGAGGCCAGCCTGGGAAAAAAAGCACAAGACCCTATCTGAAATACAAAACAACACATCAACAACAAAAAGATGTGGGTATAGTGGCTCAAGTGGTAGACTTCGTGCCTAGCAAGCACAGATCCCTGAGCCTGAATCCCCCCAAAGTGGCTGTTACTATTATCATTTACAATGGAAACACTAGATTATAGACAAATAATTTCTTGATGAGTCAAAGTATTTGAAATATAATTATTAATGTATAATAAGCTTTAAATGATGGCTGTACTTACAAGAAATACCATAACAACCTAGATCTCAAGATAGCTAAGATAGGGCTGATGAAGCGTTTTCCATACCGTTATTTTCTTTTTCTTTCTTTCTTTCTTTCTTTTTTTTTTTTTTTTTTACTAAATTCCTTGTTAAATTCCAAGATTTCTCGTTAAACCAGAATTTTCACATTTAATATTTAATGAATACCTTCTGTATGCCAGGCACATACCTGAATATATTAACCACAAAACTGAATGCAAACCATGCTGTAACTAAATCTTAGCTTTTTCCAACATGTTACAGTGAGAGATACATATTGTCCGTGAAGTGTGACTTTTAAAGCATTTTTACACGTACAAAGAATTGAAACGTCCTCACACTCCAAACCCAGAGTCAAGGAAGGAATTGTTATATTTATAGGTGAAGTAACTAAAGAATAGAGGTAACTGCTGGAGTTGTACTGTGTGAAAGGGTTTTCCATTCTGGGTTGTTTTACTGTATAGACTATTTCTCCAACAAGAAGATTCCAGTATTTCCTCTTCTTCGGTGAATTACAATGCTTCTTATGTCCTCGCTTTCATGAGAACACAGGAATACTCAATGATTGGATAGGTGTGGAAGATCCATCATTTTCTTTAAAGAAAAAAAAAATGTTGTATTTGTGTTTAGTTAACATTAAGAGAGCAATACTTCAAATTACCAGAAATATATTTATAGATAAGAATTTTTTTTGGGGGGGGTCCAGTCGTGGGGCCTGAACTCTGGGCCTGGGCGCTGTCCCTCAGCTCTTCAGCTCAAGGCTAGTGCTCTACCACTTGAGCCACAGCACTATTTCTGGCTTTTTTCTTTTTGTTTAAGTGGTGCTGAGGAATCAAACCCCAGGCCTCATGCATGTAAGGCAAGTGCTCTACCACTGAGCCACCTTCCCAGCCCCTAGATAAGAAATTTTAAATGAAATGTTAGTAAACAGCAACATGCGATACTGGTTATCAATGTGAACCATAAATACTTCACTGAAGTGCTCAAAATCAAACATTAGATAATTAGGAAGGGACAAATCTATGAGTTAATAGAATTAATTACCTTATTTGTAAGGATCATTTCTACCCAAAGCTGTGTTACATGTATGTTTGATGTGGTCTAAGATCAATGCTGTGATTTCTGAATTTTTATGTAAAAATTTTCATTGCACTCTCAAGTATCTGATGATTAACTCAGTAGGATATTAATTATGAACACATCTTCCATTCTTACATTTTGTTCTTTTATTTTAAATAGGAGTAGAGTAATTCAGATCTGTGTTTATGATTAGGCATGGGTAGTGGTCTATGATGGACTAGATATAGATATATTTATGAAGAATCAAATGAAAGAGCTTACAGAAAATGAAACTTGTGCTGGAGACTGGAATACTTAAAGTAAGAGAAAATTGTTTTTCAAAAAGCTAAGCCTTAACTGAAGCAGCAGATGAGGTTGGTGCATGTAAAAGAATAGATAGCTTTATTGTTTCTTGAGAACAAAAGTATTTATAGTTCTACTTTATGACTCATCACCGTGCTGTAAAATATTTTGGGTATTACTCATAATTACAAAAAGAGGCATAAGCTAGAATAATTTGATTCTAGGCCAAAGGCCAAAGCCAACACATTGAAGATCAGAGCCCCAATATCATTAAAATTAATAAAGAAAGAAGAAGCTGAGCCAGGCTCTGGTGGCTCAAGCTTGTAATCCTAGCTACTCAGGTGCTTGAGATCTGAAGATTGCGATTCAAAACAAGCCTAGGCAGGAAAGTCAGTGAGACTCTTATCTCCACTAGAAAACTGGAAGTGGTGCTGTGGCTCAAGTGGTAGAGCACTCACCTTGAGGTGAAGAGCACAGGGACAGTGCCCAAGCCTAGCATAAAGAAGCTGGAAATGTTCTCCATTTTTTGTTCTTTGTTTTTGCTTCTTTTATTTCTTTGCAAAAAGAAGTGAGTGTAATATAGCTTTTAAGACAAGGGATAAATGTGTATCAAATCTAATTTTGTCAAAATAGACAAACTGGTATCAAGGCACTGGTACAGCACTAACTCTGCTTACATTCATTAAAAAATATGCTTCATGACTGTGAAGGCTAGTGGTTTCAGGATCATAGAGATCAAAGTGCATATTATTTCACAGGTCTTTCCTGTTAAGATTATAGTGTAAAAAAATGACAGACAACATGAAGGATTAATAATAGAAGACCAAGAAACTCAACAAACTTTTTTTCTAAAGTGATTCTAAGGGGTTCTAAGCAATGATTCAGTAGCAGAAAATAATTCATTTAATAAGTATTTTCTCGTCTTTTTCACCAAGTAGTACACCTGAAGATGATATTAACCTTCCACAACAATATTTATCTCTTCTAAAGTAATCATTAATAATCAATTGCTCTTAAAACCACCTCAAGAATATAGAAGAAGGGGCTGGGAAGGTGGCTCAGTGGTAAAGTGCTTGCCTTGCATGCATGAGGCCCTGGATTCGATTCCCCAGCACCACATAAGCAGAAAAAAAAGCTGGAAGTGGTGCTTTGGCTCAAGTGGTAGAGCACTAGCCTTGAGCTGAAGAGCTGAGGTTCAGGCACCATGACTGGCAACAACAACAACAAAAGAATATAGAAGAAAATGTCAAATTTTTACCAAGTTAGTAGAAATACAATGTTAACACACTTCTAATGAAAAAAGGACTTTTTTTGCTTCGTTACTCTTATTCTTGGATATAATCACTGCTGTGTTTATCAAATTGTTTTGTATTCCTAATGCTTTACCACTAATATTTTTCATCCTCCAGAAAAGCAGATAAAAATTTGGCTAAGTTCTTAGAACTCTTATATTTATCCTAAAGGTTAACCTTACTTAAACTTACTGGAAAATAACTTCTTCATGGCATGAAATATCTATAGAGCATTTGTAAATATTATTAGGTGTGAGTCATTGGCTTAAAATTGCTTTAAGACTATTTATCTTCTATCTGTATCAAATTATGTAAAAATAAGTATATAAATGAATAAATAAATAAAAAGAGCTAGCTTTCTCCAAGATGTAACCTATCACTGGATAACAGCTTTATCTCTAAGAATTTTAATCCTACTTATTCCAAAGATAATGGAAAGAAATGAATGTATGCTTCAAAGTTTCTAAGTTATTTCAAATTATGGAAAAATTTTACCTAAGAAATAAGTTTGGGCCTTGAAAGGTGGGATTGCAACCTTGACTTTTTGAATTTATGGAGAAACAATTCTGCTAAATGTCCCACAATGCACAGGTGCCCCATTTGGCGCTACCAATGGTGCTAGTGCCAACACTATCTCCTCCCCACAATTATAAAAATAAAAAAATATGCCCAGCCATTGAGAGTCTCCTTGTGGGGGATGAGACCTAGGGGTGTAGATTTTTCCCATGTTTCTATCAAAAACTGTATTGTCTCTTCCAAAATCTATTATCAGAGCAGGCATGGTGTCGCACCCCTCTACTTCCAGTACTTGAGGGACAAAGACAAAAGAATTATGAGGACTTCAAGGCCAACCTGGGCTATAGAATGAATTTCATGCCAGTATGGGATATAAGATATCCTGTTTCAAAACAACCAAATATGACAAATGGCCAGTGTGCAATTAATAACATAGTAAATGTTTTGAATTAATAAAGTGATTTATTACAAAGATTTAACTAAGATTATATTTGTGTAGTTTAACAAAATAGCCTCAAGATAGCCCCATAAAATTGAAAAAGATATTGAGAACAAAGACAGTTAATACATTAAAGGGAAATCTCTGATAAAATAAAATTAGGCATGAGCTTCAGGAATAAAAAAAAAATAATAGGAAATATATAGGTGAGAAGCATACTAAGTTTTTGAAGTAATTGAATTGCCAAAAAGCTGACATATGATTAAAATAATTCTTGTCTGCTCAGTACTTAAAATAATTCTTGGGCCTCTTGCCTTCCAAGAGCAGAAATCAGCCGAGAAAAGGTAATAGTTGAAGAGAGTACATTCTTCAACCTCCTCTTCACATAAGACAATTGAGAACAATGGACAGAGGAATAGGTTCTTTGTCATAACCTAATTAAGGAATCTCCCACCCATTCCCTGGTCCCCCAAACTCCCCTCAAGATAAGGGCCTTCATTTTATCTATGCAACCATACTTCAGATTTGCTATGAACCAGGGACCATGGGGTATTTCCAATTTTTTCCCTTTCCTAATTAGAAGGTTCGATTGTTTTGTTTGAGGCCAAGAACAGATAAAATATATTTCATGTTTATAGGATGCCGGAAAAAATTAAGACAGGATTGGACCAGAACACATGATTCCTGGAATGAAGTTCGGTTCAGTGGCTAAACAATTTTTATAGACTTTCTCCCTGGAAGAGGTAATGTTTTCTTGTAGTCAGGATAAAAGAAGCAAGCAGTTATTTTGTGACTGCAGGTAGGGCTAGCACAGAAACAATTCAGTACCCAACAGCTCGGTGGTGTTCTATACTAAGAAGCTTCCCATAGAACCAGATGAAAGTTATGTGACACATTCTTGCCTCCAAGTTTAGGAAGCATAAGGGTCATAATTCACTATGAGGTTAGGACAGTCGAGAGTAGTCAACTCTCTAACAATCTTTTCCTCCTTGGTGGTTTCCTTGGAAAATGCTTAAGTGCAAAAGGGAATAAACTAGTATCTCTTAGCTTGGAGAAGAAATCCTGTCCTTTGCAGGCTTTTCTATATTAAGCCACTAAGATTGTAAGTCCTATTTGTTACTGCAACATGGAGAAGCCTATCCATCCTCATGGAATTCTCTAACCAAGAGTTCTACCATCATCACAACCACTGATGGATGTATAAAACATGCTGCTTTGATGCTCACTTATAAATAGAGCTGACTGCTGCTGGCTGGTGAGATATTTGGGGGTTTATAGAGAAATGATTAAAACGTACGGTGCAGACATAGAAATAGAACTTAGAATAATGATTTGGGACATTCCCTCTTATTGTTTCTTTCTCAGAAATGTAATATATCCAAAATGATGGCTTTTGATAATGTATTCAACAGTGTCTGAAAAAGTACACTGAGCTTTATATGCATCATTTTGATACCACAGTTCCTCCTATCTTTATTCAAGTTGTCATATTTTCTGTAACCAATTAAAACTCTCTTTGACCTACTCAGCAGTCATTTGGTTTCACCTTTCTGTTATTTCATCTCTCTCTCTCTCTCTCCTCTCTCTCTCTCTCTCTCTCTCTCTCTCTCTCTCTCTCTCTCTCTCTCTCTCTCTCTCTCTCTCTCTCTCTCTCTCTCTCTCTCACCACCCCTCTCTCTCCCTCTCTCTCTGTCTTTTATTTCTAGAGGAGTTAATAGTTTAAGTAAAGAGTAAACCTTGATGTCAAATTAAATGTACACTTGAAAAGCTTCGAGTAAAATAAAAAAATTAAATAGAATGAAATGTTAAGCAAAGGATATCAGCAGCCAGCCTTTTATGTACTGTGGTGTAGGCCCTATCTACATCAACTCTATGTTTGCTCCTTTACCTTCCCAGGTATTGGGAATTCCCCATCTTTTAGGAACATCAGAACTCACATGAATGGAAGGCCTTCAACACTGGCTTTTATGCTGACAGCATCACATAAAACCTAATCTTAAGCTAGTTTGACGAGTGAGTTCTGGCCATTTGGGGCCTGCAATGCTCCAATACTTTGCATTATCGATTACTCAGTTCCTCTGCCATTACAACAGTGCACTGCATCATCTTAATTCAGTCCAATCAGAAGCTTCACAGAAAATGTATCTTCATGAATATTTTATTCAATTGACTTAAGCAAAATTCCAAAGAGACTCCCAATGCCCATTTCTGCATATAGGACAACTTTTGTAAACATAGCAACATATCATCCACCCATACTCATAAGGATATAAAAACAACCTCTAAAGTGGGTCATTCACTCTAGAGATTTCTCAAGGCAAATTCACACGTCCCTTTGCCTAACAGATGATTAGAAAGAATTAACTATAAGGAAATAAAAATGTGTACAAGCATGAGTATGTAAAGACCACAGTGACTCTTAAAGTGTACTATGACCTACATTCCAAAAGTCTCCTAAGAAAATGAATCATACCATTTAACCTATGAAAGTGGTAGCTATAGCTTAGGCTTTTGAATGTCCACTACCTCCACTGTTCTGGGAATTATCTTCTAAGCCATTTTAAAAATCAATTGAGTGAAATGGAAATAGGAAATGCATGCATGTTCTTATAGATATGCAGTAATGAACCCTTCATTGAACAAAGCTTATGCACTAATTCAACAGAAATCAAATCAAAGAAAGAGGATGAAAAGTAGCTGTAGTATTCTCATTCATATTCCTTTTTGGGAGTACTAAAGTGTTTTGGTTTGCCCTGTTGCAGGGTAGTTTCCAGGACAAATCTCTCCAAATGAGACTATTTCATT
This sequence comes from Dipodomys merriami, assembly GCF_024711535.1. Lineage (NCBI taxonomy): Eukaryota > Metazoa > Chordata > Mammalia > Rodentia > Heteromyidae > Dipodomys > Dipodomys merriami. The sequence goes on along the minus strand of NW_027203382.1, from coordinate 13,743,897 downwards.
AATGTGCCCTTTACAAGTATTAATATCATAAACTCAGGTCTTTACAAATTCCAAAATACAGATATCATTTTGCTTTTCATAGAAGACATATATTATCTGTTCTTAAGAATTCCAGAGCCAGCTGCTGGTGGCTTATACCTGTAATCCTAGCTAGTCAGGAGATTGAGATCTGAGCATCACAGTTCTAAGCCAGCCTGGACAGAAAAATCCCTGTGATACTCTTATCTCCAATTAACTACTCCAAAAATGGGAAGTAGAACTGTGGCTCAAAGTGGTAGAGCACTGGCTTTGAGCAAAGGGACAGGGCCCAAGCTGTCCCAGTGACAACAACAACAAATACCAGGTTGTTACATCCAATCTCAGCAGGATTATTTCCTCTTTCCCAAAGAATTTTGTTTTCTGGTTCTCAAGCAATAAGAAAGTTGGGTGCTATTTCTAAGGACTCAACTGTTCTCTTAACTACTCTCCTATAATGTTTTAAAAAAATCTGTTTACCTATACTGTGTGCTTTTTGTCCCAATCGATCACAAAGTGAGAAACCCTGTCATAAGGCTGGAGAGTTTTTAAACTTCAGAGAGTTTTCTCTTGGCTGTACCATTCCAATTATACATCTTGGCAGTAGTTATTAGCTGTGAGAAACCTAAAGAAGCAACAAAAGAAAATGTGCAAGTCTTTTTTCAGGAGTTTCTGAAGTGTTGAAGTGTTTCTATTGAAAAGCTCCTGACAATGATTGGCAGGATCTGAGAAAAACCTCCCAAGATGAGCCCCACCCTCTAAAAATCAGTGCCAAGAGAACAGTAAACGGCTAACACCTAACCTATTGTTTGCACAATCAAGGGATTACAATCTAATTGCTACTCTGTGGCCCCTCTCAAATGTCACACAAGGCACATCTCAATAGTATTTACCTTGCAAAGAGCTGCTGAACTTTAAAGAAAGGCTAAGTCTAATATTCTATATTAACTGACACAGTAAAAACAAGGGGAAATGTGTATTGATTGATTGGTTACTAACAGGCCCATTAGGTCAGTGTCTTCCTGGGAATCTGACAGTTAAAATAAAAACCCAGACAGGCCTAATTTTAAATTTTGCAATTAGAAAATTTAACCTAAAGGTGAGGGATAACAAAGGTACATGTCTCAACCCAATTTAGAACAGATAAAAAAAATACAGATAGAAATGGAAATTAGAAAGTCAGTTCAGAATAGACATAATGAAGCCCATTTACATTTGATGTAACTGATGTTCAGAATATTAATGACCTGTATAGCAAAATTAGGATTACTGATAATTGGGGTACTTACCACCTTTCAATTTAAAAAAAATTTTTTACAAACACCTACTAAACTATAAATATGATTAACCATGAAAAGTTTAGGCAAAAATTCTACCAGTCAAGCACTTGTACTTAAACCCCTAAGCAAATTTAGTTATGCTATAGTGAGTTCAGGTGTTATTCCTACAAGACATTGTCTTGAGAGCTAATTCTAAGTTAAAAAAAGTTGGTGGACATCATCATTACAGTAGGAAAAAAGAAGCAGAAAAAAAAGGCCTTTGACAATTACCATTAAAAGCAGAACTTAAATGTCTGAATTATTTGTATTGATCTATCTTTATGTAATAATAAAGCTAGATGTCTTTGGACTCATTTGATTTGTCAACCAAACAGTAATTCATTTAATCCACAGTAAAAAGAAAAATGAATTACTTGGAAAAGAGAGACTCCAAGGAGAGGAATAACAAACATATGCTCATACTGTTAGATTTCAAATTAAATACTATATAATATAATATGTAGAAAGGAACCATGTCTTAATGGACAAAAGCTACATTTAGGAACCAGGTTAGTACTGAGGGTTGCTACAAAGATTTTAGGAAGCAATGCCAAAAAAAAAATCAGTGATTTTGTGCAAATGTCGATATTTGAATTCCTTTCTCTAAGATCAGAGATTAGTATCTTTTATTTAGTTAATAAATATGACATACAGGTAATATATTAAAAAACATATATCATAATTAGTGGAAACTTTAATCAATTCAAAAATAATCCAAAACAGAATGCAAACATGGATGGATCTTATTTTTTTATTTTTTTATTTTTTTTTTTTTGATATAAGCTTTAACTTTAAGTAGACAAGGAACTAGTCAAAGGGGCAAAGAAAGGGCATAGTTTTCAAACTGTCTTAGTCAACATGACCTGGTTGGTCAAAATTTCAGTTGCTCTTTGGGGAAGGGTTTGGGAGAAGTTCTTAAAACTGGTCAGGATTAACAAGTGATAGTTGTTCCATAGGTGGTCTGTCCTGAGAACACGTTATTCTGCCTTAGGGGTAATTTCAGTCTCTTGTCTTAAAGACACTATTGATCACTCTTGTCCTTTTCAGAATTCAGCGTGATTATAAAGACATTGCAAAGAGAAAGTCTTTGAGCAAAGACATTAAAAATGGAGGCCAGTATACCAAGTCTTTCTCCTGCTTGTAGCTAATTCATGGGCCTAGGTAAGTCGTCGGTGTTTTTCAGCAAGAGTAGCTTTTATTTATTTATTTATTTATTCATTTATTTATTTATTTAAATTTTATTTTATTTGTGAACATACTGTACAGAGGGGTTACAATTACATGGGCAAGATAATGCGTACATTTCTTACCAAGCATTGCAGCCTCCTCCTTTGTTTACCCTTCACCTCCCTTCCCAGCCTCCCTCCTCCCCCCCACCCAATCCTTCCCCCCCTCCCCCCCACCGACATTGTAAAGCTCCTTTTTTTTTTTTAATTGGTACTTTTTTTCTTTTATTTTACATTGTGAAAATACTGTACAGAGGGGTTACAATTACATGGGCAAGATAATGAGTACATTTCTTATCAAGCATCGTAGCCTCTTCCTTTTTGTTTCCCCTTCCTATCTTTTCCCATTCTCTCCCCGCCCCTCATCTCCACACACAATCATCATTCCAAGCACCCCCTCCCCCGCCACAGTTGTAAAGATCATATTTTGACATAACGACTTGTACAGTTCATTGTTGGAATGGGTGCACCTGTATCCCTATTTAAACGATTTGTTTTTTCCTTTCCCTTCCACAAATTATACCGACATCAAATACAGTGAAAGCAGGGGTTATAAAGTGGGGAGGGACATAAAAAGCAACAAAGAAATAATCTTATAAATGTGTTAGAAACAATCACATGAAAGAAAAAACACATTTGAATACATATCTTAGGGTTCATTTCCCGGAAATCAATTTATTTGACCTTTTCTGCTTGACTCAGACATATACTAGATATTGCAAATGAGGGAAACCATGGGACCTATGTTTCTTTGGGCATGAATTACTTCATTTAATATAATTTTTCCAAGTTGTAAAGCTCCTTTTTGACATGACAATTTGTACTTCTCATTGTTGCAACAGGTCCACCTGAATCCTTAAATGACTTGTTTTTCCCCATCTCCTCCACAAGTTATACTGACATCAAATATATTGAAAGCGGGGGTTATACTGTGGGGGAGGGACATACAAAGCAACAAAGAAATAAACTAATAAATGCGTTAGAAACACATGCATGAAAGAAAAAAAACATTAAAATACCTATCTAAGGATTCATTTTCCTAACATCACATTATCTGACTTTTTCCTCTTGACTCATACCTATACTAGATATTGCAAATAAGTGAAACCATGGGACCTGTGTTTCTTTGTGCCTGGCTTACTTCACTTAATATAATTTTTTCCAAGTTTTATGGATGGATCTTATTTTTGATCTAAGTGGCTATTCTTCTTCTTTTGATTGGAGAATTGAAAATAGATTGGAGAATTTACACAAAGCATCACACCTTTAGATATAAAGAACTGTCAAGAATGTCATGAGGGCCATCAAACTAATTCATAATAGAAAATATTCCTATTGCAAGAAGAAGAAAAGGAGGAAGAGGAGGAGAAAAAGGAGGAGGAGGAAGCACAGTCGTAAGCATAGGGTCTTTCTTTCCTCCACCACCCCAGAAAAGAAAAAGAGAAAACAAGAAATTCAGTGATAAAATGCAAACTCAGCTTGAGTCAGATTTATTTTATTCAAACCAAAATCCACCAGGAATGACAGCTGTCTGTTAAATCCTAACACTAATGTGGAGTCTCATGTTTTGCTGAACACCTGATTTGGAAAAATATTCAAGAACAATGTTAAAGTTGAGTCTTGGACTTGAACATAGTGTATAAAGATAACAAATAGATGTTTGACTGCTGCTTCATAATGTGTTATTCTTTACCACACAGCAGATGATATTTGTTTCTTTGTTTCATATTTTGCTTTTTAACATGAATCTCAGTCCATATTCTCCTCCTCTGTAACCCTTCAAGGACACTTTGCTTTGGACGTTTTTGTAATTCTTTTTGGGATTTTAAGGATAGTCTTCCCTGGATGTCAATATAGTTTTGGAAAAGAACTTGAACAATATAGTTTTTCTGAAACAATTTTGATTTTTCCCCATAAGACTCTTGGATTCAGGGTTAGTTCTATCAGCAGAAGCAATCCAATAATATCATTGTTTTGCATCTATAAAACTTAGTTTCTGGGCTGGGAAGTTGGCTCAGTGGTAGAGCACTTGCCTTGCATGCATGAGGCCCTGGGTTCGATTCCTCAGCACCACATAAGCAAAAAAAAAAAAAAAAAGAAAAAAAAAGAAAACTTAGTTTCTGTATAATAAATTGTCAATTCTTCTTTCAAAATAAATTTTATTATTCTGCAGTAGGAGCTGCAATCTTTTGTTCATGTGATGACTCCTCACCTAGATTAAGGTAGATAAATTACAATGCTTCATTGATATCATCTCCAAATGACTGAACAAATAAAAATTACCAGATTCTTACCTTTTCAGTCTGCGATTTCTTAAAAACAAAGCTGGGCTGGCAAATTATATTAACTTAGGCTTCTTGTGTAAGAAATGTGCTTCCTGAAATGAAGTTAGTTTCACTTACAATTCATTGGACTTTTGTCTATGTAATGTGTGGTGATTTTTTGTTGTTTGTTGGCGGTTACAGGTATTTTATATAATGTCTGTAATAAGGTTATTATGAGCTCTGAAAAAGGCAAACAACCTTGATGTAACCTTCTTCAGGAGACTATCCCATGCACTGTGAGCATTTGTAATAATTAGACCATTACATTGTTCTGTTCAGCTCTCTTTGATGATTCATACTAAGGGTAGAGAATCAGAAGTTATGTTTTCTTACCAAACCATAAAAATAGTCAAAATATACTTGTCTTTTAGCCATACATTTCATACATGTGGAAGTTCTTAGGACGATATTTCTTGGCATTTGTTATAGCTGAACTTCCTGAAGATATTGTATGAAAAGAACTACTCTGATTTAAGAAGGATCCTGTCCCTGGTAAGGTAATGAATACAAAAAGGAAAAAAAATTATCTGATTTGCCAATTCCTCTAAAACCTTGGTCTTAGAATTTTGCTTTTAGGTAGGAAACATAAACAAACTTTATTACTTAAACAAAAATTACTAAAAATTTGAACAAAAAATTTCTCCATACTTTTTAGGTTTATTTTATGGAAATAATAAACTTACATTTAAGTTTGTTAAATCTTAGTTCAACCTTAGTAGCCTTTTCCCACGTCTTTAGTCTGCATTATATAGTCTTAGGTACATATCTTTTTCTTTTATCATCAATATTTTCTTTTTTTAATGATTCCTATTCTAAAATAATTTATTTTCACATAGATTTATCGAAATGTACCCAGTGATTGACTAATACATATATTGGCTTTCCATTTGGAAAAGAAAAGCTATTCTGCAAAGAATTTGATTTATTCAGTGCATATTCTTCGTGCATGAATAGAACATTAACTTTAACAGAGTTATGCCATTCTCCTTGCCTCTTATTTACATCACTCCTTTTAGATAGTATTTGAATTTTTGAAAATACTGAGTGTTGATGATTTTCCTTTTAAATTTAAAACCTTATAAACACACAAAGTTTCTTCCCTAGCTTTCCGTGTTCAGATGATATTTAGGTTTGAGACTTTAAATGGTTATGGAGCCTGTTCAACTGAGCAGATTCTGCTCTCAGGACCAGAGCTGGGAAGTTATAGTATAAAATTCACTGAAGAGTTTCATAACATATTAAGCTCCTGAGTTCAATTCAATAGAGTTATTATTTTACTGGAAATGCAGATAAAATGTGATGAGAAAAACACGGTAAAAAATCCTATGGTAAAAAAAGTAATTTATTTTCAATATGTTAATACTTGTTGCCAGACATTTATTTTATATTAGAAAATGCCACTGAATTCCAAATATGTGTTTCTTAAAAAATGTTTTCTGATGTGGTATATATACACAGTGCAATCTATGCTTTCATCAGAAAGAATGACATCTACCCATTCATATGGAAATGGAAAGAGTTGGAAAAAATATATTAAATAAACATAGGCTGCATGGTTTCCCTCATTTATAATATCTAGAATGTTTCTATAAATCTGCAAGTGAATCCAATGGAGAGTAAAGACAAATAATTACATTTGGACATGATAAATTAAATAGCACTCTAAACATTCACATAGTGAGAACAAAGGAGAATATTCTTAGGAGAGAATCACAAGGACTCAGTAGTTGTGTGCATATAATCATATAAAATGATGTTTATCGAAATGAACTCCAAGAAAGAGAAACAAGAAGTGTACATCACCATTACAATAAACTAAATGAAAATAAATAAAAATAAAAGTCTTTCTTGAAAAAAATGTTTTCTGTACCTGCAAGTACAACACTCGCTGGTACTCACTTCTCAATGCAAATTGTCAGGTGCCAAACCATTTCCATTGAAGCTGACATGGCTGAGAAACTGTTTTAACAAATCCTTCTCATGATTTAGGGGCTCACTCAATTTTGAGAAACCTATTATACAGAATCATTTGGGGGAGGTAGGGAATTCAAGTATATACAAGCACCTAGAATACTTTATGTATATAAATATTTAAAAATACATAAATTTACACAGCTTGGCAACTTACAAAACACTTATCTTATTTGAACTTCAAATAGTACTGTGAAATGTATTTGGAAGTAACAAGTATTTTTTAAATATTTTTGTTTTAAGAAATTAAGCTGACTTTGAAAAAGATTAAGAAAATTAGCTCAATCTCCAGAGTAGTTAACAGGACAACTGTATCAGAACAATCAGTAAGACATGTCTGCTGCAGCTAAGTTCATATAGAGTTGATCAAATAAATAGAGATCCTGAAATGTTTAATAGTTTTAATAAAATGCCATCCTGTACGTAGTACATATTTATTTTAGTATGTATTTATTTTAGTATGTACTTATTTTAAGATACATACTGACATCAAACAACATGTGAAGTTCATTCTGATTTTAAATAATCATTCAAATTTGACGAAACAACTTTCAGTGACTCTACATGTATATTTCCATCAAAAAGAGATATTAAAATTATACTCTTCCTCTAACAAAAATAAAATTAAATAATTTCTAACACTAGCGAAACCTTAGTTAATAAATTTTAAGGAAAAATAAAATTATTGTTCTTTTTTTGCTCATATTTTTAAAAAGGAAGTTAACAAAAAAAGAGAGCAAAAGTTTAAATGCCTAAGAATTCAATCTGAGTCTCAGGCAAATAGCTACTTTCCTCCCTTGAGTTTTCATTTCTTATATAGAAAACAAACTCAGGTATTTCACATTGTCCTTACTTAAATGTATCACTACTAAAACTTCAGGAACTTTTCTAAAATGCTTTCTGTCCTGCTCAATCCCTTTTTATGGACTTTTTATAATGTTGAAAGAAGAATTTATGGATGTTAACAAATTCAATCCAGATTGACACTGCTCAAGACATAGGCATCAAAGGTGTTTGTTCAGTAAAACTAATACATCACAAAATCTGTGAGAGTGTCTGATAGCTATAGAAAGAGCAGAGCAAAATGCTGAGAAAACATGTTCAGATTGCTGCAGATGTTCTCAGATCCAGTAGCATTTCTAGAAAAAAAAAGTGTGAGATGTTTCTTTGAATGACATAAGAGGACAATTTGAAATTGTAGCACAGGAGCTCTCGAAGTAGGATAAAAATATATTCTTGCAAGTTAGAAATATCAATTAGAGTATTTTTTGCTTTTATCATTTTGATGATAAACTTAAAAAACAAACAAACCCTGCTCTGAATAAACTGCTTGAAATGACCAGTCACAATTGAATATACTACTTTTAAAGTTTGAACATGTTTATGAAGTCATGCCTAATCAAATTAGGGTTTCCAGACATATACATTTAAAGGAATTCTGAATGGAGGCATGACTCAAGTAGAAAAGAATTAGCCTTGAGATAAGAAAAAATAAGCCAAGTGAGAGAGCTAGGCTCTAGTACCAGGCAGGCTCTAGTACTCATACACACAAGCACACAAATGTGCACGCACACACACACACACACACACACACACACACACACACACACACACACACACACACACACACACACACACACACACAACAAATGAATCTTAAGAAAGTCGTTTTCTTTCTATAGTACATAGTCATCATTCACATGTGAGAAATAATTGTAGCTGTTTATTCACTCTTAAATCTAATAGTATTTGTAACTGCAAAAGATTTATTTTCTAGGAAGGTAAATAAATATGAAAAATTATTTTCTACATAAGGCTATAGAAACAAGCAAACCATCTAGTTCTATTTAATAAGACAACACAGGAGTATTTTATACCAGCCCAGGAGAGCAAGCATATTATCACTAAATGTTTAACATTGTTGAAACACAGATATGGTATAATTTTGATTGATTTTTTCAATATTATTATTATTACTATTATTGCTGTTATTTTAAACTTCTTTACAGACAAAGATCTTCTGTTATTTGTGCTTAACTAGATCATTACCACTGGGCGACCCTAAGTGTTCTGAGCTGAGTCCATGCGTCCGACTTACACTAGCTATTCAATAGACAAGGACTCTCCAGGAGAACATAAGATCAACATCTGAAGATAATCTTTAAAAGAATCCAAGTGTACAGACATTTTTAAATCTTGGGAGTAAAGAGAAGGAGGGACAATATATGAAAAGAAAGTGGAAAAAGAAATATGAAGGAAGTTTAGTTATTTCCTAAACTGTCTTTAATGAACTACTTGTTTGGTTCACTGTGTTTTCAATTTTATTTGTGACTTAAGGCCCTTTTCAAACCAGCTAGATTTCTAATTGTCATAGAAGAGAGAGAGGTATAACTATGGAAAGGAAGTCTCAAAGAAACTCTACTGCTAACTTTCAACTAAAGTACAACTCCATGGATGGATGGATAGGCAGGCAGATATACAATGAGATAACTGTGTGCAGTACAAACACACACGTGTTTACTTTCTACAATGTAAGATGAACTTGGATATCAGAGTCCAGAAAGAAAGAAGTTGCATCCCCAGATTCTTCAAAAATTTTAATGCCTTTAATATTGCAGAAAATGACATATTAAAATATAGATAAATTAATGTGAATGTGACTCACAAGAATCAATGATGGCATTTTAAAATGATAAGGCTAATCAAAGATTGATAGAAGTATTCATAGAATCCACAATCAGAAAGCTGAATGAATTCCAACAGAAGAAAAAGGAGTCCAATGAATAAGACATTTTAAAGAGAGAAAGAGAAAATCTATGCTAACAAAAATGGTAGCTAAAGAATATGGAAAAATTATGCTATTAGAAGTTGGCCACATGAAAATAATCACTGTAAGCCTTTTGATTAAGACACAAATTGTCCATGGACACTAAAAGTAAAGGCAACAATATATCCATGCAGTCTCAAAGTATATTCCTACAGATACTAATTCTGAAGGTGAAGTATTAACATTTTGGAAGAATCTGGCAGACTGTACCTTAACCAAATGATCAAAGTTAATTTACTAGTGATGGGCAAATGGACTGCATGTATCTCCTGATCCCATGATGAAATTTCTGCAGCATCCCTTCTAAGAATGCATACCTGACTGATCATGAAGAAAAATCAGACAAAAAAACTTGGAAGATATGCTAAAAAACGACTCTCCCATGCTTTCTGAAATGTCAAGGCTGTGAAAGAAGACTTAAGAATTATTCTAGAATAACAGAGACTAAGCCCAACCCTACCCCCCCTCACCATGTTCCCCAGTTAGTAAACTAGCTGGCCAAATCTGAATGCATTTTGATACCATTATTTGCTACATGTTTTATTTAAATAAAATGTTTATTTAAATAATAAAGTATAACATTTTATGAATCCCAATTCCATGGTTTATATAGTTAATTTCAAGTTGTACAATGAAAGCTTCTTTAAGAAAGATGCTAAGAAACAGTTAAATGTAAAAGGAAGTGTATCTGAACTTATTTTCAAACAATTTATAAATACAGATGAAGATAGGAGAGTCTTATGAGTTATGAAATCTAGACAGTTAATTATGTATAGCATTTTGTTCAACATTCATTAACCCAGAAATTCTTTTAAGATATAAAGTATCTGAAAATATAATGCTGTAATATGGTAGAAATATTAAAGATAGCATAGAAAGAAAACACACCTGAGTATTCAATAATAATCTCATGAGGTGTGATTGCCAGTTGTTATAGGGAAGTAAGAACAAAAGAGTTTTACTTCTCCCTGAAGATTATCTCATAATCCATAAAATTAGCTCCTGCTAGAAAATGCAAAATAAGCATCAAATTCAAAAGTGATAAATGCAAAGGCATAGTAAGAAACTATGGAGCCATTTAAATATACTTAAACATTAAGACTTAAATGAACAACATCTCAGAACACTGAAGGACATCTCTAAAGTTATCTAGGAAAGGCAATTTTCTCCAAAAGTTCAGGTAGGAGGGCTGGGAAGTTGGCTCAGTGGTAGAGTGCTTGCCTTGCATGCCTGAGGCCCTGGGTTCGATTCCTCAGCACCACATAAATAAAAAGTAAAAGGCTGGAAGTGGCGCTGTGGCTCAAGTGATAGAGGGCTAGCCTTGAGCTGAGAGCTGAGGGACAGCACCCAGGCCCAGAGTTCAGGCCCCATGACCAGACCCCCCCCCCAAAAAAAAGTTTAGGTATGAATATAAACTTGTTCTATTGAATTCAGAGACACCATAATTTTAGAGAGAGAAACTTAGGAGATATTCAGAAAAGGAGAAAGGGCTCTATTCATCTTCAAAAGTGTAGTTTCTGGAAAAGGAAAAGGTTGAGTTTGACTTTTTGTAAACAAAATTTCAGGCACTGATTAAAATCTTCAAATATTAAGTCATGCAATTTTAATGATAAGAAAACAACTGAAAAATCTAAGCCAAACTAAAATTGTTTCTGTTTCTGAGAAGCTTGTTAGACATGTATGTCATTTTTATGGACATATAATTAATCCAATTTCCCTTTGATTCCTAGTAATATTATCCAGATAATGATCAATTCATCCTCCATCTTTTCCAATTGACTCATACAAACTATACTCAAATAATCATTAAATCAATCAATGTATTTAATTCCAAACCATAAGTATTAAATTAAAATTGGAATATAAACTAACATCTAAAACTTTGATAGGGGTAAACAGTTATGTACTTCAGACTTAGTTTACAAATTTATTATAATTGAGGGGAGAATTTGGATATGCTTAGTGCTTATTTATGTATATATTTTGTAAAAAATATCATTTCTCTGTTATAAGTGGAATTTTGTATACATTATATGTGAGCACTTTTCATATAAGTTAAAGAATAATCTTTGCCAAGTTAAATGGAAATTAAGAAAGATCCTCCTGTCTGTCTCTGTGTCTGTTTCTCTCTGTGTCTCTATACCTCTGTGTCTCTGTGTCTCTGTCTCTGTCTCTGTCTCTCTCTGTCTCTCCATCTCTCTGTCTCTCTGTCTCTTTCTGTCTCTCTCTCTCTCTCCTCTCCCTTTCTCTTTCTCTCTCTGTGCTATTCTACACACAAGATGGGAAATTTGTGACCTAATTGAAGTCATTTTGATTTTGAACTCCAAAGTTTTCAGGTCATATAAAATGCATAAGGACCAAACTAAAATACATGAAAAAGAAAGTCCATTTTATTTTAAGGTTTTTATATTAAGAAAAGGCATGTGTTAGAATGTGGGAAGAAACAGTTTTACTATTTTTTAAATGTGAAAAGGCCCACTCATATTTGGATGTACAATTTAAGAAGGATACAGATATTAAAGGCTTTTTTTCTACAGAAGTGACTTAAAACAGAATGGACTTTAAAATTACATTGTCTCAGAAAAAGTAGAAGTGAAGTTGTTTATATTTATACAAACAGCTTTTTCTCTTTCCACCTATTAAGAGGAAGATAATATATACCAGAAAGAAGTTCTACTAATTTTGTGAGCCCCCAGAGCTTTGAGTAACTTAAGTATATGCATGATTGCTTTTTAACAAATAAATGTGGAGTGTATGCAGAAATGGATGGATGAATGAATGAATAAATGAATGAACAAATCACCAGGTGAGCCAAAATCAAAAAACAGAAATAACTGTACATGTTTTTAATCATCTTTCTAATCATATGGTTTTCTCAACCCAAGAAGGGCTACCTCAGGCAGCGGTGATGAGCTCTTGGAATATTACAGCTTCTTAAAAACAGTAAAGGAAGAGATTTGAAAGACAGTGAGACCAGTGAGTTTTCCACTATATGTTCAGTGAGGATACTCTTAGTTCTATCATCATCATTAAACTCTTTTATGAGAAGACAACTCTTACACATCAATTACAAATCCTGATAAGAATGGATGAAATGGAATGGATAGACAAGAAACACAAAAGTGCTGTGATTTGAAAAAAAAAAAAAAAAGTGCTGTAATTTGAAGCCAGAGAGGTTAAGGAAGAGTTTGTTGAAAATGCAGTATATTTAAAGTTCTAGTCCAAATGGGAAACCTGAGTGTCAGAAACTCAGATTTTAAATATATTTTGAAGCAATTTAGATCAGTTTATACCACTCATTGCATTTCAGAATGGGATCATACATTTGAATGTGATACTTCTTCGCCAAAATGCTGAATGAGTAGAACATGTCAGTGAAGTACATTTCATTCATATTCAAATATAGGGTTCTGTGGGCAATTAAAAAGAAACACTCAACCAATGTAACATACTGTTTCATTATCATTAATGTTCATCATTTAACTATAGCTGGCTAGATAGAATAAGTTATTCTACAGAATGGGTATAATTGAGATAAGAATCTATCTTCTTCTAAAACTTTTATACCTAATACATTAACTGAAATCATGTTTCCAGCCAAATTAATCAAACAGATATATAAACTATTTAAGACATTTGAGTGGGAGAGCCAGAGCCACTCTTTCTAGGCTCAGTCTGCCAAAAACCATTGGAGGCGTCTCTATTTCTAATATTAGATACTACAATTGGACCTCCGCCTCCTGCCTTCAGATAACTACTCAGTAGGGCCGACTCTCAGCTTATGTGAAGATAGAGGAGAAAAGGATTTGTGACATTCTGGGATTTTGCCAGATTTCAGTGGGTGGTAGGACCAAGGCTGAAGGCCAAGTGAAAAATTCACTAGATAGCTGCACAAAACATATCCTCGTGCTTTTGTTGATTAAAGTGTTATTTTTTTTCCTAAGCAAGGGGGGGTGGGGGTAGGGAGGAAATAATCTACTTTTTGAAAGTGTCTCTCCAAGAAAAATAATTCCAAGTTGAGGCTGGTATACTGGGGGGGGGGGAGGGGACTAAAATAAAAAGCTTAACTGTAGTTCATTAACTTTAATTGGTTTTTGTTGCCTCTCCTCAGGTTTCCTGGATCTTTCAACCATCTCCTCCCCCAACTCTCTGCTTCCCCTTCTTCTACCTCTCGCCTCCTCCCCCTCCAATCTGGCTTTTCCTCCTTCCTGGCAGCATTTTTAGCTTTAATTTGATAGTAAAAAACTGAATCCAAAGTTACAGAATTCTTCAAATTCAACTTCTTTGGAAGAAAAAAATTGAAGTTTTTAGAAAAGAATAGATATAACCAGGACTACTCCAAAGGCACAAGGCATAGCACAGGGCAGGCCCCTCGGAAGGTAACAGGGGCAGTGCTCAGGCATGAAATAATTTATTCACCTACCTAGCACAGACATCATAGTATAGATGCAGGGGAGAGAACAAAGGTCCCATTCTCCTGCAACTTACAGGCAGAAACAAAAGAGAAGATCAATATACTAAACACCATTAGTGATAAATACCCTGAAAAACACCCCAGTAGGTAGAAGGCATTAAAAATGATATACAACTTGAAGAATCTGGTCAAGAAAAGCTTTCCTGAGGATGTGATTCTTGAGTAGACACCAGAGGAATGTGAAAAGATAAACCATGGTTGCTTTTTATTTTGGTCTGTCATGGGGCTTGAACTCTGGGCTTGGGCACTGTCCCTCAGCTCTTCAGCTCAAGGAGAGCACTCTAATGCTTGAGCCACAGCACTGCTTCCAGTTTTGTAGTGGTTTATTGGAGATAAAAGTCTCACGGACTTTTCTGCCCGGGCTGGCTTGGAACCGTGATCCTGAGATCTCAGCCTCCTGAGTAGCTAGGATTACAGGCATGAGCCACGGGTGCCTGGCTCATGGCAACTTATTAAAGGTCGAGAGTCCAGGCAAGAGACCAATATACATTGCACAATGAAAGTAGGATGTGTGTAAAGGGCAGTTATGTGATAAAGACATGGGAGAAAATGAGACCAGGAATTTAAAAATATATAATTAAATAACTTCTGTATTCTTGTGGTAAAGACATGGGAGAAAATGAGACCAAGAATGTAAAAATATAAAATTAAATAACTTCTATATTCTTTCCATATCATGGGAAAGTATCTGAATGCACACACATTCTGTAATGGTCACCAAATGTATCATATTCCAAATGATTGCTGTACAGAGCCTGTACCTAGCCAAAAGAGTTCACTCCTTTGTACCAATAACTGGTACATCCAAGTTTAATTTATTAAGTGACGTTGCATGAGCTACCCATATTCTTTTCCCCTTTTATTGGAAACAAGTTGATTCAGACAATACCTCAAATATATACATCCATCCATTCACACACACCCATTACTCAAATAAAAGTGTTTATGCAAGTCTCTGTGGCCCATAGCCTACAATTAACAAACATAGCTCATTGCTTTTTGTCAGCCATGTTTCGATATTTTAAGTGCAGCTTCAGAGAATATAAGCAGTTGTTTCAGAACTCATATAGAGTTTTCCAAGTTGAAGGGGAAAAAAGGAAGAAATGCTAGATTACTTTTAGGTCCACTAGATGATTTCAATTAGCTTTGACTTATTTTAAGCCCAAGGCATACATAAGGGCTATATTAATCACTAATGTGGTATAACCTGATCTACCCAGGCAGAATACACCTCAATCTCAGACTTGATTTAATGCTTCCTAATGGAAGTGAGAGCCAAATCTGGAAAGAAAAAAAAAAGCTGCGAGGACACAAAACACTTCCAAATTACTAGCCAAAGTGTAATGTACTGGAACCAGGAAAGGTGAGTTCCAGTTCTGGTGTATGAGCAATGAAAAGGTAGAAGAGATACTTTTGAATCTCAGCATCCTTGTCTAAATTGAAAAACATTGGATTCATGATTTTTAAGGACTATTTATTCTTTCAAATGCTGGCCTTCCAGTTTTAATTGACTCAAAAAAGTTATCAAATCAACTTTTACATAATAAATCCATACTATAATTTATTCTCCCCTAATGACACTGTACTAAATAGAATGCTGTTAAAGACTGATAATTGTTCCTGATGGAAAACAGAACAAATACATATATATGCATATATGTTATATATATATATATATATATATATATATATATATAAACAAATAAAAGAAAGGCAGAACAAACTGAAGAATGATTTGGAAAAGAAAGCATAAGAAGGGGCAGGAAGATATAATTAAAACAAGCTGTGAATCACAATATAATTGTAAGTAACTAAGTTACTCATTGGATAGTGAGAATAAAAAAAAACATGGAAGTCAAGACTTGGAAGTTGAGGTCTTATTCATAGTAGCAGAACACAATGTGAAGTAAGGCAATACACGTAAAAAGGAGCAAGAAGCAGGTAAGACACTTCAAGCTGAAGATAATACCAGAGCTTTCTCTTTCCATTCAACGTACTTTCATCTGCCCACAGACATAGAAAGACTGAAATTGTTTATATCTTTCCAGTGAAAAGAGGGTAGAACTTGAATAGGAGCCATTGAATAGATGTTGTGTTTGAACCTAAGAAGCTGACAACTACAGCTTACATTATCCAAAAGACCATTATTGCGTTGTAATAAATGCCATGAATGAAGTAGAAATGGTCACTTAGGTCAAGGCTTTTGAAAAATTGAATAATGGATTATTCTCATTCTTAATCTCCTCAATCCTATTAGACTTAGGACTTAGCTCTTGATCATCAAGGTCAGCCTTCAGCAAAACAAAACCTGACACTGGTATTAATAGTAGTTTCATTCTTTCATTCACTTGCTTGTTTACTAAATCCTAATATTTTCATTTATATTTGCATATTAATAGGTTCCAAACAAAAGAGATTATACCCAGGCAGAGGAATTTTGCATCATGATCAATATAGCCTACAGGTAAGTGAAGAGTGAGTGAATTCACTGGGGACATCTGATATTCCAACATACAAATGACTATTTTGCAAAAAGGTAAGATGTGACATGGCAATTTCCCAAAGGGTGTGTTTATGTTTACTGTATGTTTCATTGTATGTTTATATCATATTACTGTATGTTTACATCATACATGAACACTGAGTCCTAGAAGTGGTAAGATACTTATTTTGAAAAAAGGTATTATTAGCAAATCATTATAAATCTCAATTGCTGCATAACAAAGAAATTGAAAATATATCCTCAGGCCTTCAGCTCATGATGTACAAGTCTGTGAAATGAGACCAGTATCAAAGATTTTATTCAGGAAAGTGCAAAAAATATTTCACTTTTGCTGATACTTAAGAACTAAAAAAAGAAATAAAAACAAAGCTTACTAGGCTATCACCCTGGCCTAGATTACTGAGAGTACTAAAACATCCTCATCCAGTGCAAAGTAGAGATAAGAGGTTGAGTTAACTGATTAACCACTCTAGAATGTACTCTAGAAATTAGGCACTGTCATTTTGCTTCATTATGTGCATCTTTAAAAAATTGAATTCTTAGCTAACTAATTGCAGGTGCCAATTAATAGCCAAACAATAAAGAAATGGAGATACATACATCTGTTGTTAAGAAGATCTCAATCTCAGTGCATGAGCACCAGATCTAAGGTGCTATGAAACTAAAGACAGAAGTAGTGAGACCCAGAATGGCATAAAATGCAATTTGCTGTAGACTTCCTGCTTGAGACTGATCAAAAATGCCACAGACTTTATGACTTGAGTCAGAAAGAGAGGACTTACAAGGTCATCAGGACAAAAGTGAGTTTCATCCAAACCGGAAAGTACCCTTTTTTTTTAAGGACAGCGGCACATATTGAGCACAGAAATTACCACCCACAGTCTAGTAATAATTTTCCTCAAACTGCCCTAATGGTTTTCTTTATTGCTAGTAGGATTGGAAGCTACATTGAGTAAACAGAACAGGTTTGCACAGGGTCATTCTGGGTTCCTGTGCCTATATTTCCTAAGCAAATTCACGCAAATCACTTTAAAAGCTACCAGCTCTGGTCAAACGAACATGACCTTTAGATCTAGATTCAAATTTGGGCTCTTCCAATTACACATGTTGTGGACTTGGCAATGTGACTAAAATTTGCTGAATCTTAATTAACTCCTTTATTTTAAAAAAATGCTCATGTTACAAGTTCTATAGTGTTGTCCTGTGGATTAAATAAGACAGTGATAGCAGTTGAAAGAGTATCTATAGTAGAGCAGATGGCTTACTGCTGTTAACCACTTTTTCCTTTTATGTTTCTCTTCATAGTTAGAGAGGTTGCAGAATGAGCATTTGAAGGCAGCATGACGTCTTTATGATGTGCTCCTGTTGGTTTCATGGAATGCAGCATTGATGGGTTTAGGATCTGTTGTGGAACTCATAAATTGCATCTTTTTTATTCTCATGCCTCAAACCATCAAACTAATGCTTCCTTGCCTAAACCCACTCATGATTTTCATAGACTTTATGTTTTTACACCTCCAAATTTAGGTACTATTCTATGAAATGTGTTACACACAATCCTACTTTTATAACTAGGTTTCATAAAAATAATTATTTATGTCAATGAATATATATTTTAAGGATTACTTGGCAGAGGAACAAGATGTTGAACTATTGGATTATTTTAAAGCCCTATCTCTTACAGAACTCATGGTTAAGATGACAAAGATATAAAGACCTACGCAGGAGTACAAATGGAGTCCCATGTAACAGTAGCTAAGTATTTAAAAGGTATAAATTAAGCTGTTGAGTAAAATGAACACTCATTAATGTAACTGATATACCTTTCAATAACCTGAACTAGCAGGATCCAGTCTATAGTTCCTGGATTTCTTGAAGTTCTAGTCTGAAGAAGAATGTCATCGAAAGAGCTACAGATCAGCCCCAGGACTGTAGGCTGCGCTTCACCACCCACACCTGGTGGTGCTCACAGCAGTCATGTCAGCGCGGATGTCCACGGAAGATCACTGTGTTCATGAATGGGAGAGTGTAGCTTTCCATAAGAGTGGGACATTTTTCAGAGCAAACTTGGCATTTGAGCTGTGTCCCACAGCATGAGTGGGAGTTTGCTGATCAGAGGAAGGAAGGAAGGACACTCCAGGAAAAGAAACAGCATCTGGGACCGCACAGAGTTTGCAAGAGTGGCATATTCAGAACATAGTGAGACATTGCTGTGGCTGAAGCGTAGGGGTTAGGTGGGA
Source organism: Dipodomys merriami (assembly GCF_024711535.1). NCBI lineage: Eukaryota > Metazoa > Chordata > Mammalia > Rodentia > Heteromyidae > Dipodomys > Dipodomys merriami. Next base: position 13,724,998 of record NW_027203382.1, on the reverse strand, counting down.
GATGAGGAGAGATGATGACGGCGAAGCGCATAGAGGGAAAGGGGAGGCTTGCATCCTGACAAGTGTTGCTCTCCCAGAAGGCGTTGGAGATGATGTAATAGTGATATAGCACAGTTTTGCACCAAACTTGAGACTTCAGAGATGATATCTGGCATCATGCACAGACAAGAATGGGGAGATGAACGGGCAGGCCATTATTTCCCGGAAGATAACCAAGTCTAGTCTACTTGGTTATTTCCGAACTTATGGGAACTGAATGAGGACCGTGGAAATGGAAAAATGATACATCAAAGAAAGAACTAGTAATACTTGGTTACTGACTGGGTGAGGAGTAAGAGTAAAAGAAAAAAAAAAGTCTGAGAAGACTATGATGCTATTAACCTACCTGGCACTGTGAAGGCAAAAACAAGTTCCTAGAACTGATGTCATGTTGTGGAACTTCCCCATACAATGTCAGAATACAGAGTTCCTACACTGAAAGAAAAACCTACAAATTACTTTTTTTTCTTTCAGATTTTCCTTTTTTTTCTGTATTTTAAACCTTTCCTTTTCTGGCCTTCGTTAAAAAGATCAGTTTTGCCATATCTTTCTGTAGTCTTTGATCCTTAAATCAAATCACTTACTAAAATAAAATTATAAGATTAAATACAAACAAAAGACACTTATTAAAAAGTCAAAATTGGGACAGAATCTTTATGTGACCAAATAAGTGAGAAATGGGTCTGTCAATATCTGCAAAAGAGATCCTGGGGTGATTTAAAGAGATTAGAGGTAGTTTATCTTAATACCATTTTTGTCTATTAGTAATTTATTTCTGAAATGTTTGTATTCTATTTTCCTAGGGTACATAGACACTGTCTGAAAAAAATCTTTTATACAACTGCAGCTGTTTGAAATGTAATCATCAACTTTCATTTAGCCATTTATGTTACTCCCTTTGATTTCTCCCAACCCCTTTAGAGAATTTTAAAGACTCCAATATTTCCAGCCAACTCATCCCTATGAGAATGATTGAGAAGATTGACCTAGAAATATGGCTGTCATGTTTAGCCAAGACCTTGGAGAGATCTTGGAGCAGGTACCAACAGCATTTTGCAGTGCTTGGCTAATGGACCTGAAATGTGCCTTTTTGCCTCCTGCCACTGGAAGCCTGTGCCTGACTTTGCTTGTGCTGCCTGTGTGGTTCTCACCCACCCAACCTGTCAATCTGCTACCAGTCAGTGATTACTAAATATGAAAACAAGCACCAAAAAATCAAATATGAAAAAACACTATTAACCAGGAAAGGAAGACAGCAATAAGTGAAATATAGGTGCGTTATCACTGATTGCTTTCAGTTTAATAGAAATATTTTTGTTTCTGCAATGTGAGTTATGTAGATATCTGTGATTGTGATTGCCATATAAAAATAATGAAGGCTTCATTTTCTTTTACCTTCTTTCAGGCATATAATCAAAACTAAGTAGTTTTAAGGAGATTGTTTTAAAGTATAATTTATTTCTTCCAATTAGGTAAACATAGTAAGGATTTTTCTCTTGACCTAAAAATATTTTACCCTTTAATTTTTAGCTGTCTAATTAAATCAAACCTTTTTTTTCCTTCCCCAGTTAAGGCATATTTCTGAAAGACCTCAATTATTTGCTCTCCCTAAATATTTTCCATTGCAAGAATTAGAGGTGATAAATCACATTGGGTTTATCTCCTACGGTTTCTTCTAGCACATTGTCAACTCCCCTCACCCCCATGCTCCCACCCCCTGAGAGGTAACTGCACATGGGACAGTGTAAGGGCTGTAGGATAAGTGACACTGTTAGCACAGTGTGGTAGCTTTGATGTGCGCCTCTCGGCAGGGTTGCCAGAAGAGTGACAGAATCTTGCTCTAATGCAAAGACTATTTCTCATTTTCTTGGTTCACTTCTAATAGTCTCATATTACCATTAGGAGCACAAAGCAGGCAGACATTGTAGCTGGAAAAACTTCACATCCTTGAGATTAACTTATTATTTGACTACTGGCTATTGGTGTGCAATATGATCTTTATGAAATGAAATAAAGAAAAAAATATTATAAATAAAATAAAGAAAAAACTAGTCTTAATTCAAATGAAAAAACAACAACAATGTAATATCCTATACCACTACCACCTCTACCAACCACAGCACTAGATACTAGACAGGGGAGTGTGGAATTCAGATCTGTTTGTACATTTCTGAGGTGAATGCTGTCCTAATCATTCTGCATGTGACACAGTTCCACAAATTTCATTTTGCCAGTGTTCCAGCCTTGTGCAAAACACTGTTTCCAAACAGTTGCATATAAAATGTAGTGAATAATTTTTATGTATTAAGACAAGCCCCATGACTGCTGAAATTTAGAAAAATAAAGAAGGGAATCAAAGGCACTGGAAATGAAATGGATTGTACTCAATGAATGAAGGAAGAGTTAACCAATGAGCAGTTAGCCAGCAGGTTTAAAGCAGAGGCAAAATCGTCTATAAATGTGGGAACATTTTTATGTGTGAGAATCTGTTAAAGGGGACTTAAAAGAACAAAAAGTACTATTTGTTCCCCTAATTAACTTTGAAGAGTCTAATTAAGGGCAACAGAAAAGCCTCAGAAATGCTGGTTATTAGGCATGTACTTTAAGTTGATCAGTGAGATGGTATTCTTGTAAACAAAGATTCTAATTTCACCCAGCCCAAAATAAACCTCTTTGTAAATATCTCACAACACAATCATGCAGTACCTTGGGAGCAGAATTCCTACCCAGTGCAGGCTGCCTCTTGAGGTTACTAATTCTAGGCATTAATGGCACTCAATTTGAAGATGCAATGGAGGATAAAGAATATCCTGATAACATGGTAAGAATCCAGTCATTACTCAGTCTCAATTTTTGTTTTTCCTTAATATTGTCTGAGCAGTTTTCAGAATAGACCATTTTGACTACATATATGTAGAACTTTATCTGTAAAATAAAGACAAGTGGGATAAAGTTTGAAAGAGCATATAGATATATAGATATATAGATGATTAAAAGAATACATCAGTGTGAATCAAGCTTAAGCCAAGTATTGATATTGCTGCAAGAACATCATTTCCACCTGTTTTAACTCTCAGATACATTTAGGAAAAAAGAGAGAATATTTCTTTCTCAGAAAAGAACCTGTCAGTAACACAAAGACAGTTATAATATTAGAATGAAATGATAAAACTGTGTTTTTATCTAGTTTCCCTTGAGTCACTCTAAGTGGAGTGAACACTCAGCCTAGAGTCAAAAACCGACTTCTGGGAACTTGTTTTAAATTTTAATTCAGTGTTTCGATTAAAGGAGCACATATCAAGTCGTCTTCTAAGAATGCTATACAGGGTGCTATAGTGAGATCATTTTTAACAAGCTTTGCATTTCTTGTGAAATTATGATTGTTTATTGTTGTCAACAACATTAAACACAGGAATATAGATAGACAATTGTGATTTAATGAAACAATCACACGAAATGGTATTCCCAGTGCAATTTAGTTTTGATTTAATCACTACCTGAAGTAGCTAATGCAGCTTTATAGTAAGTGTGCTATTGAAATTAACCCTCAACTTTGCAACTAGGGGAAAGAGTGACTGCTGTAATACCTGAAGACTTTGATGCTAATATCAGCCCTGAAAAGTACAGCCCTCAAAAAGAATAGTTTCTAACAACCTTGCGATGGAAAATACAGTGAGTTAAGGGAAGGCTACTTTGCTCAGAGTCTGAAATCTTAGACTCCCACCAAGAGAAACAATTCACTGTAAGAGTTTTAAGCATATAGATCACAGTCAGATTGGAAGCATGATGCACCACCTAGATTTGGCACCAGTGAAACACAGACTTTAACTCTGAAAGTCGTACCTAACTGCCTTTTGCAATTTATAGTCTATAGTGTGTGAAAAAATCTGCATATTTATTCTGAAAGTAACAAAGGCAAGGCTATAAAATGTATAAGAAGAGAATCTATAGAAAACAGGTTTACTGAATCAATTCCTTGACCTAAGACATTTAGCCCGACCTTGAAATAAATATTCAGATGATTCATGAAAACCATACTGTTCCAAGCAATCACTATCCTGACAGTGCTGGTGGCATGTCTTGATATCAGTCACTGCCACTGTTTTACTATAGTTACTCCATCTTTCATGTAAGATAATACTACCAGCTTCCAGAAGGAAACATAGAGACAGTAATTACATAAAATCCTTTAGAAAATAAGAACAAAAGAAAACATTTCAAATCCATTGCCAAGTATACATCAACAACGTCAAAGATATAAGCACTGAGCATATGATTCAGAACAACTTTCCATATTACTAATCAATTCATGATATGAAATACATTCAATAAAAAAGACTGCAGAAAAATATCATTGTTCTTGTTAGAGAGATTCAAATGGGGATATTTTGTATGTCTTTGATTAAGACATCACTGCCTGAATGTGTGATGATGCATCTATAGTGCTAGACATGTCTTTACAAAGAGTAGCTCCTTTGGGGCTAATTTCTCACTATTGTCAGCAAATGGAGTTGTCTACAACACCTCTATACCGTCTGTAGCTTGAATAGAAATGCTCAGTTTGCACACATATCTCGTTATTATTATATATATAATTAGTATAAGTTATTATATGCTCATGTCTAACATGTGTATCATGTAATTATTATATGCTCATGTGTATCCTTTATTCAAATTAATAACATCACCAGGAAAATGAAATCTGATGCTGAGCACAGTAAATGTTGTCCTATAAGCAATGAATGGATTGATTCCTTTACAGGTCAAAATATTTAAGGATGAAATATTCTGAAGAAACTGAAGGTATCTAATATGTGTCTATACATGTTTGCTCAAAAGCTGTACCTTTTGAAAGGAAGGAGTCACTCCCTGGCCTTGTCAGAATCTAGAGGATGAGAGATCAGGAGGTAAAATGTCTCATTCTCCCTAACAAAGTGAAATCAAAACCTAAGAAACAGCCAATTTGGTGCTCTTTGCCACTACTTCCCTGGCATCTAGAGCATGCTTCTTGTGGGTGACATGCTTAGCTTTGGGACCAGCAGATCAGCAACAATCTTTCTCCAATTTCTCTGAGTTTTTCGCTTCAAAATCACATTGCTTACAAGTGGCACTGCTCTTCACAGAAGTTCTCATATGTTAAATAGACATAAACTTTCTCCCTCAATAGAAGTTTTTTTTTTCACCTACACATCCCACACGTTACCACACATTATCCAGAGTTACCCTGCCAAATACTCAAATGGGTAAAATGTTTTACCTAGATATTCTTTCACCTAAGGTCTGTGCATAACTACAAAACCTTTCAGCAAGATAAAACACAGTACATTCTATGTTGTGGGTTAGTGTTTTGATATGAAGAGGACAGACCTCCATAAGAGGCTGCCCATTTCCTGCCCTGGATGAAATAGTGCCTACTAAAGAAGTTTTAAAGAAAAACATACTAGTTCTTATACTATGTCTTGTCTTATACTATGTCTTATACTTGTCCAGAATGCAATGTGATCAGAATCATGCATTTGTAGAACATAGCACTCTTATACTGGATTTTTAAATTTTATTTAACTTTCCTCTCCTTTGGCTCCCCTCTCTCCCAAGGTGTAAAGTTCATTTCCAACATACCATCTTTGAGTATCGCTGTTGCTTTGCTTTACCCTTTGTCCTTTGCTTCACCATTTTGTTATCCTCTTTCCCTTCCACAAATCAGGTAAATGTATATACAAGACATGGCGTCACCTTATTTGTAAGGAAATAGAACGACTTGGAAAAAAATCATATTAAATGAAGTAAGCCAGACCCAAAGGAACATAGGCTCCATAGTAATAATTAGTATATGTCTAGGATAGTCCTAACAGAGATCAGAGTAGCTCAATAGCTATGTACATATGAACATAGAAATGATGCTAATAGAAATGTACTCCAAGATATGGAAACAAGAGGTTTCTTTTTTTTATGTACTGTGTGAAGTTATTTCTATTTCTTTTCTTTCTTTTTCCCCCTTTAGTTTATTCCCTGTTGTCACTGTTTTTTACTTTGGTACCTTATGTTTTGATTTTTTAATTTAGTAATATATACTTAAAAACTCCAGGTCTTTTCATGACCTGATAATTCATTTCTTCTTAATGCTGAAACATATTCCATTCTCTAGGAATGCCACAGCTGATTTATCCTACTGAAGTGCATTTTGGTGGTTCCAAGTTTTGTCAGTTATGAAGCAAGCTACTTTAAATATGTACACATAGGTTTTTGTGTGGACGTAAGTTTTTAGTTCCTTCATGTTAAAACTAAGGAACATAATTGACAGATTATTTAGTAAAAATATGCTTCATTTGGTACCATACTGACAACCTGTCTTCCAAAAGTGGCTGAAATGGAAGTTCCTATGCTTGATTTTCCTTACCAGCATTTGGTGGTAGTAGTTCGTTTTCAATGAATAGTCATTTAGTGGTATCTCATTTAATTTTAATTTTTCCAGTGATAGATTATATCAAAAATCATGCAGCATCTTTTCATATATTGATTTTCCAAACATATTCCCTTTGGTAAGGAATCTGTTAAAGTCTTTAGCCACCTTTAAACCAGATAGTTTTGCCATTATTGTGTTTTCTATATTTTAGATAATAGTTCTTTATCAAACACATCTTTTGCAGACATTATCTTGACAGCATCTTTTACAGAGCAGGAGTGTTTAATTTTAATGAAGTTTAACTAATCAAGCCATAAATATCTTTTCTATTATATCTAAAATGGGGGCCTTTAATTCCAAGATCATGTAGATTTAGTCCTATTTTGCAGTTTTGCATTTTATATATAGATGTGGGATATATTTTGAATTAGATTTTGTAAATGTTGGTGTCTAGACTCACTTGTTGTATGTGGATGTGCAGTCATGTCAGTATCATTTATTGAAGAAATTATCTTTTTTTCAATTGTACAGTCTTTTCTCATTTGCCAAAAATCAGTTGACTACATTTATGTGAGCCTGTCTTATGAACTATACTGTTCAATCGATCTGTTTGTCTATATTTCTCCAATGCCATACTGTTTTGATTATAAGAGCTTTAACTCTCAGACGTGGTTAGTGTAGGTCCTCACATTTTCCATGTAACACCCATTATGAGGTTTTTCCATGTATGAATTAATGGGTCTGAATGGAGAAAGCTATACTTTGCTTCTCAGTCTTCCTGCATCCATGATGAGTAACAGAATATGGCAATCTATTTGTAGATATGAAGCAAAGAAGATGTAGTCTCAGGGATAGACATGACGTCAATGAGAAAATTCTCTAACCAATCTACTATCCATTTAAACAAAGGAAAGATTAGTATCAGAAACATTGTAGGAGGATCATTACTGAGTTTTGGTTATTGTATTGTATTTAGATTAACCCATTCTTGAAAAATAGGAGTTAAAACTTGCTGTAGGTGACTCTCAAATACACAAATGGAGAAAAAGATGTTAAAGATAAAGGTACAAATTACATGCCATCTCCTGAAATTTGCTCATTATTAGCAATATGAGATACCTGAAAAACATTTGTGATTTCTCTGTGACTTGTTTTATTTTTTAAGAAAAATTCTGCGTTGGTGTTAAACAGATTTTCAACCCTCAACAAACCAGATGGCTAATCCAAAATTATTACATGAAATATGAATAGGAAACTAAGAACTGAACTCTGTAAAAGATAATGAGAAATTTTGAACATTTATATTTTACCAAATAAATTATATTTCTATTTCATTGGTATCTAGGGAATTGTAACAAATAATCCCAGTGATAATTACCAAATATCTATATTTAGAGGAAACTAGCACATGTGGATCATAAATAATAACACAAATGGATATTTCTGAATTGCCTGATTTTCTAGATATAGACATTTGGTAATTATCACCAAAGCTGGCATGTGAAGAAGTGTTTAGACAATTTTTAAAATGCATATTGCTTACTCAATAGACCATGCTCTAATTATATTCTGCAAAGGAAATCCAAATTCAGGTATAAGGTGAGATCTTCCCCTGGTAGATAATACAGGAATGGTATATACATTGGCTTAGTGAGGATAATCACTTTATGATCATCTAAAAACATTGTCTGTGATTGATAAATCACTTGCTAAATCTAATAGTTTTCCCAAGGTAGAATAAAGTTGACCTTAAAGCTAAAATGTTTACTGCCCAAATATTATTTTTATACTTTGGCACAAAGAAGTTCATTAATTCTGCATCACCCTGTCTGTCTCCTGTAGCTTTCAGTTCTGACTTTATTGCCTGATTGGCAAAGAGCAATTTCCAGCAGAGAAAGGCTTGGCTAGAAAGGGTTCACTTTTGGCTCCACACCTGGTAGAAATAGTCTGTTAAAGTCAGTCTTTTTTGTTTTTTCTGTTTAGAAAATATGAAGAATATATAAATAAAACAAAATTAGGCAGCAGATGGAGACTTGTTTGGTCCTTTCATTTTAATATCTAGACAAATGTTGGCTATTGATTGATTGATTGATTGATTGATTACTTTAGTGCTAGTACTAAAACTTGAACTCATGCCCTGGTGCTCTTTTTTGGTTTTTCACCCTACCACTTGAGCCACACCTCCACTTCTAACGTTTTCTGGTTAAGTGGAGATAAGAATCTCATAGACTTTTTAGCTTGTGTGCTTGGAACTGTGGTCCTCAGATATCAGCCTCTTGTATGGCCAGGATTATTTTAGTGCCACAAGTACCTAGCATAAATATTATTTTAGGCACATAAAACACAGTAATCATTATGAAATGACAATGACTACAGTGATGGTAGCCATGATTTGGACAATGGGGAAGACCAACTGGCTAGCAGTAGTTAATATCACTTTGACAACAAGTTAGGTGATATGGTGAGGTTGCATTGCTGATGAGAACCAAAGGGGGAAAATAAAAAGGAAGACAAATAAATATTAAGAAAAGAAAGAAGAAAACTAAGTTAGAAGTTAAACCAGATAAATTCAACTTGTTTTGCATTGAGAACAAGGACATCAGTTATTTTGACCTTAATACACATCCTAATATGATTTTAATATGTTTTGGAGGGGAGTATACTAGCTGAGTAAAGGCAATGGGAAAACAACAACATGGACAAAAATTTATTTAATGGAGCAATTATAAAACCTCCACCCAGCTCTCTCTGCTCTTTTCTAGATCTTTCTCAGCTCTTTCCTTCTCTTCTTTTTCCCAGCTCTCTTCTCTTTCCTAGCTCTTTCTTTCTCAGCTCTCTCTTTCCCAGCTCTCCCAGCTCTCTTTTTCAGGCCTTTCCTCACCGCGTGAAGGACCAAAATGGCCTGGTGCCAGCCGAATGATGAATAAACCTACCCCTTACTTGAAAAAATAAAATAAAATAAACCTCCACCCAGTAAATAAATATAATCTATTTGTTGGTCTTTGTCTCTTAAAAAATCAGATAAATTGTTTCTAGATGAAATGTCTAACCATCTTTTAATGCAGCCTATAGGATAAAATGTATATATTGTATAATTATGAAAGCATTCTCTTCCTTCTCACACATCAGCTCACAAGGCCATTGATCTGATCCTTCATTTCATGTTTCTTTTCTGTTGTGGTCATGAGTGAATAATGCCTCATGAGATACAATATAAGGATCACATATTCTTGCAGCTCAACTTTTATTCTTTATACTCCATTGTAATGGTTTTTATAATGTGTTAACTTCTTGATTTGGATTGGTTTTCAATCAAATACAAACCTAGGAGTTACATGAAGGGACTATGCAGATGTTGGGGGAAAATCCATAATCAGTTGACTTCAATGAAAGGATATTATCCTAGATTCTTTTCAATCAGTTGGAACACTTTAGGAGCCCAGCTGAGGCTTGGGATAGCAGCTTTAGAACAAAAGAAGCCTGAAGAATTGAAAAGGCGATTTGGAGGATGGGCCAACCAGCTCTCCAATTTATAAACTCTTCTTTTTCATCTGGACACCATCCCTCTTCCTTCTTCCTGTGCTATGGTAGCATTTCCATATTTTACTCTCATCTTATAGGACCTTGGATGGTAAGCACTGAAGCTAACAACAAACAACTATAGCATTGATTTTACAAAGTAACAAAGTCCTGCTAATAGATATAGTTCTTATGGTAATTATGGTAATTATAACTCATATCTTAAACCTCTTTCTATTTTCTGCCTTTTTTGTGTTTGCGTTCCTATCTATGGAAACTTTCCCTCTCTTTGTCCTGTGCTTGCACTCCTGAGCCAAAATTTAAGAGAAAAGCATGCCCAGTCACCTTGAATACTCTCTGTCTGTGTATATAGATACTTATTTTATATACTTCTGATAAAAATTGCCAATATGTCTATTAAGTGGGACATAATAATTTACACATAAGTAATAAATAAGTTAAGGTTAACAAGTCTGGGCTTAATAAGTATTTCTCCTCTTCTCAAGTCATGTGCAATTTGGGCAACACTGTCTTCTGTACTATGGAGAAGAATTACAGGCTGTTTCTCTCTCACAACCTTATCTTAATACCTTGTGGTTTCAAGATTCCCACTGACAAAAGAAAGAGGAGGTCAGGCACCAGTAGCTCATGCATGTAATCCTAGCTACTCAGGAGGACAACTGAGAGTCAAAAATAGAAACAGTGCCTACATTCATAGACTTATATTGTAGAGATCTCAGTGAATGACATTCATCTATTCTCACTCGTTAATCCATGTGTCAAAGTAGGCTTTAATCTCATCCAAGGAGGCTAGAAAATTTAATGTAGACTATCAGCCAGGATTCAACTAGAGAAACATAACCAGTAAAGAAGATCTGGGTTTGTGTAATGTGGAAGCTGAGTAAGGCTGAAATACACAAAGGAGACCACCAGAAACTAGACATTCCAAGCACATTGAAATTGCCTGTCAATACTAAAGCACAGATTATGGCACAGAAGTGGCTAGCAAAGGACAACCAGAGGCAAAGTCTCCATTGGATTGAACTCAGGGCCTGGGAGCTGTCCTTTGGTTTTATTGCCCAAGGCTGGCACTATACCCCTTAAGCCCCACCTCTTTTTCCAATGATTTGGTGGTTAATTGGAGACAAGAGTCCCAGGGACTTTCCTATACTGGTTGGCTTGAAATTATGATTGTCAGGTCTTAGCCTCCTAAGTAGCTAGGATTACAGGCATAAGTGGTTGGCATTCAACAACTTGAGCCAAGATTTTCAGAGTCTGGGCAACAAAGTAAGTCCTCACATCCAAAGAAAAGAAAAGCCAAGTGAAGTAGCCCAACTGGCTACACAGGAGGCTGAGATCAAGCAGATGTGGTTAGGGGTCTGTGTAACTGAGTAACTGCTTCTCCACCAATAAAAAGCAAGGTACAATGTGCCTATCTATCATTCTATCTACAAAGGAAGAGTAAATAAGAAGACCACAGTCCAGGCATAACTGTGAGGAGACTCTATTTGAAAACTAACAAAAGCAAAAAGGGCAGGGGTCATAGTGCAAGCAGTAGAGCATCTGCCTACCAACCAAGAGGGCCTCAAATTCAAGGCCCAGTACTACCACAAAAACAAACAAAAAGCTTTAAGCCATATAAAAGAAAATAAATAAAGAGAAAAGATTAAAGTATATACATATTGTTATATAGTACATAATTTTCATACACAATATAAGATAATATAAAAATGCATCCATTTATTCATATGTATATACAAATACAAAGATACAGTTACCAAAAGTAAGGTTCACACTAATAGAATAATAAATGACTCAAATTTTTTCTCTGTCCTCTTCAGTACTTTTTCTGTATTTTCTAAAATTAAGATAACATCTTTTTAATCAGAAAATAATTTCTAATACAATCAAATAATTAACAAACTAACCAATTATGAGATAATAAGATATACACTTTAAATATTATAATACTTGAAACATGAAACTGCATCTACAGTAACATTTCAGATGGCTTTTCATAGAAACTACACAGTGTTTGGATAATTAACAAAGTTAATTATATTTTTCTTAAGAATAGTTAAATGTATATGTTGTATATTATTTTCTTGAGAACAATTCAAGTATTTTTAATGAACATCTAATTTTTCTATAGCAATGAAATGACTACTTTAGGCAATAAAATCTAAACCTGAATGTCTAATTCCCATTTTAACAAATACTTACTTGAGTTTCTTAGAAGAATGTATTTTAAACAAATAGTACCAAGTCATAATTAATACCATCAAATGTTTTTAAATTAGGATGTTACTAAATTCTTAAGGTTACTTGAAATTATTTATAGTTACCATGTGAACCACATCCACCTCAAAAGTTTGTAATTACTACTCAATTGCACCATCTCTTGTTGAGCAAAGATAGCATTGTTTACTCTCCAAGCACACTGATACCCAGGGTATCAAAATCAAATACAGTGACAACAGGGGATAAACCATAGGGGGAAAAATACAAAAATAAAACAAGAAATCACATAGTACATTAAAAACAACAAACCTCTTGTTTTCATGTCTTGGAGTTCATTTTGCCTAACATCATTTTATATATTGAGCTATGCTGTTCTGCTAGGATTATCCCAGACATATACTAATTATTACAAGTGAGGGAATTTATTCACCATCACTTTTGTTTTACAACTTGCATTCAGTGATTAATCACTGTTTTACAAAGTATTCTTCATTTTTCTATGTTATTCTTTTAGTCCTACTTATGTACTACAAATCACTTTCAATCTACATTCACCAGATTGGACAGTAATTTGCTTTCTTCTACTTGAGACTCTTGACCAAATGTAAGATTGGTAGAGTTTTAAGTCTCATCCGTGCAGAATCAGCAAAGATGCATACTACACACAATCAAATCCTTTTCAGAGATCTGCAGCAAAAATGTTCAAGGTTTAGAATCATTTGAACTTAGAACCCAAAGGGCAGAGGCATATGGAAGTTCTTTTGCTCCTTTGAAGTTTTACAGTCTGTCCAAGAGGAGAAGAAAAAGAAACTCTTGACAATTATTGCCTGGGCTGTTTTCCTCTGACTTCTGTCTCACTTTGGTGACTCTTTCCATATTTTTTTCTATGTAACCCTTAATTATGCATCAAACCTCAAAAGACTAAAGTATTGCTTCTTCTATGTCAAAGTATCAGTATAAAAACCAAATATAGCTCTGGTTTAACTTGTCCTACCCAAAGGCGCATGATGTTTTTGAGGTGTTTAGGAGTTTGTTTATTTTAGAAAAACTCTTTCAGGTTTTTCAAAAGATAAGTAAACACGAATGAGTGCACAGAATCAAGGGTGTCCCTGAGGCTGTGGTGAATAACAGAGCAGCTGAGGTGAGGACCAGAGGCCATCTGCTTCTAAGGTGTCATTGTGGTTTTGATGTAGAAGTTCAGGTACATAAAAGCTTTCTGTGTTTTAATAAATGTAGCCATGGCATCCCTGCCGTAAACATGTGTACAGTCATGCCACCAGAGAAAAACAACAGAATTAATGACTTTTTGGTGTCTATCTACTAACCCAATCCCCCAAAATCTGACCACAATACCCACACTCTCATAAGTGGTTTTTGAAATTGGAAAACCACATGTATTTCTAGCCTTATATACAATGTGTGTACAGAAATATAGCAAACACAGTCCCATGACATTTTCAATGAATGCTTTCCCAAAATACCAATCAACTATTTGCCGTTCTAATACTCGTTTACTAAGCAAGAGAGAGATAAATATAAAAAATAAAAATAAACATACAAATAAAATCCAGAAGTTGGTGTCTTCAATTTGTGGAAAAACAGAGAAAATCATGTTCGCCCTATGTGGTTGGAAGATACGTAGTCAGCCTTTATTTGGCTTCTTTTTTTTTTTTTTTTTTTTTAATCAAACCATTCTCAGAGCAAAAGAACTTCTTCACCTTAATTTTTTGAGTCACATGAAGCCGGGAGTTAATGCAGGTAATATTGATGATCATAGGGGAAAATGAAAAGTTTCATGTGATGGAAGAATTAAATAATAATGAGAAGAGCCAGCCAACAAATCAACTCAGCCATGGACTTGGAAGAAAGAGTGTGTCTTCTTTGGAGGTTTACAGAATAAAGAGGAACTAATTCAGATGACAACTTACCACAAATATACATACCAAATAACCTGCTCATACTTATGAAATGTGTTCAAAGTGTACAAAGACAAAATAAGATGCATTTTCATTAATTAGCTAGCATATAATGAAACACAGTGACAATTTTTTAGACTTAACTATCAACCCTCAGCTGACTGATTTTCCTCTGCAAGTGCCATAGATATTTCTCATCCTCTCACACTATTGTTCCAACTTAAAGAACCAAAAGTTTATTTCCATTTGACACTATATTAGATTTTCAAACTATTTGCTAGAATCTACACTCTCATTTCCACTATTACATGTTCTTCTATTTGAGAAGCATAAAGAAACAACAAAAACATTTTTCTCATGCTCTAATCCTGACAATAAAAATAAAGTGATGTCATTAAAAAGAGAATAGTCAAAATAGATCAAGTATTGTATTCAAGACCATGCTACCTTTTTTTTGTTCTTCCTTAAATCACCAATTTCTTGGTTTGCCAGATCCACTCTTTTTGTTTTAAATGGTACATGAAATACCAAAATGTGTGGTTAGACAGCATGCAAATGAGAGTTTTACTTATATATTTGTTGCACTATAACAAGAGTTAAAGGATAAAACAAAATGATAAAATATGAAAAATGTGAATTTTTCTTTAATGTCTGGAAACTTTCTCAGGTGTAAAGGATAGCAGCTATGCCGTGAATCTCATAATTTCAAAAGTAACATTTCTGGCTGTTCCCCCCCCCCACTCTGGAAACTATCCAATTTCAAAATCTCTCTTCCTCATGGAATAACGGGAAAAAAACCCTATTTTGCATAACACAAGTATAACCAGTTAGCTTTTGAAATCACAAACATTCCCTCTTCGTTCTGGAAACTTGATCTCATTACCAGTCAGTCCTTGATGATGTTATTCAAATTAATCATCAGAATACTGCTATCTTTTTTTCCTGAAAAGTTTTGCTATGTTGATTAGTGTGGTCTGGAATTGCTGGGCTCAAACAACTCTCTTGCCTCAATCTCCTGAGTACCTGGAATTACAGGTGTATGGCCCCATTTCTAGCTGGTTTCTACTGTTGAACAATATTCAAGTATTACACTTATATTGCATAATTATATAAAATTGCATATTTGTGTGGCTATACATGTATGTGTATAAATTAAAGCAAAAAAAGCCAGTAGACAGTAGCTCATGCATATTATACTAGGTCAACAGGTTAAGAGCTGGAGGACTGTGAATTGTGGGAAAATTCAGAAGAAAAGTTTATAAGGTTTTGTTACTATAATAACCAGCAAAAAAGCAGATCTGGAATCATGGTTCAAGTGGTAAAGCATCAATTAAGTTAGCATGAACCCCTGAGTTTTACCCTAGTACTAGGAGAAGCAAGAGGAGAAGAAAATGGATAAGGAAGAGGAACAGAAGGAGCAGGAAGAAAAAGTGGGGGGGAGGAGGAAAAAGAGGAAGAGAAAGAGGAGGGAGAAGAGGAAGAGGAAAAACAGAGGAAGAGAAAGAAAAATGATGGATTGTACAAACCTAGAGGAAATCTACTTGGATTTGAATTTGCTTGTGTGATATATAAATGTGTGTGTATGTGTGTGTATTTATGTATGTATACACACACACATATATAATAACTGCTTGGCCATGGAAAATTTAATTAACCTCCTTCTACCTCCATTTACTCATCTACAAAATAGAGATAAGAAACTTCCTAGTACTGTAGAATTATTGTATTTTTCATATTATATGTTTATGTAATAATATAACATATAAAATACTCAGAACTATATCTGAAATACATTAAGTTTCAATAATAGTATCTTACTTCCATCATCATTTTTATCATTATTGTTATCATTTTCATCATCAAAGACACAAATTTTTATTGTAAATTTCCAGTCATAAAAATTCAAAAAATTCCATTTATTTCAAGGGCATATAGTCCACAAACATCTATAAAGTGATGCGAGATTACTGTACATGTCGATGTTCCATTCTCTGATCATTTTTGACATTCTATCTCTGGTTTGAGCCATATCTTTCCATTATGCTTCCAAAAGTAGTTTCTCCTAAATTATGAGAAACATTACATAAACGTTTTACCACATAAATTTGAAAAATGCATTTTCAGAGAGAAGTTATTTCTGTTTAAAGACTTATTTAAGTTAATTAAGTTCATGGTTCCTATGACTTGTCCAACATAAGGTATGAGTTGGAAATTACAGTTTCACAGTTTGGACTGGACTCAGATCAGTTGAGTTGTGTGTGTTTTTATGGATGTAAAAATATCGACAGAAGAAATAAATCAGATTGGGACTTTTAGCATAACCTGTTGATTAACTACTAGCAATCTGTCATGTCCTGGGTCACATTGCTACAGAAAATGGAGCGTCACCTCCTGCGTGCCCCTCTGAGAACCTCAAGTTCATGGGAATGAACAGTAGAAGGGACCTCTGAACTCTTTCCCACAGTGAAATGACAGCTGTGATTCTTTGGCCTCAGCTTGCCTTAGTAAGTAAATTCAGCATGAAATTTATGGTGCTTCCTGTACAATGTCTCATGCTAGCACTAGACATTTATTATTCTGACCAATGATTGAAGGATGTATGTTTTCCTATCAACCCATTTGATAAAAAGTCTTCCTACTAAGATAGAATCAACCACCATGGAATATAGAGAGCATTCTGAAATGAGGCTGAAGTTTATTCCATGCATCTGGAGTTCAAAAAACACATTTTGATACTTTTTGTGAGACATTTAAGTTTACTAGTAATTTCCTCTTGGGCACGTACACACACACACACACACACACACACATACACACACACACACACACACACACAAGTCAAGATGCTAAAAGGCCCAATGAAAGACTCAAACATTAAAGTAGGTTGAGTTTCAGTGTTTTCAGGTTTCTGCTAAGTATCAGCAATGCTTAAATATGTTAATTTCAGAGAGCCTCAGTCTTTTGTATCTGAAAACTGCAAGTAACCCTATACAGATCCCAGCACTTTCATGAGTTCAAAAGATTCTTGTTACACATTTGATACAGAAATAAATTCAGAGAATTAGCTCTTATGAATGCTTAATAAAGTTTGGAATAATTTGCATATACTCAGTTTAATCTTACCTGGGGTACTTAAATTATTGGATAATTTTTTGAATACTTGGAGCTTAATTACAGGGTTAGAATGTCGCTCAGTAGAAAGTGCTTACCTAGCAAATGCAAAGTCCTGGGTTTGATCCCCAGTATTAAAAATAGAAAAAAAAAAGCTTGATTACCTTGTATATAAATTAATCACTTTAAAATTAAAACTTTTTTCTTTCTTCCTCCTTCCTTCCTTCCTTCCTTCCTTCCTTCCTTCCTTCCTTCATTTCTTCCTTCCTTCTTTCTTTCTCATTTTTCTTTGATAGGTAGAATTAGGGCTTCTACTTGGGGCCTTATACCTTCTTGTCAAATGCTTTCCCACATGAACCATAAACACTCCCCCAATTCTCTTGCTTCAGAAGAAGAGAAAGAAAAGGGAAGGGAAAAAGAGGAGAGAAAAGGAGAGGAGTGGAGAGGGGAGGGGAGGGGAAGGGAGGTAGGTAAGACAACAGATGATTATCTGTCTGAAATATTACTTAAATTCTAGCTGGAATCCTAACAATTGTTCATTGGAATGCTGGTGGTCTTTGAGGTTGCCTTTATATTCAGTAACTCCATGTGGAGATGTTCTCAGGGCGGGGTAGCTGAGTGTTGCCATCTTGCTCAGAGCCAACAGAGTTAAACACTTTCCTTCTCCCCATCTGAGCTGCTATTCAGAGAGCAGGTTTTGGAGCAGGTTCTTATAGCATGAAGCCATCAAGGCTGAAGCATGATGCTCTAGACACAGACACATTCTCACTTCCACAAATGTTTAAGCAGAAAGAGAATGTGCTGAAGGAGGAAATTATTGTCTTTTTGCTTCTTCCCTTTCATTTTCTTTTCTTATGAAAGCACACCTCGTATGGTGTTTTGACTTACAGAAAATGATAAACAAAGATTAATTCTGAAACTTCTAATTGTGTAAAAGCATGAATTTTCAAAGGAAGTAGATTTTCTTTATTAGCATAGAAATCTTTGAGGAAAATTCATCAATCATTCTCATTAGATTTTTTTCCTAGTAAAATGAGTATTTGCACAAGATTCATCAAAATATATCTATCAAAAATGTAAAATCAAGTTGATTTTTAAAGTTTCTATAGGATTATAAAATTGGTGTCATTTTCAATGCAGGCATTTTCCTATGAAATACTCCATTTTGATTTTCACTAAAGGTATTGGTTTCAGATCATTATAATATGAATTAATATAGTTAATATTACTTATCTTGGTACTAGTTTAAAATAAATAGGATTTGCATTTGCTGTAGTCAAAATGCAAGACAATAGTGTCATAAATGTCAGAGTTGAAAACACTGCTATGATTATTGCCAGAAATTAACATTTAAAACGGTTGTATATTTTCCCTTTAAGTAGCAGTACAACAGTTGCTATTTACTAAAGCAG
The DNA here is from genome assembly GCF_024711535.1 of Dipodomys merriami. Lineage (NCBI taxonomy): Eukaryota > Metazoa > Chordata > Mammalia > Rodentia > Heteromyidae > Dipodomys > Dipodomys merriami. Next base: position 13,706,357 of record NW_027203382.1, on the reverse strand, counting down.
TTAATGAGCACAATGAATCTTGATCCATGTGACGTCTTTCATCATTCAACATCTCACTCATCCGTCCCGACCCACTCGTTCCCTCGCTTTTCTTATTAAGTGAAGTAAGCTAGGCCTAGAAAGACAAAGGTTGCATGTGCTGTGAAACCATACCCAGCTTCAAATATGGAAGCCAGGATTAGCATATACACTAATACATAAATACATCAGGTGGTATGCAATCATATGCAAATGTATTAACTAAAATACAGTAGATTCAAGGAAGAACTCAAATACTTAACCTATCAGGAAATCCCAGTCAAAATTCAACAAAATTCAACACCAGGAAACAGGTAATTGAAAAAATAGGGTAGGGTTATGGGGAGAGAGACAGAAAAAACTTATATCATTTACCATTTACCAGATCACTAGGCTCTGACAACACAAGCATGGGGTGGGGGAAGATTCCCATTCCAAAATATCATTCATCACAATTCTTTGGGGAAGGAGATCTACAAGACCAAACACATATTGCTTAGAGATCAACCCTTACCACTGGAATGGTGATATGTCATAACAATGCATGTTTGAGTACACAGTCTTGTTCCTAGCTAGCATGGAAGAACTTGGTGGTCTAAGAGAAATATTCATTGCCTATTATCCTGGACTAAGTGAAGCATGCATGCAACCAGTTAGCTTCTGAAATGATAACTCCAAATGCAGCATCACTAGAGCTAGAATCTTTGGGGAGTCCCACACATATATTTTATGAAAATAGGTGATAACATTTTGTCTACCAGGGGATGGTTGTTACATCTACTTGTTTGTTTGTTTATTGTTTTGGTGACACTGGAGTCTGAACATGGGGTCTTGTGCTTGCTAAGTAAGTACTATGCAACGTGAGCCATACCACCTCCTCACTCAGGGATTTGTTTTCTCCCCCAGCAACATGAATGAGAAGTTCTTCTGTTAAATTCACTCATAAATAAAAGAGTGATCTAAATCAAACTTCAACACTGGTAACAGTATCTGAATGAAGATTATAAAGCTCAATAGTCATATGAGTTGCACAATGATAACAGAAGAAATATGGAATAAAACTCTTCTCACCTCTCCTCCTCCGATGCTGTCTCTGCTGTGTTAGCCCTATGGGAAATCACAGTTTGCTACAAATTGCATTTCTTTCCTCTGTCAAGTAAATGTACTATGCAATTGCATTCCCATTTAATCCAGTATAATTGTAATATGTATAGTAAAGCCCAGTCAGCAAAAATGTCCATGTGTCCAGAGAGCCCAAAAGGTTAGCAACACTGTGGAGGATTTCTTCCTCACCATTGGCTGGAATGGAGGGAAATAGGCACTTCTTTTTCCTAAGAATGGCAAGTTAAGTAAATCATCATGGGGAAATGCAGAGGCAGGATCCTTGATGTATGCTAACTAGATTGATGCTTAACACACAAGTGAGGGGGCATTTAAAAAAATTCAGGACCCAGTAATGTTGCCTCCAGCAACTGTGCCTTTCAGTCGTCAAAAAAAAAAAATGTGCTTTCACTCTCTTGCTCTCTTTGCCTCCTTTACCCTGGCAAAGTGAGAGGTGAATCACTTTTGTTCAACTGTGATTATTTTTACCCAGCTTAAGGGCTCAATTTTAGTCCATAATTGCACACAGAGTCAACTTGTTCAAAAGGTTAAAAAAAACTCCTCAAGTCCTAGTAAATATCAAGCAGCAAGATGAGTCAGGTTCAAGGAAAATGCAGAAGAAATGTTAACCATTTCTAACTAGAAATATACATTATTTATTTCACTGTACCTAAGAAATCCAGTGGGTTCTTTGTCTTTGTAAAGCAGTGCTTAAAACAACAGTAAGTTTCCATCTTTACAAAAGCTGAAAAACTGAAAGCACTTCTGTAAATCAAAGTTTGAACTCAGATTTTTAACTTCAGTGAAAAATATGAGAGGTAGAGGTTATCAACAGTCAAAGAAAAGCATTTCAACTTGTTTTTCTTTAAAAGGAAATGAGAAAAATTACTAGACAAGGCTAGTGTGTGTTGAAGATTTATTGTTTCTGTTTAAGAACGATCCAAAATTTAAGGGTTAGATTTTGATTTTCAAAGATTAAAATTATCAGTTACCAAACGGGCATCCTTTGGAAAATTACAAGTTATATCACCAGCACATCTGTTTATTTCACATGCATTTTCTTCCTTCCTCAAGAGGGTATGCCACAATTTTCAAATGTATTATTCTAAATTCTATATCTACTGCACATTTGGCACAAATTAATGAAATTATCTCTCATATGGGAAAACCAACATAATGACCATTTGTAATGTTGATTTCTGAGGTTAAGTTTCTCCTGGTTTCTGCACTGAGTCTTACAGCTGATCAGGGAGAATCTTCTCCATTAAGACACTAGATCACTTGTCACAGACTTACTACACACTATTTTGGAGGATTTCTCTCAGAACCATGGAGTTTGGCAACAGAGTTAAAAGAATATCTACCGAGCTTGAAAAATATCTGTGGAGCATGACAAAGACTGAACAAGGGTTTCCTTGCTTCCGTTACTTCATCCAACAATCTATTTCCACAAAAGCCACAAGTAGTTTGTAAAACACCGTATACACTTTTGTCCTGCTTACATCTATTCTGTATTTCATAATCATACTCGGAATAAAACCTGGTATCGGTCTGTCATGTTCCATATATCATCTGACCTGACCCCAGTCATTTCTCTGGCTCTACTACTCCCATCTCTTCTTTCCTGCCTTCTCATTAATCCTATTGTCCAGAACCACACCTAAACTTCCATGTTCTAAAACCACTTACTCCTTCATTCTACCTAAAATGCTATCACTAGGTGTCCATATAGTGAGGTCCTTTGCATAATTTTGTAGTCAATAAAATGCCATTTCTTATCTAACTGCCCTCTAAAACAACTCTGTCCTTCTTTCTTCTACTTTCTATGATCATCTTCTGGTTTTTCTTTTAGATCATTTAACACTACCTGAAATCATATTGCTAAATCTTATTTCTTGTAAAAATATTGTAAAGGTGATGGACAAGGGAGTTACAGTTACATAAGTAGGATAATGAGTACATTTCCTTTCGAACAGTGTCATTCTCTTCCTCATTCTCTCCCAGGTTTTCCCTTCCTAACCTTCCTCCCCCAACAGGTGATATAGTTTATTTTCAGCATAGTGTCTAGTGAGTTTTGTTGCTGAATTGGTTCACCTTTCCCTTCTCAAATCAGATAAACTTATATACTATATATTGCTCTCCCCGTCCACCCCGCACAAGAATATGAACTTCGTGAAGTGTGGGGCTGATTACATTTAGTAAACATTGCTTCTCTATCACCTAGCCTAATGCCTGGCCCACAGGAAGTACACAGTTTGAAGGAATGAACAGGCAGTGATGTTAAAAGGGCATCCTCAAATTTATATTGATATATAAAATTATTACTCTATTATTAAGCATTGTTGCAACAAAACATTTTGTGTTCTACAGGAAGAAAATGTCATCCTTTTTGATACAAATGCCAAGTTCAATTGGCAAGTTCAAGTGAAGAGGAAATCACAAAGTTTTTCTTTCCTTTAAGAAACTGAACTAAAAGGAAACTTTTTATGGGATTGAGGTTTTAACCTATGAAATATAGACCTAAAAATTGTTGTCTTCATGCTTTAAACATACTTTTATCATGAAAATGTCAAGCATTTATCTATAAATGAGAAAGAAAAGGAAAAATATCTAAATTTAAAGAGAAGATAACTTCAGTAAACTTAAGACTTACTTAGACATAAGAAAATGGGCTTTTTTTTTGTTGTTGTTGGTTGTGGGACTTGAACTCTGGGCCTGGGTGCTGTCCCTGAGCTCGTCAGCTCAAGGCAAGCTCTCTACCACTTGAGCCACAGTGCCATTCCCAGTTTTCTGGTGATTAATTAGAAATTAGAGTCTCACAGAAGCCAGGTGCTGGTGGCTCATGCCTATAATCCTAGTAACTTAGGAGGCTGAGATCTGAAGATCACTGCTCAAAGCCAGCCTGGGCAGTAAAGTCCATGAGACTCGGATCTCCAATAAACCACTACAAAACCAGAAGTGGTGCTTCGGCTCAAGCAGTAGAGTGCTCACCTTGAACTGAAGAGTTCAAGCCCCATGATTGACAAAAACAAACAAACAAAACAAAACAAAACAAAACAAAGAAAAAAAAGAAAAAGGAAAAGAAAAAAAAAAAAAGAGTCTCACAGACTTTCCTGCCGGGGATGGCTTTGAACTGTGAGCCTCAGATCTCAGTCTCCTGAGTTGCTAGGATTACAGGCGTGAGCCACTGGTGCCTGGCTGAAAATGACAAGAATTTTGAGTAGATTTTCAAACCTTAACTAAGAAGAGGTCATAGAAGGAGTTTCCACATGGCCTCACGTGGCTAAGGAATATGTTCAGCTACACAAAGATAACATAAAGAGTGTGTGTATGTACAAAAAATGCATATATATACATATATTGTAGAAATGTAAGTATGTATGTATGTGTTTGTACTTTATAAATCTATATACACATATATATGTATGTTCATTGCTCTTGTATTTCACTATATCCAACTAATATTCTCCACTAAGCTATCAATTTAAAAAGAAATATCCCAAAGGAAACTGTGCATCATAACTTTGTCATAGCTGATCTCCTGTTCTCTCTCTTTTCTCTTACTTGAGTTAGTCAGAATGCTGACAGGGAAAACAGAAGTTAAGAGGTAAAGGGTCAAACCTAAAACCAACAAGTAATATAAGAAGTACTTCTAGCTTTTCAATGAAAAGCAGAAATATTGTATTTTCTTCTATCATTAGCTAATTATACTAATGAAATTGGTTGGAAATTAATTATCTGCCAGGAACTTTCTGAAATCTTACAATTAAAAGAAACTGAGATTAAGAAAGATGAAAGTTATTTGTTTAAAAGATGTAGTTACGATTCAGTCTCTCAGACAACAACGGTTATTTTAACCCTCTCTTGGAATAAGGTAGAATAGACCATAAACATAAAAATATTTCATTACACAGGTAGTATTTTTATGAGAGAATTAGTGTCCTCCTGAATCCCATGAGAAAATGATTCTTCTTTCATTCTTCTGCTAGTTGCTCCCTTGAGAATCACTTTTCCATCTAATATTATTCAACACTGGCCTCCAGCCAACAAGTATTTTTAAATTGCACTGTTTGAAAATTCGATGGACTGCTGGGACATAGAACGGTTCTAAGAGTGTGAACTGGAGATGTGCCCACACTACCAGCTCTGTTTTCAGCATCCTTTGGCTGTAATCCCAGTGATATGTCCAATTGAGATTATAGTCAAGTGAAGGTTATTTCCATGAGTACACACAGACCAAAGAACATTATTATCCTTGTTTGAAGACATTAAGTGTTACTATAGTTGAGAATTCTTGGGCTAATGCTGCAGGAAAACAATTTCTTTAAAATTTATAGAAGTTTTGGTCCTAATATTTTTTCTGATGACTACCCAAAGGATATTAACATAAACATGAACAAAATTTTGTTAAAAGATTATTTATTGCAAAGCTGTTTATTGTATTAAAAATAAAAGAAAGCACCTATAAAATATTAAGTCAAGTATTAATATGAAATCAGAAAAGCACTTTCAGTTTCATTCATAAAGTGTCCAAGCGGTGTGTGGTGGCATTTGATTAAGGCTGTCTGGGGCACAAAGTTCATAAATCTCCATCTCAACCAATAAAAAGTTGGGTTTAGTATCATGTGCCAGTAATCTCAGCAAACTAAGGAAGGTTAAAAAGGAGGGCCAATGGCCAGGTTAGACCAAGTATCAACAGGAGATAAATTAAAAAAAAACAAACAAACAAAAAAAGCTAGAGAAAAGGAGCTAAGGAATATACCAATCAGTGCAATATTTTTTGGTAGAAATCAGAAATTAAGAGAAAGATGTTCACATCTCTAGATCATGTAGCATATTAAATTCAGAAACTACAACAGATGCTGGAGGGGATGTGGACGGAAGGGTTCCCTACTGCATTATTGGTGGGAGTGTAAACTTGTTCAACCACTTTAGAAAGTAGTATGGAGGTTCCTCAAAAGACTCCACATAGAGCTCCCCCATGACCCAAAAATCCTACTAATGGGCTTTTACCCAAATGATCACAAACAAGACCATACTAAAGCTACCAGCACAACTATGTTTATTGTAGCATTATTTACCATAGCTAAGCTATGGAGCCAACCCAGATGTCCCCCAGTAGATGAATGGATCAAGAAAATGTAGTATATATACACAATGGAATTCTATGCCTCCATCAGAAAGAATGACATTGCCCCATTTGATAGGAAATGGAAAGACTTGGAAAAAATTATATTAAGTGAAGTAAGCCAGGCCCAAAGAAACATCGGCCTCATGATTTCCCTTATTTGCATTAACTAGTATATGTCTGAGAAAGCAGAAAAGGTCAGATAAGTTGATGTTAGGTGAAATGAACCCCAAGATAAGTATTCAAATGTTTTTGCTTTCATGCAGTTGTTTCTAACATATTTATAAGATGATTTCTTTGTTGCTTTCTTTGTATGTCCCTCTTCCACGGTATAACTCCTGTTTTCACTATATTTGATGTTGGTATAATTTGTTGAGGGGACAGAAGAAAACAAATTGTTTAAATAGGGATACAGGTGGAGCCATTGCAACATGTTATGTCGAAAATGAACTTTACAACTTTGGTGGGGGACGGAGTGGGGGAGGATGGGGCGGGGAGATAGTAAGGGGAAAGAAAGGAGAAGGCAACAATGCTTGATAAGAAATGCACTCATTATCTTGCTCATGTAATTGTAACACCTCTGTACAGTATTTTCACAATAAAAAACAGCATTAAAAAAAGATAATTTGGTATATAAAAAATAGAAAAAAAAATCAGAAACTACATAGAGATTATTCTTCATTTTCACTAGGGAAATGATAAAAATTCAGATTATCTAGAAGTAAAATATGAAAGAATTCTAAAATAATAGACAGCATAGATTATTTTAAAAATAAAAATAAAATAGGTAGCTGCTAAAAAGCATGTGTTAAGACTAGATAAACTCAGGGATTAAATGGAACATCTTGGTGTTATCACTCATTATCTGATTGTAGCAGGCATTAATAAGTGATCCCAGAACTATTTTGTCCAAAACTATTTTGAGCCAAAAGAAATCCACAATCTTTAAGAAAAACTGAGCAGCAACAATAATGGATCACAGTTATTACAAATGATGCAATCTTTTTTGCCCAAGTGACAGGGTAGAGAAAGTCAAAAGCAAGCTCTCTCTAAGCTCTCTGCTCATCAGAGCATAGTTCAATTTTTACACCCTGGTTATGGTATGGGATACATGTGCTTAATATAAAAAGACTCCCTGTTAGTTTCTAAGATGAGGTATTAGGGGAAAAATTTCACTTCAGTTTTTAAATTTGAGCAACAAAAGAGGAAAGTCAAACACCAGCAATAGTGTAGAAACATAGGATACTGGCAGAAATACAGAAGATTTATTCCAACTTTCCACATACTCTTTATTGATTCTCCTACAAAAATTCAAAACAGGGATTACTAGTTTCCTTGACAAATCCATAGGCCCATTCCATTTCTAATCTTGCAGAGAACAGAATTCTGGTACCCCACACTATTCTTTGGAGAGGGCAGGATTTTTGCTCAGGAGATCAGAAGAGCCAAGAATTGCATTCTTCCTAGAGACAGCTTTTGTAAAGTTTCTGCTGAATTGAGCTTTACATGCGAGTGCAAAAACCTAGTGTAAGAATGTGGTTGCATTAATTATAAGATTTCAGTTTGACAGTTTAATTAGGAAAAGGAGAGTTAGTGTAGGGCTTGCAGAATTTGTGATGAATCACATACTCCAACAGACTTCATTTTCATATTTCAATTACACACATTTCTAACTGATGAACAGCAACATAGCATTTTCTGTTTAATAAATGTGATATCTGTTGGAATTGATAACATTAGTTCAGTAATTACTGAGCCATTATTGTCAGCCTTTTAAAAAACATGGAAAGAAAACTTAGTTATTAAAGTTTAGTATCAGCAAAAAAAAAATACATTTTGAAATGCTCTTACTAAAGAGCTTTTTAACAGTGCATTAGCCATCCTGAACAGATAGAAGGGTAAAATTCAATAGCAGGAATTTGCATGAGATTGATTTCAATCTAATCATACTTTCTTTGATTCCCAGAAATACCATGAAGCTACCATGTTCCTTCTACATCTTTATTTCTGAATTCAGGACCAAAAACAAAAACCAAAAGCAAAACAAGACGATCACAAAAAATGGGAGCAAGACTTAGATTTGAATGTCATAAACAAATGCAAGACCATGCCAAGATTTTGATCTTTGCTTAGTAAGTCTAATAAATATAACAAAATTAATTTTCATTAATCTAGAGATAAGAGTGTATTCAAGAGGGAACACGCTATATAAAACTTCACCTATCAAGACACATACAAACTTATTAAATCCTTTCTAGAATTCTTGCTTTGAGTTTTATAAATCAAAGTTGGGAGCTGAACATACTCATAGAATCATTAGTATCTTTTTTTTTTCATGAGGAATAAACAGAAGTTCTTTAAATCAAATCCAGATGTCAGCTTCCTCAGGGACTATAAAAAATCATAACCTTCAATAAACACAATTGTGTGTATTGGAAGTGAAGCACACTTCTGTTATTTTAATTACTTCCAAATTAGTTCAAAATGATCTTTTTATGAACAGAATCTTGAGTTCTATCTACTTGAGCTACACATCTACCCATATATGGAAACAAACAATGATACATTGCTTAGTTAAAGCTTACATATGCTTATGTGCATTATATCTTCATATTTGTAGATGTTTCATGTTTACCTCTAAATACTAAAGTCAAAGAAGATAAATAAAAATGACATTAAACAGAAAATATTACATTGTCATCCAGTGTAATGTCACGTACTATATTAGAATTATACCAAGTTTGTATTTTACAGCCAAAAAAAGGTCATGAATCTGCCCACCCTTAATAATCTACTTTCAGCAGTTTTACTAAGAACTTTGTGAAATTGAAGTTATTGCTTCAGGAAATGAACCCAGATAATGACCATAAAGGGGTTAGTACTACAACACATTGCTCAGTACTCAGTAATTTTGATTCCCATTAGCAGATCTGAGGAATTTTTACAAAGACTTAAATAATAGAAATGGATAAAAGTACAATTATAATACAATTTACATAATTTAAATAATAAAAATAAAAGTTCTGAGATTCATTGTAGATTTAAAAAGCAAAATCACAACAGGTAATTTTGGTACCTTTAAATAGCACATGAGTGAGAAAATGTGTAATGAACATTTTTAGGACCTTATTTGATGCAAATTGTGACTTGATTGGTGGGCAAATGACAATTTTCAGGATTTAGAATTGCTCCAATGAGACAAGTGGTGGCAATATGAAAACATGAAATGAAAACAAAAATAAATCAGGAAAGAATATAACTTAAGAAGGAGATATTTACTTCTCATTATATAAATAACTTCAGCGCTAGAAAGGCAACTTTTTTTCCTGTTATTTAAAAAAAAACTGGTAAGTATAAGACTTGATCAAACAAAGGAGGAGGCAACAATGCTCAATAGGAAATGTACTCATTACCTTGCTCATGTAAATGTAACTCCTCTGTACAGCATTCTTACAATAAAAAATGTACAAAAAAAGACTGGACCACATTTTAATCTAATGAGCTGTCAACTTGAGTAAAAGTTGTCAAAGTATCCCCATGGAATCCTGGGGATGTTTAGAAACCTTTCAGGGGTTGATAAGATCAAAGCTAGTTTTCTTATCATCAAAGATTCATTTTCATATTTTTCTATTAACATTTACTCTAATGGTGCAAAAACATGTTATGTAATACTTAAGGAAACTTTGAGAGAAAGCCATTGCACCAAACTACATGACTAGTAAGTATAATTTTCATAGTTCCACTGTCATTATAGTAGGTCAATAAATCTAAAAGCCATTCTCACTACATTTCAATGCTTTAGCATTCATATTTTAATATTATGGGTGGCAAAAGGGGAAATACACCTTCCATTTTCTGTATATTGAAGGTCAGTGGCTCTCTTGAAGAGAAGTATACAGAATTGCTCATGTTTTTAGTCAGCTAGTCACTTGTCTTCATGAGACATATCCATGTTTTCCTTTGTTTTTTTAACTTGAAAGAATGGACCTTCATGTCTATTTAGATTTACATAACTGGCAGATATTTTCTAATGGCAGAATTAACCCTGTCACTTCAAGGAAAACACCTGGAGAGTAAAATTTAATCTTTCAAGCAACAATTAGAATTCTGGAAAATTTATATTTTCCATTGTGACAGTTGACAGACTTTTAAACTTTAAGAATTTTCTGATGACTTGGTGATAATGAATTGATTGATTCTGTAAAATAAAATGTGCCAACCTTCAGTAACTATGCATAACTAAGTAAATATTTTCAAAATCATCAATATATTTCAAAATCACGATAAATTTAAAGCATAAGATAAATTAATGGATTTAATGTAACAAACTATGAAAAGTACTTGGTTTTCTTTTCAGATTCTATGATGCAAATAAGTGATATTATTACTACTTTATGAGTTTGAGTATAGTATCAAAGAAATGTTCATAATGATCCATAAATGCTGTTAAAATATCCCATCCTTTATTAACTCTATATTTATAGAAAAGATGGATAATGTAGTTTATGAGCAAAACAACATATAGTAATAGATTGAAACCTGAACAGGTACAAAGATCAACCAACTATATTTAAATAGGCAATAAAAACACTTATAAAATAAAGCCAGGCACAGTGGCTCATGCCTATAATGATAGCTACTTGGGAGGCTGAAATCAAGAGATTTCAGTTAAAGACCAGCCCACATAAAAAGTCAATGAGACTCATTTAACAAAGTAAAAACTTAAGATCAGTGTCATAATCCAGTCATATCAGTGATGAAGAAAATGTAAATAGAAAAATTGGTCTATGGTGGCCAAGAAAAAGTAAGCTTCTACTTGAATAACAAAAAGTGTAAATGTATTATGGCCAAAGGAAAAAGAAACGATAGTCATTAAAAAAATAAAAATATTGCCATGTTTTCATTAAATATGTAGAAAATATATTTCAAAAATATGTCATTCTACTTGTATTTGAATGAACTAATGTTGATATTATTTTTAATAAATTAATAATCAAGCTTTTTAAGCTCTAATTTCTAATACAGGCTATATTGGTACATATTATTCACAAAAACAATTCTTTTTATTCTAAATAATTATAGATATGAGAATCTTGATACAGTATCATGCAATAGAGATGACAAATGGGTTTCGTTTAGAATACAGCTTTAAATTAACTGATAATTACTACTTGGAACTGCTAGTAAAGGGTTTAGGAGCTATGTTTGGGCATATGATGGGCATATGAGAGGCAAAAACTTTTACCTAAGAACATACAGTGGAACACCTCCGATTTTTCAGGATAGTTTAATGTCCTCCATTTCTCTTCCTCATAGGGCCAAGCACAATACTTACAAAGTAGGAGAGCTTGTGAATTCACTGAATCTAATTTTTTACAGTGTGCTCATTAGCCTTTTCACAAATTCTGACACAAAGTAGAGGGCTACTAGCTATTGTTATGGGAAGAAAATGCCATCAAAGTAGTCTTCAGGTCTGTTAAAAAATACAGTAGACAATTACACAGGTTACATGACTTCAAGGGAACATAATGAATTCCTTCTCATAAATGAAGCTTCTTGTTACCTCATAGTGTCTGAATTCATTTTTCCAATTGAATATATGGCCTTTTATTATACAATGAAAATGTCAAAACACAAATATTCAAAAAAGAAGTAGTATATTCATCCAAATTCACAATAACTTTAAAATGATTGATATTATCTAGGTTTTGAAGTGACATAATCAAATGAAAATAATAGGGTAGTAGATCTCAAATGAAAGACACTTAATAGATGGTGAGAAGAAAGACACAAAGTGGAAAAATTGGAGGTTTAAAAGAAAACTTTTATTTCATAATTTGATAGAAAGCCAGCCATGTTTTATGATTCTATTTATCCCTATTCCCCCCCCCACCAAATTCTACTTGTGTATTTTTCAGATCTTACACAATGCTTTATCTACACAGCATGATACTCTGCTGAATGAAAATCATAAATGGCCTAACACACTAAATCTACCCTTTAACTACTGGATTTTTGTGTAACTGGCAAGTTTCTCCTTTTCCTGTTCTTTGTACAGGTTTGCAACAAGACATTCATCTTGCAATGGAAAGAAAGCAAGTTTTCAAATGATCAGAAAGGAAAGAGAATCTGCATAGAGAAAAGCTAACTTGGATTCACCAACACTCTGTAATTATTATCTTTCTTATTTTGGACAAATGCTTTACATTCTCTCGATTTTAATTTTCCCTTAAGGGAGAGGATCTAATGATCTCCTTTTTTTGAAATAAAATGCAATAGTTTTAAATTTAATTATTTAAATAGGAAATTAACATTTCTGTCACAGATATTATTTTTAGCACGTCTCATTGGAATTTTGTAGAACAATATTTCCTTCAAGGAAAATCAGAATACAGAATATTAAGAGCTTTTTAATGAGACAAATTATGTGAAAAGAAATATCTATATTTAAGCAACTCTTTTTGTTTATCCCAGTTTTTCATTACACTAGTTACGACCATCCACTTTTTTACTTAGCTTTCTCCAGCAATACCCAAAGGGCTCCTACCAAAATAATAAGAAAAAAATGCTTATAAAGAGTTTAAAATGGGAATTTATTTCTATCAAAATCCATCTCTGACCATTTCCTTGGGGAATTTTAAGAGGTCAAGATATCAGAATCATGTATTTTCCACTCCTAATAAAAACGTTCTACTGTACAGACTGAAAATCTACTCTTTTTCCTTTTTTTATTACCACAAGGAATAGTAAAACTAAATGTTTTATATGTTTATCACTTTAAGTTTGTCAGGTTTATTCATAACCCCCCACTACCTATGTCCCTAATGTCATAATCAGAGGGACACTTTTGGAGTGGAAAGAGAATTTTTCTTTTTTGCCAGTCCTGGGACTTGAACTCAGGGCCTTGGCACTGTCCCTGAGCTTCTTTTGCTCAAGGCTAGCACTCTACCCTTGAGCCACTTCCAGCTTTTTCTTTTTATGTGGTACTGCAGAATCAAACCCAGGGCTTCCTGTATGCTAGCTAGGCAAGCACTCTAACACTAAGCCACATTCCCAGGCCAAGCGCAATATTGTTGAGTGAAAGGATCACTGTCCCATCCCATTTTTTACCTGAGAAGGCCCTTAAATTTTAATTTTCTTTTGACTTTGTGCCAGTATGTTTCAATAGTATTTATTAATAACAACTATACAGAACTACCTGGACATGTGAGTTAGTAGCTATATAACTCTCAATCTGTCTTTTAACTTCTTTTTCACTTGGAATTCTTTACCATCTGTTAGTTTCCCTTAAGTACCCCCCCAAAAAAAGATAATGAAATGTAATTAAACATTGTATAACAAGGGAATGGCTGTCAAATTATCCCATGAAAACAATAGATTTATTGGAGGGAAAAAAACTCACCTTTACTTGCCAAAGGCTATATGACTGATAAGATTATTGACTTGGAGCAAGAAATGAACAACAGTTGTCAATAAAGAAACATTTTTTTGAAACCCAGTTAATCAACGAAGATTCACATGCTGTACTTCATATTGACTAGTCTAAAATAGTGGTCTTTCTGACTGTACAATTTGTTCTCTGTGTTAGATACAGATAGTCTATTGCTTGTGTGACAAGAATTCCATCACTCACCTGGAGCTTGGATTGAGGATATCTTTAATAGAATTTGAAGCTGGGTTGGCTACAGCATGTTCTGATAGCCTCTGCCTGTGGCTACTCTATATATTAATTCACACAAATAATTGAAATAATGCTTTTTACTCTGTTTCTTAATATATTTTTCCTCCCTTCCAGGTTTACTGAAGTCTTGTTTCCAAATAAAAGGCATATACATTTGATTGCACAATGTAGCATTTTGACACACACATTACATAGATAGATAGATAGATAGATAGATAGATAGATAGATAGAGTACTTTGATGCACACATGTGCTCATACACACACACATATAGTGCAGTGACTACTTGTTAGTCATCTAAAATTAACCTGTCAAGAACAGTACAGGATAACCATTTTAATGCATATAGAATATATACTATCCTAGCAAATTTTATTTGATACATTGTTATTAACTATGGTCTCTGTGTTATACACAGATCTTCAGAACTTACTTATTTTACAACAGAAAAGGCATGCCATTTCGGGTTTTTTTAATGGAATTTCCAAATTATTTTAAAATTCTGGGAAAATAATTGTAACAAATATACAAGTGCTTTCAAGTTTTGCCATCCTTTAAAGCACAAGTCAAGGATCAATTACCAAAACAAACTCATTCTATTAATCAGTTGACTAAGGTGTAAATTGTTTATCAGAATACAATGCCAGGGAAGCTGCTTTGTTTAATGACAATCCTAGCAGCAAGAATCCCTGGGGCAGGAAGCAAGTAATCAAGAATCCATCTCTGAAACTTTGAGAATGTTGGCAACAATCTATTCTAATACATAGTTACAGGGAGACCTTGTACAGAGAACAATACACTGAAATAGACCAGACTTGTTATGAAACAATAAACTTAAATATAGTTCTGGACTTGACACACAGCTAAGTAATTTTTGCCTTCTAGGCTATTTTAAACAAGCTTTTCTTTCTACTTGCCCATCTGAATGCATATACTATAAGCATAGTTAGTATACAAATTCAACAATGTATGAATGCCCATGAATGTTCATGATATCATCAAGGCCCAGGTTAAACAGCTAAGTAGCTGAGGGAAAATTGTTCAGGCAGATATTGGATGCTTGTAAGTTAGATGTCAGATGAGATAAAGGATATAGAAAAATAACTTGGTATAATACATTACCCAAACACACTAACAAGACAGCGCATTCAAGTGAACTATCTAAGGAAAAGTTTAAATGATTTGAGAGAGAAAGAATGAAAAGAAACTGAATAAGTCTGAACTGAGCTTCATAGAGCAGCAGCAGAGGCAGCTGTGGGGAGATGCCAAGGGAAGGGTGGAAAGGCAGAGTTGCACATTATGAAGAAGAGACCCTGAGTTCACCATCTGAGATAGGGGCAGGATAAAAGCAAGTTCCAATCCAGTTATAAAGTTAGGGTCAGATTTTGAAGCACAATCCCCCCCTTTTTTTTTCAGCACAGTGTCATGTCTTTGAGAGGACAGTGAAGGTTAGAAGACCAGCTTCCTTTCCCCCAACTTCGAGGTGGGGTCAGGAATGCTGGGAAGAGGTCAAGGTTACTCAGAGAGTGACACAGGGAATGACACGAAGTCCTGTTTCCCAGTGCAGCCATTCTTTGGCCAAGATATACTACAGCCTCCCTCGGCTTTCCCAGGTTCCACAGTCCTGCAGTGGAATGATGGGCTGAAAGCTGGAACTGACTCTTATTTTTTCCTTTCTCTGTGAGGAGAAAGAAAAGAGAAGAGGACTATTGAACTTTAAACTTCCTGATAAACTATAATGTGGGAAAGTGCCGTTTTTAGGTTTACATGGAGGATCTACCTCTGAGAATGGCCTCTTGGCCTGTGAAAAACTAGAAACATCCCAGGAAGTCACTGAAATGTTGTAGTACTGTGAGAATTTGTATAAAAATAAACACTGGATTATTTCAGGCCTAGTCCCTTGAGAAAATGAGCCAGAATTACTCAGAACTACCAGCCTAATCTTGACAGAACAGAGGAAATTAACAACTGAAGCCAGATTTTTTTTTCCCCTTCTAAAATGATGAAAAAAAAAAACCTATTTATGGTATTTTGGAAAATGAAAAAAAAAAATCAGGTTAACCATGTGACTCAAATGACCTTCAAGCAAAGATGGCTGAATTTGTTGATGAGAAAAATGCAGTGTTGATCTGTGTTTTTTTGGAAGTTGTCAGCTGGAATCCATGAAGACAGGAGAAGTCCAACTCATGAATACAAGGAGGAATAATTCAGAAAGTCTATTCTCTAGAGCTTAGTGGATTCTTTTAAGACTTTACTCGTATTTTTCCCCTTCAGGAGAAATGAAGATTTCAAAGCCAAAAGGAGCAAGTTCCATCACATAGTAGTATGAGAATGACCCCAAGCATGACACAGTGCTTCCTTTTTTACAGAAGAGTAATTTCCCATTGAATCTCTGATTTAAAAGGAATCTACTCTCTGAGAATGCCAAATCACTACATGAGTTAATTGAAGTTCATATCAAGAATGACCAAACAGTAGCTCAGTGTCATTTATTGAAAGGTTAAAAGTAATTTCCTCATTATTCAACATCACTAACTATAGTTTTAGGTAAGTAAATACTATGTATTTGTATTCGATATCTTCCCTATACCTAGCAATATTCTTTTCAATTGCAAAAAATGTGGGGATTGGCCTTTGGTTCAAGGAGCTGGGTGACTTCTATGCCAGGCAGCAGGTAGGAACTCATGGTATGCTAAGTGTCACCTCCCTGACTTGTCAGAAGCAATCCTGGGATGTGACATCGAGCAGTGAAAGGTGAAGTCAATATCATGCACCCTACTTCTTACTGCTAACTTGAACCTCCTACTCTCAAGTATAGAAAGTCAACATATCAGGGAGTCATTTTGGAGTATAAAGGAAGATCCAGTGGATGCTAACAGTCAAATGATCAAGAAGTTTGGGTTTATTATATCTAATCACAAAATGGGAGCAGAAAGAAATACTAGTTGATTTCTTTCTTCCTGTGCTTATGAAGTGGATCATTGCTTATTCTCGCCTTTCTTGTAGAGTCCTCCAGAAATGAGATGCCAACAATGAATTAAAAAGGAGGGAAATTCTGAACAGGCATGGTGGTGCATGGCTGTAATTCTAGCTACTGAGAAAGCTGAGATCCAGAAAAATCACAGCCTTGTAGAGAGGGAGAGACTGGTGAGACTCCATCTCAATCAGTAGAAAGCTGCATGCTGTGATTCATCCCTGTTATCCCAGCTATGTGAGAAATGCAAAAGGGAGGATCCAGGCAAATCAACCAAACAGTGAGACCCCATTTGAAAAATACAAAGTAAAATTCTAAAAGGACTAGCTTTGGTTCAGATGGTAGTAGGCCTGCTTAACAGTGTAAGGGCCTAACTTCAAATCACAGTACAGAGAAAGAAGGAGACAGATAGAGAGAAAAAGAGAGAGACAGAAACAGAAGAGTAGAGTAGAGTCATTCTCTTGGGAAAATGTCCATATAGATTCAGGGGAAGGAATAAATGGAGTCGAGAAAAGCCTTCCAGTTCTCATACTGTGATGCAGCTCTAAGAGCTATGAAAGGAAATCCAGAAGGAAGGTGAATTAGCCACAAGGAGCTTCAAATGCTTCATAGTCTTGAGAAAGGCTCAGCCACAATGATAAGCCATAGAAAATTCCTTCATTGTGCAGAAATACCCAAGCATTACAGACCTGCCTGTTCCTGATTACAAGTTAGAGAATGTCCAAGTAACATGATGATGGTCGAAAGGCTAAAGACAGCCCACAAGGAGCTGAACCCATATTCAGAACAACTAATTATTCTTCAAAAGGTTAATCCAAATGATTACAAATCTGCTGCTACACCTGTCTACCATTGTATCTCAGGGTCCCAACTCTTCATTTGTCCCAGTGCAGTTATTCCAGGGTTCCAGCAAGGGAAATAGAATAAAGATGCTAGTGAAAAAGAATATATTCTCTATCACTCATTTTTTTCAAGATCACCAGTGGTCCTCATTGCTCCCCTTCTTTCTTCTCCATTCTAAAGGATCCTTGTTCTCATTTATCACCTCAGTTGGTTTTGTCATCTGTAAGGGGATTGTGACTCAAACTCATTCGTAAGGAAGATGAGCCCTCATGATCATGTCTTTCTCAGGCTGAGGTCATTACATTTCTTCTTTCACAGAAACAACTAGGCAAAAGAATGTGTCAGACGGTGACTGAAGGACTTGATTGATTAGATTCCTGCTTGTCCTCCTTGAATCAGAAAAGTCCTGTGTGAACCTGCTACTCAAGTCAGTCACTCTGCAGAGAGGTGATTGTGCCTCTCTTCTGTTGAATCCTAGATGCAGACATCAAAGTGCCAGGCAGCAACCAGAGATTGGGTTTCTCTGCCTTGCTGTGCAGCTGGGAAGTGAGTGTGCTTCATCCCTTGGGATCTCTACCCTAAGGGGCACAGAATGGCAAAGACAAAAAAAATTGCCATGTTCCCTGGTAGGTCATCTGAACTTAGGATAAACAGGACCACCCCTTCTTCCAAACGTCTCAGTTTTAAATCTCTAAATCTCTCTCAGCCAAACTACCATATAGAGTTTCTGATCTGCTACCTGTATTACATTTGGAAGATAATACTATAGCTTTCCTAGGTATCACCTCTGATCAGAAATTTCAACACTTCATTTTCAGGTCATTGTACTACTCCATCTGGTAGCTTCTAGATGTTGTGGTATTTGATGGAACCCGGGAATCCCATGGTCCACAAAGATGCTTTCTTGTGGATATGCAAAACTTAAAAAATCTCCATGGTTTGTGCACACTTACATGTTCATATTCTCATGAATGTGGATATGCTTCTACTCTCAGTTATTTCTATTTCCAATCTTTGAGGTCTCTAGCTAGCCAGCTAGGACATTTAAATAGCTCACAACTTAGTATATTTCCTCAATTTAATTGTTCCATGTTCCAGTCCACAGACTTTCAGACTCTGACCAGGATTCATAACAGGAACTTCCCTGATTCCCAGTTCTCTGACTCGAATTACATCAAAGGCTTTGCTGCCTCTCCATTTTTCAAATGGTGCAGAACTACCCAGGCTTTCCATCATCATGAACCCATTTCCATAATAGATCTCTAAATGATCCTTTTGGTTTTCTTTAAAGAACTCAGACTAATACACATATCTGATTATTATACATATCTATTTCAACAGAACAAAATCCATGTTAATCAAATATTTTTTCCATAAAAGTTAGTTCTGCCACAGTTTGAAAATACTTAACTTGCTTGGGTGTTCATAAAAATAAAGGCATGTTTCTCTATTATAAACAACTATTACTTTAAAATGCTCTTAAAGAGTTATTGCATTTTCAAAACCAGCATACATTCATATGTCTAATACTTGAAATAATCTCTTTCTAGCAATATAATATCAAGTGAGAATTCAATATCTGCTGCCATTAACAACATCATTAATAACAAATGTCTGTTTAATTACTCTTGCTAAGATTAAAAAGGCCATTATTCTTGTAACTTGAGAAATTCATTAGCTGGAAAAGGCTGTTTAATGCCAAATGCAGTCCTTAAAGATGCAGTCCCAGATATTTGAAGGTATTTCTGACATTCATGCATTTGCATTCCTTTAAAAAAGCACCACCCAACTGTGCTGAAGATCATGCTGTGACAATAAGCAAGCACTGTAACATTTCAAAATCAGAAATGAAGCTACAAGACATTTTACAATACCATACAGAGTCTGTTCTTTGGAATATTTAAACTCCACACACTGAGCCCATTATTCATCATTCACCTCTCACTAATTCTGTACTCAAATGAGTCTTGTACCAACACAGGGCATCCCAAGGCACGGTGAATATTCATAAGCACCTCCTCCAAAGGGATTCAGAGCCACAACTTACGATCTCCTCAAGTCAATTGTAAAGTGTGAGACTTGAAGAAATTTAGACCCATTAAATGAAAATTACAAGATGGGATTTAGAACAACATCTTTCTTCATCCACTATTCCAGCTCAATGTATTTTTAGCATAGAAACTTGCTTTCACATTTAGTAAGAATTAAATCAGTGACAGTGTACTCACAGAGAACAGTTCAAGTTGCCTTGGTGGTAGTGGCTCTATGACATGTGTTGTGCTTTGAAGTATTTCTCCTTGCTTCTAGGATGCAAATAGTTGCTGTATCTGATTCATATTTCGTACTCTCATGGGTTAGATTATCAGCGACAACATTTCAACAACAGAGGGGCAACAAGAATAGCATCCAATCCAAACATGTTCAATTACTACCTGGGTGAAAGTTGTTGTTTATCAAAAGAAATCAAGTGTCTTAACAATCACAGATATTTCTCCCACCTTTCGTGCCCTTCTTCAATAAATGTGTGTTGCTTATCCCATTAGTGTCAGGAACAATGATATGGACTAGAAAATGTAGACTAGCACGCAGTCTCTACCATGGAGGTATTCTTAATGCTACCTTAATGACCAGTCAACTCTATCTTGTTAGAGGTGTTGGGTGAGTCTTATGCCCAATACCGTAGAACATCAAAAGAACTGAGATATTCTGCAGAGGAACTAAAAATGTATGACATAGCATAGAAGAATTAAGTTTCAATGAATCTTGAAGGATAAATAGGGTGCAAGTGAATTAGGGCAGAATGGGTGAGTGTACCAGAATGTACCAGCCTCTAGTTTCATCCATGAGTTTGACTTTAGTTCTCCTTGCTGCTACACTGGAGCACTCGGTTACTGTTTCCATTTCTCTGGAGAGGCACAAGGCTCATGGTTTCAGCATCATTTGCCACATTGCTTCCTAGGATGCTTACATTTGGGAAAACGAATATCTTCTAAACTTTGTCTAATCAATTTTTATCCATTATTGCTCTCAGTAGGGGTGCAGTGATGCTCCAAGCAGAAACTTACAATGATGCTAACCAAAATCAAGAAGCTGGGTTTTCTTTATCTCAGCCTGAAAAGACAATGCCTAACTGATTTTCAACATTCAAATGATTAGTTGTATCAATTATGTGGTAGAGCCTTCTGATGTACTCAATAACACATACTGGACTATGAAGAAAATAAGGATAGCTGACACTAAGAGAAAATTATTTGTTAAAGTTAGCCATCGATGAAAGTCACTTCTATCCATCTTGCTAAAATTCTGTGATATTGAAGGTAAAATTCATTAATAAGAACCTTGATATATATATGTATAATCTTAGAAACATTTTTGGGCTGTACAATTTGATGTCTCTAAGGTTTTGTAAACCTATAAATGGCTTTAAGTAAAGAAAATTCCTACCACAATCGTATTTTTGGTATTTACATTTGCTGTGCTAGCAATATTTTCATGTTTTTGTCAAAACTAAAATAATCAGGTAGAATTACAACAGGCTTGACATGTTTCCATGCTGTGCATGTTTTAGAAAATCAGTGCCTCTGAACTTCAATGAGTATATGCAGTATAGGACCCAAACAAAGAACTAAGTAGTATCCCAGTCTGCATTAGCCATGTTCTTGTCAGCCTATGCAGATGGAATTACTTGATGATAGCCAATTGCCTTTTTGACCTGGTTAGAAATTAATACCTGAATTAACTATGCTGCCCATCTCCAAGAAAAATCAAAGAAATACTATGTAAAGCTTTGTCTGGAATTTTCCTTAAATATTAGAGATCTGATAGTGAACCAAGTCCAGGTTCTTTGGCTGTAGACTCTTTTGGGCTTGTAAAGAGTTGAAGAATAACTCCCCAAGGCAAGGATGCTATCTTCACACAAGATTTCTGGTAGCTGAGCAGTGTACCTGGATTGTTGTGTATTCACTGAGAGACCTAACACATGAACCAGGCTGCCTCTGCCTTTACTATGCCTTATAGGTTTGTTTGGAGATCTCTAGTAACCAAAATCATATGATTTTTTTTTCATACAATCAACAAGTTAAAAATAGGAATGATGTCACATATCTGTTATCTCAGCACTGGGGAAGCAGATGCAGGAGAATTTCTAGTTCAAGGCCATCTTGGGCTGGAGTAAGATTGGGCCTCAAAAAACAACAATAATGACAGCAAAACTTTCAGAAACATGCAGTAAACTTATGTTATGGACCATCCACTCTTAACCTATTTCAGTAACACCATATTTGTCCATTTAAATTTGGTCAATGAGACTAAGAGATCTTCCTCTGATGCTCACTTGGTCTAATAATGACAAATAGAATATTAGCATGAGTTAATTTGGAATGTCACCTCATGTTTTTTCTTATGTACATATACAAATATACACATCAATATTCTCAACTTGCATTTGCATTTCCATGAGAACTAAACAAACATTTATAGTATAGTAGAGATGAAAAAAACAGAAAGGGAAGAGAATTTTTTCTTCTATAAAAGACTCATCTTTATTCTCATTCTCTATTGGAAAAATTATAGAAAGTAAGAATGTAACCCCTTAAGTGGAAAAATACATATGATTATGCCATTAAAGTTAAAAGTCATAAACTGTTGAAAATCTATCCTAGGGGTAGAAAGTGTGTGTGTGTGTGTGTGTGTGTCTGTGTGTGTGTGTGTCTGTGTGTGTGTGTGTGTGTGTCTGTGTGTCTGTGTGTCTGTGTGTCTGTGACAAAGACAAGTAAAAGGTTTCAAGTCATTTAATAGTGGCATTGTTTTTACTATAAAATCACAAATATAAAATGCATAGAAATATTTTGCATGGAAAGATATTTTTAGTGAAAGTAATTCCATTTTAACTTCACAAAATAAGTGTAAGAATGTGTTTCACACTTTAATTTGATAAACTCTCTTGACTTTCATTCTATGGTATGTAGGTTGGAAGACCTTGGAGGAACATTTTGCATCAGAGCCACAGTTTTGTATTCAAGACAAAGTAATAGGAAGAGAGTAGGAAGGAACATTTGATTCCTAGTATAGTCCTATTAGAAAACCTTTTAAACAGGCTTAATGAGAAGGAGAAATTTAACGTGAGAATAAAGGAACTCAGGAGCAGGGATTTAGCTGAACTACAGGGGAAAAATCCAAATCCAAAGACCAGTGCCATGCATAATTTAGAAAGTATTCTACCCCAATTTCTTATTGCCCACATCTGTTATGACATACCAGTTCTTTCTACTCTAAATTTCCTTGCCTCCTGAGTCAATTGAAATTAAAATTTTCCTTTAGGGTTTTGGTTTGATGAAGGAAAACTCAGTGTGTTTGTTATAGATCCATATCCCAGGTAAACATTGATATCCTAATTGAGTAAAATATTTATCTTTGATCCCAAGACTATGGCAAGGTGAACAGACATATCTAAAAACTGTTGTCTTCTTGCTAGGTAGATTCCAGGAAAATAATGATATTCGGAAGTGAGGTAAGTGGCAAATTCCCTCACAGCGACATGAAATAAAATTAGTAGATTGGGAGTAATCAAAAATAAAAAATTAAATTGTGGTATTTTCATGAAAAATATGAAATATATTGTGAACAATTCTTTTTTTATTTTTTTTATTTTTATTTTTTGTGAACATACTGTACAGAGGGATTACAATTACATGGGCAAGATAATGAGTACATTTCTTATCAAGCATTGCAGCCTCCTCCTTTGTTTACCCTTCACATCCCTTCCCAGCCTCCCCCTGCCCCCCCATCCAATCCTCCTCCCCCTGCACCCACCCCCCCACACCCCCCTCCCCTCCCCCACCAAAGTTGTAAAGTTCATTTTCTACATGACAACTTGTACTTCTCATTGTGGCAACGGGTCCACCTGTATCCTTAAACGATTTGTTTTTCCCCATCTCCTCCACAAATTATACCGACATCAAATACAGTGAAAGCAGGGGTTATACTGTGGGGGAGGGACATACAAAGCAACAAAGAAATAATTTTATAAATGCATTAGAAACTAATGCATGAAAGAAAAATACCTTTAAATACATATCTAAGGGTTCATTTTCCTAACATCACATTATCTGACCTTTTCTGCTTGACTCATACATATACTAGATATTGCAAATAAAGGAAACCATTGGACCTATGTTTCTTTGGGCTTGGCTTACTTCACTCAATATAATTTTTTCCAAGCCGTTCCAGTTCCTAACAAATGGGGCAATGTCATTCTTTCTGATGGAGGCATAGAATTCCATTGTGTATATATACCACATTTTCTTGATCCATTCATCTACTGAGGGGCATCTGGGTTGGTTCCATATCTTAGCTATGGTAAATAATGCTGCAATAAAAATAGTTTTGCTGGTAGCTTTAGTGTGATCTTGTTTGTAAACATTTGGGTAAATGCCTAAAAGTGGGATTGCTGGGTCATAGGGGAGATCTATGTGAAGTCTTTTGAGGAACCTCCATACTACTTTCCAAAGTGGTTGAACAAGTTTACACTCCCACCATCAATGCAGTAAGGTTCCCTTCTGTCCACATCCCCTCCAGCATCTGTTGTTGGTAGAGTTCTTGATTTTTGCCATTCTAACTGGGGTGAGGTGGTATCTCAATGTTGTTTTGATTTGCATTTCTTTTATGGCTAGGGAGGTTGAGCATTTCTTCATGTGTCTATTGGCCATCCTTCTTTTTTCTTCAGAGAAGTTTCTCTTTAAGTCTTTTGCCCACTTATTTATTGGGCAGTTGTTTCTTTGAAGATTTGTTGTTGGGGAATTTAATTTTTTAAGTTTCAAGTATATTTTAGATATAAAACCCTTGTCCGTTGTATGGCTAGTGAAGATCTTTTCCCAATCTGTGGGCTTTCTATTGATCTTGCTAGCTATATCCTTTGCCATGCAGAAGCTCTGCAACTTCATGTAATCCCATTTTTCCAACCTTTTTTGATCTGTTGTGTTTCCGGTGTCTATTCAGAAAATTTCGGCCTGAGCCAAGGAGACCTAGGGTTTCTCCTATTCCATCCTGTAATGTTTTCAGAGTGGCTGCTTTGACTCCGAGGTCTTTGATCCATTTGGAGTTGGTTCTGGTGCAGGGTGATATATAAGGATCTAGCTTTAGTTTTCTACAAGTAGTTAACCAATTTTACTGAAGAGGCTCTCTTTCTTCCATTCTATTTTTTTAGCTCCCTTATCGAAGATTGATTGGCTATAGGTCTATAGGTTCATTTCTGGGTTTTCAATTCTATTCCATTGATCCTGAGGTCTGTTCTTATGCCAGTACAAAGCTGTTTTGATTACTATGGCTTTATAGTAGAGTTTGAAATTTGGTATTGATACTCCTCCAGCAGTGTTCTTTCCGTTGTGGAGCGTTTTTGCTATTTGGGGTCTTTTATTGTTTGTGAACAATTCTTTAGCTCCATATTAAGCAAAATTAGGAAGCTGCATCACAATCAAGATATCAGGGATCAAATGCTGGTTGGGAAAATTAGGCAATTTCACAAGTTTTTCTACCACCAACTTAAATAATTGAAAGGATGATTTGTGTTTCAAAGTAAATGAAAATATCTGAATATCATCTGAGAAAATTCTCTTAGGAGTCCTCAGGTTCTCCTAACTTATCTTGATAATTTTCCTTAACCAAGAGCTTGTTTCTTAGGCTTTCAGGCTTATATAGTTAAATTTTCCAAGGCAAGAAAACAAATCCATGTCTATGTTAACTCCTCTACTAGATCGGTCATAAGAATACTATGTGTAATTCAGTGCAAAAGAAAGATCTCTCTCTCTCTCTCTCTCTCTCTCTCTCTCTCTCTCTCTCTCTCTCTCTCTCTCTCTCTCTCTCTCTCTCTCTCTCTCTCTCTTATCTCTCTCTCTGTCTCTCTCTTTCTCTCTCTCACATATACACACACACACTCACAGAGTTTTACAATCTTCAATGTGATACAATTTCACATATGTATCAGAAAACTCACATGAGCTTCATAAGTTGCTTTTCATCTAAAACTGAGAGAATGCAACATAGAATCTATCTTTCTAATGTCATTGTATATGTTTACAAAGTACTTCAAAGATTATAGAACTGATTTGTCTCAGCAATCTGAATATTCATGTCTAAGTGATCAGATACTTTTCTTGATAAGGACAGATCAATATGAAAAGTTAAATGATTATCAAGAGCTTGCTCAATGAGCAAGGATTTTGAATAAGAGGCTGTATTTAGGTAAATCAATGTATAATGGAAGAAAGATGAAATATTTGCACGCATACAATTATGGAAGACAGCAAAGGTTTCTCTATTAGCATTGAAAGAGTTGTAAGATGTTATCTTTTCAGAAAACACAGTTTAGCAAATGTAATGATTCTGTTCAAAATGTCTTTGGGCTACATAAGTTCCTCCTTTGGGCAAGTTATGGGAATAATGCATCCATAATCTAGCTTTATGATGTTCCTTTCTCTACTTCTAAGATGACTTCTCCATTGTTTGGCAAATGTTTTCTTTTTACACAGGATTAACACCAAATTTAAATGGTGTATCTTTGTAGCAATTTAATATTTCCTAGTTTTGATATAGTTGTATAAAAGACTTCTGGTTTAGCTTATTTTCTCAATTTCCAAAGTTT
The DNA here is from genome assembly GCF_024711535.1 of Dipodomys merriami. Lineage (NCBI taxonomy): Eukaryota > Metazoa > Chordata > Mammalia > Rodentia > Heteromyidae > Dipodomys > Dipodomys merriami. Next base: position 13,679,974 of record NW_027203382.1, on the reverse strand, counting down.
TCAAGGAAGCTTCACCATATACAGTGAATCTCCAGGTTTTCTTATTCCTTCCTTATCCTTCAGTTCCTTGGGATTGTGAGAAAATATTTTCTCACTCCAAGTGAGAAAAAATGAGCATTTTGTATGGAATGTTTCAAAAGGTCTAGGTCTCAACTAGTAGCTGACTCAGTGATAAGCTAGCCAGGAGGAGAAATGAGCCACAGGAGAAACCAGTTCCAAACCAAGAACCAATTTAAACGTAGACCTTGATTCTGAATGAATCCGGAGTGGTTTCATCATCAGGAAGGGACAACATGGAAAATCATGTTGCAGGCAATGACAAAATGTTGAAAGTCACACGCTGGGTTTTGATTAGGACTAACCAATTGCTCAATAACAGTGAATATGTGACAGATACTCAGAGAGTAGATATAATGTTAATCAATTCACAATGAATATTAAACCAAACAAAACTTCTATAGCAGGATCAATCAAAATCAATAGCAAATAAACTGAAATTATTGTAGTATGAATAGAAATATAAAGGGAACTTATATAACAGTGAAAAATCTGCAAACAGGAAATTATAATTGAACCTAAAATTATACATCCTTATAAAAGAAAATACAGAAATCCATGCAAAATACTGATAAAGTCGCCATTGACATGAGTTCTCAGAGTATTCCCATTTTTAAAAAGTTGACGCAACAGACAAGAAAGTAAAAATGGTATTTAAAAAACTGAACAACACCAATGATTCAACTTTTTAGATGTATTTAGAAGTTTGAACCTCCCAAATACTAAATATAATTTTCAGAGCACAGAAACTTTTACATATATTGCTTTAGTTTGGGGCACAAATAAATCTTAACATATATGTACATAGATATACCTATATCTATTAAAATAGATGTAGATATAGATTTTAATAACTACAACACAGACCATGCTCTCTTGCCATATTTGAATAAGAAGTAATCAGTAAAAATCATATAATATATTATGTGATTGGAAAGCAGAAATGCATTTCTAAATAGCTCACAAGTTAGAGAATAAAAAAGTACGTAAATAATTTAGCACTAAATCATTAGACAAGGCATTGGTTGAACACCAAAGAAGAAATTCTGAAACATTCAACATTGAATGGCAATGAAGAACTACATGTTTACAAGTCAAAATTGGTAGTGTATAACATGAATAGACTTGCTAAAAATAAGTATGATTGAAAGTAATTAAGCATAGAATTTACAAAAACAGCAAATGTACAGAAGGAAACAAAAATCAAAGAAATAAGAAGCCAAGGAGTCATTGAGAAAATAAAAATTAATGAAAGGAAAAAAAAACAGAGAAGTTAGCAATAGAAGTTGGTAGTGGGAGACCAGAAATTAGAAGTTGGAAAAAGAGAGAATAAAGAATTTTGAGTTTGAAGAGGCACACACAAGCAATGTTAGAGAAGATATTTCTAAAATCAAAATTTGATAAACAAATACATGACTATTTTAAATGAAAAATCATTTTTCTAAAACAATTATACATTTTCAATATAAGTACATATCAAGGGATTCTAAATATTTTTAAAGTAATTCAAGATGAGTTGCCATGAAAAAGATATAAACTGAAGCAATTTTAGAAATGATTCTACAAAGCCTCCAGTAAATAGATAATCCCTTTTATCAAATCTGTCCAAGAGCCTTGAAAAGAGGAAAAGCAACCCAACTTATTTCATGAAGTTAGCATACGCATGATTCCAAAGCCAGGCAAGACTGTTGATGAGACTTGGAAAAACAGATTCTAAAACTTGTATAAGAGAGTAAAGAGCCAAGAATATCTATGGCAATTTTGAGAGAACTGAAAAGAGAGTAAGTTGGGAGAAGATGTTCACTTGACAAAAGAACAAAATAGCCCAGAAATTTACTGATACATAAATGACAACTTATACTCAGGTGAACAGTTGCACATTGGTAAGTGATGAGTATGTTGTTGGCTATGAACAGGCCCATAATTCTAGTTACTCAGGAGGCTCAGATGAGAAGTGTCAAGATTAAAAGTAGATGGAGAAGAAAAGTCAACAAGATTTCATCTCCAAAATAACCAACCTACAGCTGGACAGGAGGCGTTGTGTAAGTAGTAGAGCACCAGCCAAAGCTGCAACCTGAACCAGCACAAGCCACTGAGTTCAAATCCTGGGACCACAAAAAATAAAAAGCTAGGTAATATGGTCAGTTTATTATCTGCCTGGGAATCAATTTCTGTTCTGCTGAAACAAGGACAAAGGATGACCCATTGCAACAATGATACTCACTATGTTGGAAATGAACTTTACAACTTTGGGGGGTTGGGAGGGGAGGAGTGAGGGAGATGGGGAAGGGAAGGGATAGTAGGAGAACAACAAAGGAGAAGGTAAAAATGCTGGACAAGAAATGTGCTCATTACCTTACTCATGTAACTGTAACCCCTCTGTACAGCATCTTTACAAGAAAATGAAATTTAAAAAATTCCCCACATACTGTAAACAAAGCAAATTCCAAATAAATACATATGTAAATGATAAGACTATACAAATTCCAAGGGAAGCCAGGTGCTGGTGGTTCATAACTGTTATCTTAGCTACTTGGCAGGCTGAGATCTGAAGATCACAGTTCAAAGCCAGCCCAGGCAGAAAAGACCTTGAGACTCTTATCTCCTATTAACCACTAAAAAACTGGAAGTGGAGCTGTGACTCTAAGTGGTCGAGTGCTAGCTTTGAGCACAAAAGCTCAGGTTCAGTGCCCAGGCTCTGTGTGTTGAAGCCTCACGACTAAAACAAAAAAATTAAGAGAAAAATGTTGGAGACCATATCATGGAATTAATGAGTAGGAATATGTCTTAAACAGAAAAGAAAATCCGAAAGAGCAAAAAGAAAAAACTAAATTGATTTTTTTGTTTAAAGGCCTTATTACAACAGATTTTATAAATCCTACTTAAAAAGACACATTCATTTAATTTCAAGACACATACTTAGAAAATATAACTCAATCTGTGTAACAAACGAGGAAAAAGTACCCAGAATATGTAAAATACAACAGATAAAATATTACCCAACAGAAAAATGCACAAATATTTAAGTTAAATACATATACATATATATATATATATTAGGCCCAATAATTTTACTATTAGGTATACAAAAGAAATAAATATATACTAGAAATAAATCCAAATAAAAGTACAAGATTTGAACATCAATTTTCTGTGTGCTGGAGATAAAAATATCCTGTTAAACACTAACAAATTTGTTATTAGGAATTGTGTTCTCAGCTGTTATATTCATCGTCTTCTGAGAGGCACATGGAAAATATGAACTGTAACAACACTGTTGAAAATGTCCATTTTCTTTGGGGCTTTATGTCAAAGAAATCTTTTTCAACAAAGTGAATTATGAAACATCTTGTTTTTGAGTTGAGAGAAATGCAGTCAGCCAGTGCTAGCAGCCTCACCTAATACCAGTCACTTTTTAAAATAACACAGCTTGCTGTTTGTCTTCACTTCTCTTTATCTTGCTTTTTTGATGCCCACATTGAATATTTGCAATTTTGATAAATTTCATGTAACCTTATTACCTTTGATCTTAAATAAATGATAGTAACTAGATAATTGCTAGTCTAAAAAGAATAAATACATATATATTTATATATGCAAACATATGGAAATATATATTGGAAATATATTGGATATATACCCTATATATATATATTCTTTTTAGACTACCAATTATCTATTTCCTATCATTTTATATTATTGGATATATCCTATATATCTATGTATATGCTTACATATACATAGATATATAGGATATATATTTCCATACAACAATTATAAATGTATTTTCATTTTTAAAGTATTTTTGTCGAGAAAATGTTTCAACTTTATTCAAAAATTAGTTTCATTTTTTGGTTTAGCTTGACTTTTTCTTAATATCATAGCAATGCTTCTCTTTGATCAAATAGAACATGATTTCTGACCCCAAAATCATAAATTTAGGAACCAATTCAAACAAAAATGAGTTAGCTATATAACTTTGACCAAGTCAGTAGAATTTTTATAAAGATTGTTCTGTTGTCTGCAAAAATGAGTGCACATGGATGTTTCCAGCATGATGTTAAGCAATGTGTACAAATCTATATTTAAGTCATGAAGTTGCCTAAAAATGTAAATCGCAAGAAGGAAAGAAAGGATGCTAATTTGACATAAAAACAAACTTAGATTCTCGTTCTATTATTTGCCAGCTTTAAGTCTATGAACAAGTCTTTTTATCTGTTAAAAAAATCTCTAAAAAGTCATTGAAGGAGTCTTTTATCTTTTTAAAATTCTCTAAGAAATCAATGATAATAAACCTAATGTAGTGGCAGATGTCTGTAATGCTAGTACTTGAAAAGCAGAAGCAGAAAGTTCAGGAGTTTAAAGCCAGCAATTGCTTCACAGCTAGTTCCAGGAGAGCCTCAGCTATCTGGGAAGACCTCAATCAAAAGGAAAAACACTGAAATTAAAAAGAACTAGCTGTGTTTGTGATAGAACAAGTTTACCCTCCCAAAGCTACCAACACAACTACTTTATCGCAGCATTATTTATGATAGCTAAGATATGCAGCCAACCGAGATGCCCCTCAGTAGATGAATGGATCAAGAAAATGTGATATATATATATATATATATATATATATATATACATATATATATATATACAATGGAATTCTATGCCTCCATCAGAAAGAATGACATTGCCCCATTTGTTAGGAAATGGAAAAACTTTGAAAAAAATTATATTAAGTGAAGTAAGCCAGGCCCAAAGAAACATAGGTCTCATGGTTTCCCTTATTTGCAATAGCTAGTATAAGTCAAGGACAAGCAGAAAAGGTCAAAAACTATGTACATATGACCATATAAGAGGATGTTAAGTGATATGAACCCCAAAATAGGGACACAAGTGGTTTTATCCTTCTTGCTATTGTTTTTAATGTATCTAAAATGCGCTATGTGATTTTCTTGTTTCTCTTGTATGTTCTTCCCCCACGGTATAAACCCTGTTTTCACTGCATTTGATCTCGGTGCTCTGCATCTTTATACATTTTTCTAATTTGGGGAGGGGAAGGGAAAAAAAACAAATTGTTTAAATAAGGATACAGGTGGACCCATTGCAACAATGAGATGTACAAGAGGTTATGTGGAAAAACGAACTTTACAACTTTGGTGCTGGGGAGGAGGGTGTGAGGGGGTGATGGGAAGGGATGGGAAGGGGAAACAAAGGAGGAGGCAACAATGCTTGATAAGAAATGTACTCATTACATTGCTTGTGTAATTGTAACCCCTCTGTATGGTATTTTCACAATTAAAAAAATTTTTAAAAATGCTGAAACAGGGATACAGGTTGACCCATTGTAACAATGAGACGTACAAGACACTATGTAGAAAATGAACTTTACAAATTGGGAGGGGGAGCGGTGGTGTTGGGGAGGTAGGGAGGGAAGGGATGATAGGGGAAAAACAAAGTAGGAGGTAACAATGCTCCATAAGAAATGTATTCATTACCTTACTCATGTAACTGTAACCCCCTGAACACTATTTTTACGCTTAAAAAAAAACCATAAAAAAACTAGCTATGGGAATGTATCTCTTTATTTCTCTCTCTCTCTTTCTCAGAGTGTATACATATATAATATTTATATTTTATATATACAATACATGTATATTACAGTACATATATACATAGTATATGTATATGTATGTATAAATATATGTTAGGTATAAACAATAAAGTAAACGCTTCTAAAATAGTCCTTCCTAACTTTATATATTCAGAGCCTCAGACATTGCCTACAATATAATTTACTTTTAATAATTAGAATAAATTGGTTGAATGAATTGTTATAAAATGTTTTATGAACATTTTATTTCATAACTTTTGAAATGATTGAATTGAAAAATATCAATAAACAAAACAAGAATTATATTTATACATCATAGACTTTTCTGATATTTACTAGAGGAAAACACTACATTTCTAAACAGTTATAAAATACAATGTAAAAAATTCTTAAAAAGACTAATAGCCCAACAAGTATAAGTAATATCTGGGTTGGAAATGTTATTTTTCAAAATATTGCCCTTCCCAGCTCATGTTTCTTTTCAACGAGTCATTTTATCTTCCAGTTTACCATCTGGTATAAGTCATCCACTGACCTGACAAATACACATATACTTGAATGTCAATTGATATGTGTTATGGGTGTCTTTTTTAGTATGTTATGATATTATTCTTTTTTTTTCTCTTTTTTGCTGGTCCTAGAGCTTGAACTCAGGGCCTGGGCACTGAGCTTCTTTTGTTCAAGGCTAGCACTCTACCACTGAGCCACAACACCACTTCTGGCTTTTTCTGTTTATGTGGTACTGAAGAATCAAACCCAGGGTTTCATACGTGTGTGCAAATACATGATATTCAGATGAGGGATGCTGTAATGAAATAACAAGGAAGTGTAAGGTTCTGTTAAAAGGCGAAATCTGAGCAAAGACTTAATAAAATTGAAGGAGAAAGTGATATTGATACCCTGTAGATGTGGATCCCAGACACATTTTCAAGGTACAGTAAGGAAATCTATGTAGCTGAAGCAAAAGAAAAAGACAAAATCATAGGAGGCAGAGACAGAAAAGTAGTGGTTGATGAGTTCATATGAATGGGACTGTGAAGATTTGAGGAATGTACTTTAACCTAATGAAAGAGGACAATGTGATACTGAAAGTGATCCTAAGTACATGACAGAGAACAATATAGTCATACAGGAAGGGAAAAGCAACAAAAAGGCTACTACCAAAATATGTTGAGGTGAATTATTGGGAAAAAAATAACCCCCAATCTCCTCTAAATCCAGTATACAGAATGAGTCTTAATTAGTCCTCTAAATTATTTCTGTGAAAAATCACACTAACTGAACTGCTCCTAAGATTTATTACCTAAACACAGCCACAAACAAAACACTGTAGCTCAGATTCAGTGAGGAACTTCTCCATTTCCTTCCCGCCCATGCAAGCTCAAGGCAGATCTTATTACCTTGAAAATAATATTTCCTTCGATAAAATCAGAAAGTCAGCCCCAACAAGGTCTTTTTTGAGCTTTTACTCTGTAACTTTCATTGCTAAGTTTCTTGCTTGCTTGCTTGCTTTGTTGGTGGTGAGAGGCCTGGGTGCTGTCACTAAGTTCTTTTGCTCAAGGCTAGTGTTCTGCTACTTTGAGCCAAAGCTCCACTTCTGGTTGTTTGAGTGGTTAATTAGAGATAAGAGTCTCCCGGGGAATTTTTCTGCAGGGGCTGGCTTCAAACTGTGCTCCTGAGATCTCAGCCTCCTTAGTAGCTAGGATGCTAGGTGTGAGCCACCAGCACCCAGCTTCATTGCTAATTTTCTATGAACCATTCTTCCCCCATCCCTTTACAATCTTCAGCACTATATCCTCACTGGGGTTATTTTGTGTTAAGGCTGATAAGCAAAAGTGAATTCTTAACACCAGCTGGAAAGCCACAGACATGAAAAAGAAAAAGAAGTGGTGGTCGCAATGCCAAGACATGTATTTCAATAGTGGTTCAGACATTTCAGAAAATCCTACTCATCTTGTATAGCTGCCAGTGTGACCACCATGTTCTTCCTTATTCAGATTGCCTTCAGGGTTATCTGCTAGTTGAGTGTCATTACAAAAGTCAGGTCTGCTCAAGATCCTGTCAAATAATTTATCCCGTGGCCTCATTTTATCTCCCACTGGTTCTTCACATCATCCCACATCATATATTGGGAGCTGGTTCCAGTTTGCATCACTTTCGTTCTTATTACAAATACTTACATTATGGGAATCCCATAGGAACACCTCTGCATAGGTGCTTTTCCTGTGCCATTCTAAATAAGTACTATTCCTCTTCTGTGGCGTGAAACCAAACATTCTTTGATCATGTTTTATGCCCAGCTTATTACACTGCATTTACTAACCACCTTAAAATTTAATGTTCAAAAAACTGAATGGAACTCTATGTATACTTAGTAAAGAACACCACACAATTTCTGATACCACTCTGCTTTAACTTTGGATTTTTATTCCCATTCCAAATTTAATAGTTTTACTTCCCATTGCCTAAGTATTTGTCTTATATTTGAATGGTACAGATTAATCAGCTGGCTTTTATTATGTTATTTTAAAGTGGCATAAATAATGTAACATAAACTTGATTTCATATTAGATTTAGATACCTTCTGTGGTACCTCATGCTGCTCAAGCCTTTTATTTTATTTTTTTTTAATTAAGGCAATTTCCAGCAGTCATTTCTGACTTCTCTGGCATCTTTCTGCAAATCCTATCTACTTTACTGCTACACTGAGGTTCATTTGTGTCATTCAAATCTTTGCTCTTTAAATATCCACTTATAAATTTATTATGGCAATACATTCATATCTTTACACTTAATCTGAAATTTCGATAACAAGCAGGAGATGGAATAAATGAGCAGCAGACACACTTGACAAAATTAAAATGCTCTCCTGTCAGTGCCCATGGGGACTATTACAGTGACAGAAGAGCATTTTAATTTTGTCCAGTCCTTCCTGCCCCTGTTCACTCATTTCCCCTTCTCCAGCTTGCTGTAGAATGTTTGATAAAGGATCCTGACTTTAAGTGTTCAACATCCTCACAAAATGTCTTGGAAGGTGTTTTAAAATCATGGGTTTTGAATGACACTGATGAACTTCAATGGTGTGCTGCTGCTGCGGGAATTTATCATTTTGTTAATTAAGAAGGGTTTTCCAATCGTCACTCCAGAAATTGCCTCTGGAATATCATTAATTAACAATCCCACTTCCATCACAGAAGGGAGAAGGAGAGCCATGCTACACTGACAAAAGAGTTACTGTTAACCTCTATGCAGATACCAATTGGGAAAGCAGTCGACACTTTTAGAAAGAGGGAACAGAATTATTTGAAGCAGGCATTATAGGATCAACAGAGCTAACAAAAAATATCCAATTTGTAACGTTAAAGTTATCTTGGTTCCCAGGCTTTGTGCTAGTCTCTAAATAAAGTCATTGGGAAACTCATTATCTGAAATAAATAACTTACCATGTTGTTTGGAAGTTGAGAGTTGCTTTGTTTGTTTGTTTCTCCATGACTGCTTCCTTTCCAGGGAGGAAGAAAACAAGTCCCCCCCTACTCCCCAGTTTTCTTATTTGTTGAGTATCCAGGTAACAAAGTACTTAAAATCAACCAAACAAAACTTGATAATTGGCCCCTATCCCCATCTGAGCTACAGAAGAACGTAACCATAGCAACCTGTCGTTTAAAACAGACCATCTCATGTACCTTGCAGAATTTAAGTATGTGAGCATCTATCCATTCCTAAGTAGAATTATCGTGCCGGGAACATTTTGCTCTTTATTGTAAAGGAAGTATGAAGCCAGGCTCTTAAATAGTTCTCAGCAAGGTGTTCCAGTGAAAAAAGAGGCTCAGACACTGTGAAAGATGAAGACACACAAACGGATCTAAAGTTCTTTCTGGTTAGAAATAAACAGGAATGGATTTTGTAGAAGGGCAGCCATTAGAGCCACAGTGAGTATAACAGAGTTTCCAAAGTTTGCATCTTTTATAACAACAACAAAACAAAACCAAACAAAAAAACCCAGCATCTGCCTGACATAGACACTCCAATTTTAAAGTGATTTTTGGTAAGGTTTTTTTTGTGAAAATACTGTACAGAGGGTTACAGTTACATGAGAAAGGTAATGAGTGCATTTCCTATCAAGCATTGTTGTCTCCTCCTTTGTTTTTCCCCTACCATCCCTTCCCTCTCACTTCCACAATTACACTCCCTGCCCCCCACCCAGCCTAAATAGTAAAGTTTGTTGTTCAACAGTGTCTTGTACATCTCATTGTTACAGTGGGTCAGCCTGTATCCCTATTTGAACATTTTGTTTTTTCCCTTCCCCTCCCCAAATTATACTGACATCAAGTACAGTGAACTTTTGCAGTCACATTTAACATATAAACCAAACGCCTATTTATCTCAAATGTTTATTGCTGTTTTAGCAATCAAAACGTACAACAGGACTTTGTCTCTCTGGACTTGATAAGTGAAAACATTTGCCCTGTGTGTGTGTGTGTGTGTGTGTGTGTGAGAGAGAGAGAGAGAGAGAGAGAGAGAGAGAGAGAGAGAGAGAGAGAGAGACAGAGAGACAGAGAGACAGAGAGACAGAGAGACAGAGAGACAGAGAGAGAGAGAGAATGTGAGAGAGGACAAAACTGGAAATTATTTCATAAATTTTAAATTGTTAGTTGCCTCAAATTGCTAATTATCAAAAAGCCTAGACTCCCAGGAAATGGAAACAAAATGTTCTATTTGTTGTTGTTACTGTTTCATTTTTTTTGTCTCGTTTGTTCCTTTATCTTATCTTCAGGAGAGTAAGGAAGGGCACTGGAGATGACAAATTCAGGATAAACAAATGCAGCAGTGGTAGTCACTACACACTATGATGAAAATGAACCAGATGACTTGTGGGTGGGAACTGGAGGTTAAAACTTGGAGAAAGTGAGACCAGGGGTGTCATTGTCCAAAATTTGACTCATGTAACTCTAACCCCTCAGGACTTCACATTTATAAACATTAATTTTTTAAAAGAAATGTATTCTTTATCTGACATACATAACTGTAGCAAATGTCTTCACTTTCTTCTAGAAATTTTACAGTAAGAACATAGAAAGAAAACTGCATGAGGGAATACCTGAAGTGGTAAGGCTAACAAGAATAAAGAAAGTTTGGTTAGAGCCAGGTATTTTCTTTGTAGTCTATACATTTAGGGACTATACAGATGTCTGAAAGAAAATCAAGGAGAAATTTTGTCCTTGATATTTAGCATCCTGTCAGATTTATATTTGTACTTCTCTGCTATGTGGGAATCTCTGGAAACTGCAGCTGACTTTGTTTTTAATCTCTGAATGATATTGAAATGTCAATGATAATTTTGTAATACTGCTCAATGCCACAAATTTGGGTTACACATCCATTGTGTGAAAGGAGGTGTGTAAAGAATAAAAGAATCCATGAAGCTAATGGAACGTAGGTCCTCTCTCTAAAGGATCTTCTCTTAAGAATCTGATGACAGCCCTAGGAACTTTTAATTCATGATCACTATTATGTTCCTTTAAAAGTCATTCCAAAATTTTGTAAGTTTAGGGCTTCTTTACATAAGCTTCCCTATCATCTCCCACTGTAGCTTGAATCTTATGACTTAGTGCATTTGTACACCCAGAGCTATTCCAAGAACGTTGAAGAACCTGCTCCCAGTCTTTTGAAGACACATGAGAGAGGGGAAAAAATGTTGCAAAGTAATTCTGATGGACAAGTAATGAAATTTTTCACAATTTAAAGGGGTCACTATACACTACCTTTAGCAGCTATAGTTAAGATCATTTTGAATATGTTAAGACTTATGTGGTTTTAACATGTGAAAATTCTTAGCATTGAAGAAATTATTTGAGAAATTATTTTTTGCTAGAAAATATGTGAGATTTAAACTAAAATAGTACAAATGGAATAATGCCTAATTTGTAGGAATATGGTCCTAATAACTACCATTTGTTGATTAATATATTCTATATTTGGCAGTATGTTAAAATTTTGTGAACTTCAATATAAGAGGACAATCACATCAATTTATTACCATAACAAACCTATGCATCAGAATCATGAATTATTTTTTATTTTTGTTAGATTGATATATAGCTAATAAAAGTTCATAGTGATAATAGCAAGGAATGTTCAGATCCAAGAGAGAGTATAGAGGAAGAATAACAGTATTTAGCTGAAGTAAGTGCGTATGAAAATGATGAGAAAATGATTCACATTATCTAATGTCTGAATTCCAATGACCTTGGTGATATTATTTCTTTAAGAAAAATTAGAAGGTCACAGTATGTTTACAAAGAAAGTGATAATACATTTTGTTATGTTCAGTTTGCAGAGATAGTCCATAAAGGGACTAAGTCCCTGAAACAGTTGAGATAAAGAATGGTGAAGCTGGGATAAAGGAAACAAAAGTTCCCCTATGAGTCAACCAAAGTTCAGAGCCAAAGGAGGGAAAAGAAAACAATCACATTTGCCTGGTACCCTCAGAGGTTGTTAGCAGTTACTCATTTTCAGTGTCACTTTGCAAACAGACTTAAAGCAACACTTTGGAAGCAAACCAGAGTATAAATAGAAGTTTTTGTAAAGAGGAGGCCCATCAACATGGAAGTGAAAGTCAAAACCATGAGTCACCATTGATCCAGGGAAAGCATACAGAAAGGAAAGAGAGATGGCCAAGAATTAAACTCTGGAAATGTTCACAGATAAGGATAAAGGATGAAATAATTTCATTCTGCAACATGGTGTCTCTATTCAAAACTCTGGGGAATTAGTTAGCATTTGCTCTTTAAATCCTATGTGAACAACCCATTCTAAGTCCCTAGGAAGAAAGGACAGAGGTGATGGGAGAGGGGCAGAGAAAACCCAACAAAATCTTTTAGATCTGAATTCTGTGTATTTTCAACTGAAAAATGAGTAGAACGTTACTAGCATTAACAGGTCTATGTGTGTCACAAAGGGAGTTTATTACTTAAAAAATTCTCTGGTGACAACAAGAAGCAGATGCATTTTATTTTCTAACTCAGTTTCAAAGATTAAGATTAAATGCCTAGGGAAAGTGGTCCAATTAGCTGAATTAGCCTGCAGTTGACATGGAAGTGTTTGTATTTTTCTACTAAAAATACACATGCAAATCAACAGATCATTAAAAACAATAAACTGTCCAAATTTTGAAGACTTTTATGGGAATTTTTGAACATGATGAGTATAGAGACCTGCTCCCCTATAAGTATTCCTTCTCCTGCCAAGAATTCAGAAAAGTCTACTAAATTCTTTCTCATAGAATCTCACATTTATGGGTTCTCAAGTACAATTTTGTTTTCATTCAAATTAACACAAGGACATTCTTTATCTGATGGCCAAAGAGGTATAAGACTTAAGAACACTTTAATCTTGGGAATCTGTGTATTAGGTCACCATGGCTACAGAGACACAGCACCATACATAGAGGAGTCAGAGACAGAGACAGAGACAGAGGAATATCATATGTCCAAAACTAATTTTCTAAATTTTTACTCATTTTAGAGTAGTAACAATAAAGTAAGGCCATTTCTTTTTAATTTAACAATTGCTCATTTTTTCTGTAGTTTTTTTCAGATCATAGCTTTAAGAAAGAACATGCATGGATAAACTTAAGCTTTTATTTATATCCAACATCATTCACATTTTCCTTCATCCTTCCTAAAGGCAAACTGTATAGATGTGCTTTCTACTTCAGAAACCTTAAGGAAATACTCAACCTTACCAACATCCAGAGAAGTGCAAATGAAAACCATGACATACCATTTTACATACACCAGATTGTTCAAATTTTATAAAGCCTGGCAATGTCAAGCTCTGGAGAGTTTGTAACAGAATTCTCTTATCCATCTGATAGCAATGTAAACTTGAAATGATCACTTTGGGGAGGAATTTGCCAGTTTCTTGTAAATGTCGAATGTGTTACCCCATGGCAAGGCAAATCTACAGCTAGGTTGAAAAAACAGACTATTCTTTCCTATATATGGATTGCATTCCGCAACCGGATATCTGCATGGAGCCAGCTCTTTCCAGTGGTTTTAGAGTCCACCCGTGGTTGTGACATGTCCGTGAATATAGAATTGCAAGTCTTCAAGTTCCTTCTTGCCTTTGCCAAGATGATCCTGGAAAGAACTGCTAATGTGAGGGACCATAAAATCAAGGAATATTGAACCAAACACTGGGAAGAGAACTACCCTGGAGAGTTACATAAACCTGTTAACAGATTTTATGTGAGCAAGAGACAAACTTGTTTTGTGTTAAGCCCTTGGGACTTGGAGGCTGTGTCTTATGGCATCAAAACTAACTTATTCTGACTAATATATCAGACAAAAAATTGCCGCACATACACACACAGGAGATATATGCACAGATGCACTCTTTATGATAGAAAATTTAAAAGCATCTAAATATTTATGAATAGTGAGATCAATGTTGCTATGTTCTATGTTCTTAACTTAAAACATAAAATAACCTTGTTTGTCTTTATGGATTGATCTTAAGCATGTATTTTAAGAGAAATACATTTCTTTATGTTAAGTACAATATTGTCATTCTAGACTATAAACTCAGTTATGGTAGGAAATTATTATATAAACTGCATTCCAGCTAGCAAGATATATATAAAGCCAACATATTGGGAGAAGATCTTCACTAGCTATACAACAGACAAGGGTCTCATATTTAAAATATACTTAGAACTCAAAATATTAAATCCCCCAACAACAAATCCTCAAAGAAACAATAGCCCCATTAGTAAGTGAGCTAACGACTTGAAGAGAGACTTCTCTAAGAGGAAATAATAATGGCCAATAGACATATGAAAAATGGCTCAATATCTCTGGCAATAAATGAAATACAAATCAAAACAACATTGAAGTGCTGGGAAGGTGGCTCAGTGGTAGAGTGCTTGCCTTGCATGCATGAGGCCCTGGGTTCGATTCCTCAGCACCAGATAAGCAGAAGCCAGAAGTGGCATTTGGCTCAATTGGTGGAATGCTAGCCTTGAGCTGAGGAGCTGAGGGACAAGTCCAGAGTTCAGGCCCCACGAATGACAAAAATAAGATTTTTTTTTGTTGTTTTGTATGTCCCTCCCCCAAAATATAACCCCTGTTTTCACTGTATTTGATGTTGGTGTAACTTGTGAAGGGAAAGGGAAAAAACAAATTGTTTTAATAAGGATACAAGTGGACCCATTGGAACAATGAGATGTACAAGACATTATGTCAAAAAACAAACTTTACAACTTTGGCAGGGGGGTGTAATGGGGGAGGGGTGGAGATGGGAAGGGATGGGAAGGGGAAACAAAGGAGGAGGCAACAATGCTTGATAAGAAATGTACTCATTACTTTGTCCATGTAATTGTAACCCCTCTGTATGGTATTTTCACGATAAAAAAAAGAGGGATGGATTGGTAGAGAAAAACAAAGAAGGACACAACAATGCATTATAAGAAATGTACTCATTACCTTGCTCATGTAACTGTAACCCCTTCTCTGTACAGTATTCTAACAATAAAAACTTATTTAAAAGAAAGAAAGAAAGAAAGAAAGAAAGAAAGAAAGAAAGAAAGAAAGAAAGAAAGAAAGAAAGAAAGAAAGAAAGAAAGAAAGGAAAAGAAAAGAAAAGAAAAGAAATTGAGATTCCACTGCACCATTATAGAATGGCTATAATCAAGAAATCTAATAACAACAGATGCTGGTGAGGGTGTGGCCAAAAGGGAACCCTATTACAGTGTTGGTGGGGGTTTAAACTTGTTCAACCACTCTGGAAAGCAGTATGGAGGTTCCTCAAAATATTACACATCGAACTCCCCTATGACCCAGCAATCCCATTCCTTGGCACTTACCCAAATGACCTCAAATAAGGCCATACTAAAGCTACCAGCACAACTATGTTTATTGCAACATTATTTAACATTTTAAAATATGGAACCAACCCAGATGCCCTCAGTAGATGAACGAATCAAGGAAATGTGGTATATATACACAATGGAGTTCTCTGCTTTCATCAAAAAGAATGGCATAGTAGAGTTTGAAATTTGATATTGATATTTCTCCAGCACTGTTCTTTCTGTTACGGATCATTTTTGCTATTTGGCATCTTTTATTGTTCTATATGAATTTTTGGATTGCCTCTTCTTCTTCTTCTTGAAGAATTAGCTTGGAATATTGATAGATATCGCATTGAATTTGTAGATAGTATTGGGAAGTACTGCCATTTTCATGATGTTGATTCTTCCAAGCCAGGAGCATGGGAGGTTTTTCCACTTTCTAAGTTCTGTTTTGATTTCCTTTTTCAGGTTTTTTAAAGTTTTTATCATAGAGATCCTTCACTTCTTTGGTTAATTCCTAGGTATTTTACTTTTTGTAGGGCTATTTCCTGATTTCAACCACACTTTTCTCATGTTGGCATACAGAAAGCCATTGATTTTTGAAGGTTACTTTTATGCCCTGGTACTTTGAAAAGTTTTGAATCAGCTTGAGTAATTTGGGAGTGGAGTTCATGGGATTCTTTACATACAAGATCATGTCATCTGCAAAGAGGGAGAGTTTTACTTCATCTTTCCCTATTTGGATCCCTTTTATGTTTGCATCTCGTCTTATTGCTGTAGCAACGCACTCTAATACTAAATTGAAGAGAAGTGGAGAGAGTGGACATCCTTGAGTCATTCCTGTGATAAGAGGAGATGGCTTTAGTTTTTCACCATTAAGTATAATTCTGGCTGTAGGTTTGTCATATACAGCCTTTATTGTATTGAGGAATGTTCCCTGGATTCCTAATTTTTCCAGAACCTTCATAATAAAGGGGTGTTGGATCTTGTCAAATGCTTTTTCTGCATCTCTTATCCTTGTTCTTGTTGATGCAATGAATTATATTAATTGATTTGCATATATTGAACCAGCTACAAAGCCATAGTAATCAAAACAGCTTGGTACTGTCACAAGAACAGACCTCAGGAACAATGGAATAGAATTAAAAACCCAGAAATGAACCCACAGACCTATAGCCATCTAATTTTCAATAAGGGAGCTAAAAAAATAGAATGGAAGAAAGCTTCTTCAGTAAATAGTGCTGGCAAAACTGGTTAATCACTTGTAGAAAACTAAAGCTAAATCCTTATATATCACCCTGCTCCAGAATTAACTCCAAATGGATCAAAGACCTGGGAGTCAAAGCAGACACTCTGAAAACATTACAGGATGGAATAGGAGAAACCATAGGTCTCCTTGGCACAGGCCGAAATTTTCTTAAAAGAGACCCAGAAACACAACAAATAAAAGATAGGTTGGATAAATGGGACTACAGAAATGAAATTGCAGAGCTTCTGCATGGCAACAGACATAGCTAGCAAAATCAATAGAAAGCCCACAGATTGGGAAAAGATCTTCACTAGCCAGACAGCGGGCAAGGGTCTCATATCTAAAATATACCTGGAACTCAAAAAATTAAATCCCCCAACAACAAATCCTCAAAGAAACAACTGCCATAAATAAGTGGGCTAAAGACTTAGAAATTTCTCTGAAGAGGAAATAAGAATGGCCAAAAGACACATGAAGAAATGTTCAACCTCTCTAGCCATAAAAGAAATGCAAATCAAAACAACGTTAAGAGTCCACCTCCCCCACCCCCCCAGTTAGAATGGCTATAATCAAGAACTCTAATAACAACAGATACTGGAGGGGATGTGGACAGAAGGGAACCTTACTGCATTGATGGTGGGAGTGTAAACTTGTTCAACCACTTTGGAAAGTAGTATGGAGGCTTCTCAAAAGACTCCACATAAAGCTTCCCAATGACCCAGCAATCCAACTTTTGGGCATTTATCCAAAGGATCACAAACAAGACCATACTAAAACTACCAGCACAACTATGTTTATTGCAGCATTATTTACCATAGCTAAGATATGGAACCAACCCAGATGCCCCTCAGTAGATGAATGGATCAAGAAAATGTGGTATATATACACAATGGAATTCTATGCCTCCATCAGAAAGAATGACATTGCCCCATTTGTTAGGAAATGGAAAGACTTGGAAAAAAATTATATTCAGTGAAGTAAGCCAGGCCCAAGGAAGCATAGGTCCCATGGTTTCCCTTATTTGCAATAAGTAGTATATATCTGAGACAAGCAGAAATGGTCAGATAAGTTGATCTTAGGCGAAATGAACCCCAAGATAAGGATTCAATTTTTTTCTTTCTTGCGATTGTTTCTAACATATTCATAAGATTATTTCTTTGTTGCTTTGTATGTCCCTCCCCCCTCCCCCCCCCATAACCCCTGCTTTCACTGTATTTGGTGTTGGTATACTTTGTGGAGGGGAAAGGAAAAAACAAATTGTTTAAATAGGGATACAGGTGAACCCATTGCAACAATGAGATGTACAAGATGTTATGTCAAAAACGAACTTTACAACTTGGGAGTGGGGGGAAGAGGGGGGAGGGGGAAGAGGCGCACTGGGCCGGGGAGATGGGAAGGGTTGGTAAGGGGAAACAAAGGAGGAGGCAACAATGCTTGTTAAGAAATGTACTCATTACCTTGCCCATGTAATGGTAACTCTTCTGTATGGTATTTTCACAATAAAAAATAAAAAATGAAAAAATGAAAAAGAATGTCATTGCCCCATTTGTAGGAAAATGGAAAGACTTGGAAAAAAATCATAATAAGTGAGATAAGCCAGACCCAAAGAAACATAGATCCTATGGTTTCCCTTATTTGTAATCATTAGTATATGTCTAGGATAATCCTAGCCGATGAGTAGAATAGCTCAACAGCCATGTACGTATGACCATATAAGATGATACTAAGGGAAATAAACTCCATGACATGGACACAAGAGGTTTTCTTTGTTGTTGTTGTTGTTGTTGTGTTGTTGTTGTTAATGTAGTATTGTTAATGTAGTATATGATTTCTTTTTTCTTTTGTGTTTTCTTTTATTCCTATGGTTTATCGCCTGTTGTCACTGCATTTGATTTTGGTGCCCTGGGTATTGTATAAACATTTATCAGAATTACGGAAGGGAAAGGGAACAACAGAATGGCAAGACAAAGGACAAAAGGGGAACTATTGCAACAGTCCTATACTCAAGATAATATGTTGGAAATGAGCTGTATGACTTGGGGGGGGGGAGCAGAGGAGCGAAGTGGGAGAAAAATGACGGAGGGCATAGAAAGTTTGACAAGTGGCGTACTCACTACTTCATGTATGTAACTGTAACCCCTCTTTATCTCACCTTAACAATAATTTTTTTAAAGAACATATGAGAAATAATTTTCTGTATGTTAAATACAATATGGTCATTCTATGCGATAAACTCACTTATGGTAGGAAATTATTATATGAATTGCATTCCTCTTGCATATAATATCCCTACTAACTAATAGTAGTAAAAATAAATACTGCTAAATAAACAAGTTATTGTTTTGTAAAATGTAACATTATAACATACATTATATGATATTTAAGGGTCACAAGTGTAGTAAATGGTTAAGAGCATGCAGTAGAACACAATTTTATTACGTTGCAACAATGAGAAGTACAAATTGTCATGTCCAAAGCGAGCTTTACAAAGTCGGTGTGGGGGGGGGGAGGGAAAGGATTGGGATTGGGATTGGGATTGGGAGGGGGGAGGCTGGGAAGGGATGTGAAGGGTAAACAAAGGAGGAGGCTGCAATGCTTGGTAAGAAATGTATGTATGCATTATCCTGCCCATGTAATTGTAACCCCTCTGTACAGTATGTTCTCTATTGCTTCGTAAATACAAAATTAATCTTTCCTTGTGTAAGGATATTCCAACTGTATGTTTTGCATGTGCCAGTACTTAATCTTGAACTCAGGACCTGGGCACTATTCTTTAGCTTTTTTTATTCAGGGCTGTTGCTCTAACCACTTGAGCCATACATTCACTTCTGGCTATTTAGTGGTTAATTGGATATAAGAGTCTCACAAACTTCCTACATATTCTGGCTTTGAACTTCCATCCCCATATCTCTGTGTTCTCAGTAACTAGGATTGCCAATTTGACATTTGCTGTTGACATGAGACATGATTCTTACTTCTCAAATACCACATTTTCCTCACTAGAAAATGAAGATGAAATTTAAACAATGTATACTCAACACAGAGAAGTATATAAAAGTAGTCATTAACTCTTCCCTGCTATCATTATTGTTCTTAACATTATCATTATTCTTTATTTGACTTTAATTTTTGTATGTGAATCTTGATATATGTATGCATGTGCATATATATGTACACATACAGACAGGAATTAACAAATCAGATTTTCTTTCATATTTTCTTTGGCAATATACAAGTTTTTAAGTAAACTGTTTCAATCTAAATAATAAGAATAAAGTTCAATAGCATGTTTAAATATGAGGAGAAAAGGAAAGTTGTTCTAGAGACTTTTTTCTTTTAGGATCAGCTTCCTATTCTCCCTAACACTCAATTTTATTCAATACTATAAACCTGGGTTTGAAAAATATGATTGTGTATTACATCAAATACATATTCCCATTTGTCATTTTAAACTCAGAGGTTAAATTGAATTGATTATGTAGAAGTTCAGAATTCGATGCTATTTTCTCTCCTGATGAGAATGAACTTTAGTGTGGGAAGGCACTGTTAGAATGACTCCTTAAGAAATCAATGATCCTCCAAGGTAGTTCTGTACCAAACTGCCTGAGGCCTGGCATTCCTCCTAAACACATTCCTTCTCCTCATTTAACCCTTTGCAAGTTGGTCTTTTTCTGTTTCTTACTCACAATTACGTAGAATGTTACTGTGCAGATAAACTGACTAGATTCATTTTTTTGCAAGTTGTGATGAGATTGAACATGAATTCCTACACTATTTGGTGATGCAATTGATAATAAACCCCTCACTCTCCTGAAGTTAACTTTTCTTCAGATAGAGTATTGATTTTAAATACATGCATTTGCGAGAAAATTATAGTGGATATTCTAAACAATCAGCTGTTTACAATGTCTGACTTTAAATTGGCTTAGTAGCTTTTACTGTTTTGTATGGAAGGACGATTCAGACTGTGCTGTTGTGGCCTATAATTACAATAGGAATATAAATTGTAGAAAAGTCTGAAAGAATTTTCTTTCTAAGGCCAAAGTTTTTCAATGAAATTTTGTATCCAGAAGTCAATCTGAAAACCAGTAATACAAACATACTTTTATCTCTACTATATAATTTTTTGTTTTTTTTAACAGAACTCTTTTCCATCTTGATACCAATAATTAATAAGTATGTTTGTTGAGAATAAAGCAGATGATATTAGATATTTTAATTTTCATAAGGTAAACATTGCTTTGCCCCTAAACTTTATCATTGGAGAATTTTGTATCTTGTGAGTTTAGATACAAATAAAAGCTCATTAACAGAATAATTTTTAGCCAAACCATTATAACTTCATCATTTTGAATCACAGCTCATTAAAACCATTACAATCAAATGTTTCATTTCTTTTTCCCTTGTGAGAAACAGCTGAAAAGGTTATGTTTGTTTTTCTTTATACAAATCTCTGGTGCTATATAAACAGGCTTACATAGATTCGTGTGCTGTTTTTTATGTAAGTTTTGGTGTGTTTCTGATGCTAGCTTGAGTTATTTTGTATTTATTTTTAACATTATTCTGATAGAATTTCAAAGCTTGGCATTAGAAGCAGAGTTAAATTAATGAGACATTTAATATAATCCTCTCAAAATTCAAATATTGGCAGGTGATTGCTTAATGGATTCAGTTACCCTTGCAGGTGGATTCTATTTTAGATCATTCCAAAGCTAAAAGAGAATATATTCTTAATGGTTAGTTTGTCTTCTTTTATACTTGAAGTGCAATATAACACACCATGTTAATATGAGAAAGTCCGGGCAACAAGGGGTACTATACCTAAGAGTACAGGTATCTCTGCTAATCTAGATTGGAGCCCATTCATACATATTCTGTTATGGAAGATAATCAGAATATCCTGGCATCTTCTCCTGTTTTCTTGTTTTTATTTTTTTTCACTATAAATAAATGTAAGTTAACCATGAGTATATATTTAAGATTTTATTCAAATTGACCTATACAGATCTCTTGATATCTAACAAGAAATCTGGTCACTGCAAAGATAATACTGAAAAAAAATTTAGCATCTAACTGTAGCTTTTATTACCAATGCTATCCCATTGTAATTTGGCATAATTACATGACTATCTCAGCTTTGTTAACCATTCTATAAACTAGTAATAACAAGTTCAGATTTTCCAACTTATTTGGAAAAACTCTAGATTTACAACTGAATATTTTGAAGTGTACCCTTGGGAGTATATGTAAATTTCTTCCATATTTTGATTATTATTTAACAATAATTTATATGAAAATTATTCTATGTAGAGTATGATTAAAATACAATGATGAGGTATAATAGAATAATGACATCTTCCTGATGCTCATATTGAAACTCTTTAAGAATATGTTGCATGTACAATTTTACCTGTTTTACATAAATTCTTTCACAGTGAATTAGGCTATACATTGTATATCCATTTTATACACTAAAACCATTAGGAAAATTTAAATTATGAGGTGACATGGACCAAGAGATACAGGTATCTGACATCTTTTCTTTAACATGCTATCAATCAGTCTGAATGACTGTATATGCAAAGTCAGAGAATAAAGCTGGTTAAGTAAATATATTAAATTCTATCTACATTTCTATCTAGCAGATCTTCTTTATTAAGTTTCAAATTATACAAATAAAAATGTAACGGGAGTTAATACTGAACTATGATGTTTAAAACTGGAACTGGATTGCCTGAGTGAAATAAATTTTTCTCTAATTCACATGTTTTAAATTAAAAAAATATTTTCTTGTGATATAATTTCAAATTCTTGATATCATCTAAGAGTTCCAAAAGAAGACCAGTTTTGTCAGGCCAGCCCTATGTGTATTTGTCATGGTGTACTAAATGATTCTATATGTTCCTTTCTAAGAGTGACAGGATCATAATTAACAATATATGCTAAGAAGATATGACAAAGTAAACAGGACTCAAGAAACAAAGGACAGCCACTCATTTTGTCATACCATTACTAAATGACTCCATGTTCTTAACCATATATATATGGTAGATATATGCATGCAATGGAAAGAAGCCAAGAGGAGGAATCAGAATAAGTGGGAAACAGAACAACATACAACAAAAGGGACCCACAAGCTTTACTGGATATAGAAGACAAAGAACTAAGCAACCCAAAGAAAGTGATGGGAAGGAAGAAATGAAAGGGAACAGCCTACACTAAGCAAAAGGAAAGAAATATAAACATCACTTGATGTGGAAGAAATAATTTGTATTGTCAGAGTTCATAGAATTCACAAACTTTATAGACCATGATAAGGACAATTTACCTTTTGAAGGTTAAATTGTGTTTGTGACTTTAAGTATTACTATTCCACAATACTGTGAAATTTATGTAATCACCTAATCTCAATTTAAAAGAAAAGTGAGAGGAGGCATGAGTTAGGAGCTATATTTGAGATTGTTGTCAGATACCTTGTATTCATATACTGTTTTGTAGAATGGGAACTTCTGTGTGCAACCGCTTAACGATGATAATAATGTTAATTAAAAACAATATATGCTAGTTGAGTTTACTTTTTCATGATCACCATGTATATTATATTTTACATCAGTATATATTGTTTAAGTCATTCAGGTGACTACTAAGTCAATGATCTCATGCAGAGACTGTCATTAATATTGGGTTAAATATGGAATATTTATTATTAATTTGGCCCCTTTTTATGACTATGATCCTATGTAACTTCTCACTGATGATGTAACAATTACCTGCTTAAGAACAATTACCTGCTTAAGTGTTAAAAAAAATCAATCTATGTTCAGTTTGATATCTATTAAATGTCCATTGTAAAGTTACTTATTTTGATTAGTAAATAATTTTCTCAGCAATTTTTCTAAGTCTTGAACTGTAAGACTAAGGATAACAATACTAAGACAGAATGAGAACTGGAATTTTTTTCATATGATGAAAACATTACAGGCCTGAGCCCGTAATCCTAACTAGTCAGGAAGCAAAGATTAAGGACAATTGAGGCCAGCCTAGGCCAAAAGTTTGAGACACCATCTCAACCAATAAAAAGATGAGTGTGATGGCATGTGCTAGCCTTGCAGGAGGCATGAACAGGAAGATCACACTTCAAGCAAGTCTAGACAAAACCTAAGACCCCATTTTAAAACTAAAGCAAAAAGAATATTCAGCTGTAGCTCAAGTGTTAGAACACCTGTCTAAGCACGATATCTTGGGTTCAAACCTCGAAACTACACAAAAAGTAAGGCTCCAGAAGGCATATGACTTGTCAAAGGACAAATTCAGTGGTGAGAACCAAACTCTTTCCTCCTAGTTCCTAATTTACTATTTTTCTATCAAATCATATGTTCCAGTTAGTATGAATGTAAAATAAGTGACCCCCAATTTAGGGATGTCAGGTTCCTAGGGAGTCTGTTATCAAAAGTAGATAGAATTAAAAATATAAGCATTGATTACAATAAGGAAATATTGGATCTTTTACATTGTTGGGGGGAAAGAGCAGCATCACACTGGAAAATGGCTTGTCAGCTCCCCAATAATTCTACACTCAAGAATATACCCAGAAGAACTGGAACCCTATATTCATAGGAAAACCTATATATAAATGTTCATAGGAGCATTATGATAGGTAAATGCCCATACAATGAAAACTGCATAAACAAATTATGTCAGCTTCATAAATGGGGTGTGACATAGCCACACAAACAGCAAACTCTGGATACTTGCTAAAACTTAAGCCTTAAAAACATTATGCTAAGTTAAAAAAAACTAGACCCTAAAGGTACATATATTATGACTTACTTGATGCAAAATGTCTAACATAGACAAATCTACAGAAAGATAAAGTCAGTTGATACAGAAGGTGCAAAGGACATTATTAGGAATGATTGCTGATATGGTGTTTTGTCCAATAGATGAAGATATTTTGGAATCAAATGGTAGTGATTACTATCCAACCTTAGTAATATATTAAAAACATTGATTTCTACTGTTTAAAATGGTAAGCTTTCTTGTACACACAATTCTATGCTTCATTTCTGGCTGAATAAACTTCATGTTTATAATGTATAGTGTCTGAAGGTATATGTGTATCTGTATTATACATGTATGTATATGTGTATTCATTCATCTATTGATGGGCACCTAAGCTACAGGTGCAAACAGTGCTTCAATAGATTGGTGTGCAGGAGTCTGTATAATACACTGACTTAGATTCCTACAGGTCTATACCCAAGAATGGTAAAGGAGAATGGTTCATATGGTAATTCTGTTTTCAGTTCTTGAGGACATTCATACTGACAGTGACTGGACTAATTTACATCGCCATCAGGCCATCCAATCTGGCTTAATGGATACTGTACCAGTCTACTTTCCCACTTATATCTACAACATCTTTTTAGAACTACCAGGCCTTTGTAATTGAAGACATAGAAAAAGCAATAAGGCTTCTACTTATAGCATTCTTCACTACATCAGAATGTGTTTCCAGATCGATCTCAAGTCCCAGTAAATATGAGTCTGGAAACAACCTGCCAACAGAGATGTAATCATTTTATTTGTGAACATTTGAAAATGAATCAATACCTTATGGTTCTCAATCACAAATGTCATATGGACATAAAAATAGATCATTGCAGAGATAGTGGAAACAGCCAAGTTGGGCACGAGAAAAGAAAGCTTGAATCATCTGAGAGCTCAGAACAGTAATTGCAAAAAGACCATCAAAAAGCACTTTATTTCTTGCAGGTAGCTTCAAATATTTATCAGGTTTTGAATATTCCTAAAAATATGTGGAGCATATCAACATCAAATAGATATTTTTAATTTTTTCAAATATCCTTCCATATTTGAGTCCCCTTAATTCTTCTGCTGATGAGAGTTATAATTAGGCACCCAAATATTTAGAGTGAAGGACTACTGAAAAGGATACACAGGAATGCCTGGATGTTGAGGGAATGTAATTACACTACTCAGACTTTCGGAGGAAACTGGAAATACATCAGCACTGTGTTCTATAAAACACCTATTGGCCAATACATACAAGTTGAAGCCAGAAAAGTTTTGAAGCATTCTTTAGATATCTTAGTAGTTAGTCCTCACTTGAACATCCCAACCTTTTCCTTTTGTTCATATTACTTCTAAACTCTTTGAGTGTTCTCCTCTTTATATGTCTAAACTGTATCCATCATTCAAAGCTAGTTCTTCCTTCTTTATAATCACCTCCAGACTTTTGGATTGATAGTAGTGTCTTCATTAAACAATACCTTGAACATTTCATTGCATCTACAAGTGTTTCTGTTTTCTGCTATGTTTAAATTGTTAACTCTTTTGTACTATAACACTAATTTTAGCCTTTCTGAAATATTCAAAAGATGTAATACTGTGTTTTCCACTATGGAATCATAACTTGAATTTAATTGATTTTTTGTTTTGTTAATCTTCTATACTTGGGGACATTAGGAGATAGCTGTTGCAATTTCTGCAATCCTACTATTTTAGCTAACCCTTGCATGTACTTGAGTTATATTTTATCCAAGGATTACATAAGGAATTTTATTTATCTTTCTACATTAGGAAGGCCAAACTTCATTGCAATGTAAATATACTTTGATATTGCAGTTGAAATTTTCAAAACAGATCATTATCCAATTATTCTTTTGAAAGCCTAAATTTCTTAAAAAGCAACATGAAATATTTTCTAGTGAAAACTCACTTTCAAAGGCAGTACTTAGGGAAAAGATTAATTCAGACAACAAGAAAATTTAAGAACTAGAGAATTCTTCTCACTATTTCTAGCTCCTTACCTTATTATTACTAAAAAAGTAGAACCAATTATTAGAATTAGGAACATATTTCTGATGTATTCCATCTACAGTCTTCTAAGCCACTGGACATTGAATTCATTCCAAAAATAAATCAATTTATCTAGAATATCCAACTGTCAATCCAAGTGTCATTCATCTATCTGTAATTGTCAGGTTTGATAATAAAAACAACTGCTAAAAGAAGGAAAAATAACAGGAACCATATGAGCAATTACCAAATTGGCTTTTTGAAAATAGAATAGATGAATGCATGCTGTGACTCACATTTATAATCCCAGAACATGGGAGATGGTGATCAGGAAGATCTCAGTTCAAAGTCATTCCTGACTAGCAAAACCTTATCTCAATAAACACACTTGGCATGGTGGCACAGAATATAATCTCAGCTAAACACAAAACTCTTGGTAGAAGAATAGATGTTGAAAATCTCTCCAGGTAAAAAATATAATAAAATAGAAAAAAGCTAAGGCAAAAGGACTAGAACCATTTCTTAAATCTGACTAATAAACACAAAACTCTGAGTTTAAACTCCAACAAGTTTGACAAGAAACGTACTTATTACTTCGTTTATGTAACAAACCCCTCTGTACATCATTTGACAATTTAAAAAATTTAAAAAACAGAAAAGTTAAGGAAAAATATTCCCATTTTAGGGCTGGGAAGGTAGCTCAGTCAGTGGTAGAGCGCTTGCCTTGCATGCATGAGGCCCTGGGTTCAATTCCCCAGCACCATATAAACAAAAAAGAAAGAAAGAAAAGAAAAAAAGCCGGAAGTAGTGCTGTGGCTCAAGTGATAGAGCCCTAGCCTTGAGCTGAAGAGCTGAGGGACAGCACCCAGGCCCAGAGTTCAGGCCCCACGACTGGACCAAAAAAAAAAAAGTCCCATTTTAATTTTCTGGAACTCAGACTAACCTGAAACTGAGACTTAGCAATATTTTGAATCTTGAAATCCTAACAGTCTTTTGAACCTTGAATCTTGAAATTTGTATGTAGACCTTTGGAGCTTGAATTTTCCTTTTTACTGTTTGAAGAGAATTAACAACTGTAACAATTCCATAACTACCATTCTAACTCACAATAGAGAGTATTAAAATCCTTATATATAAATATTTTGTTCTATCTAAAATACTATTTCTCAAAACACATTCCAGGAAATGAAAATATGGGTGCTTTCTGTTGTTCTTGCTGTTGCTGCTATGATTGTTGGTATTGTTTATTTTTGTTTTGGGTTTTTTGTTGTAGTTTTTTTCAGGTGGAAAAGAGGTGTAGAGAAATGAAAGGAGGAAAGGTCAACAAATGAAGTCATGCTACTTGATATACACTATATAAAACATGAACTATAAAATTTGTGGCCAGGAACAGGAGAAAGAAATGGGAAGAATGGGGTGACATTGTCCAAAAAGAACTCTATTCACTGTCTGACTTATGAAATGCTAACCTGTTTGTACAACAACTTAAATAACAATAAAAATTAAATACCCTATTCTGCAGACACCCATATCACATTTCCTTTTCCAGCTGTGACTTAATTAAATCCACTTATGTTTTTGATCTTCTTATCAAAATCCACAATTGCTTAGGAGAAAAACAGAAGTAATTTTGTTGCCTATATTTCTCTATAAATCCAGAATTGAAAATGTTAAATCTCACATCATGAGGCTAAAGTATGCCATTTTCTTGGGAAAATAGACCCTCAAGCATGTGCATAAAGTTAAGAGCTAGGCATGGTCTCCATTATTTTTATCTTAGAACTCATTAGTTATAGTATGAGCCACAAGTGCAAGGTAGTAATATCGTAACTCATAATATATATTTCTCATGGTAAATTGTCCCTCTGTAATCACTAGATATGTGTATGCTACCTGAGCCAAATCTTAAAAACCAAGTAGGTAAATAAACAAATAATGTTGTTAAATAATATTTTTGCCTTTTATATAAAAGCTTTAATAATGTATTGTATGACCAACTTTTAAAACTGTTAAATCTCTTCATTGGATTTGTTTGAGTACCTCAATGAGTAATGCATCATGCAAACACATGCAGAAATTATACCTTGCATTCCGTTATGCATTTAGACATTTATAGCTGCATGATAAACCTGACTGCACCTCTGGCGGTTGGACTTTAATAAATCAATGCTTCCTTTAAAAATATTACACTTCTAGTGGAGATTATTGGGGTTCTATATCTTGCTTTCCTGATTCCTACAAAGAAATATGAATTCCCATAAAGGGAAAAAATTCAAATATTTGATTTATGGCAAAATCTAGTCTTTCTTTTATTAAAGGAACAGAGGTATATTGTTTTCTTTCTAGAACTCTGGATTATTTTCTAAATTCACCACCCATGACAGTACTTTCTGCCCCAGGTAATAGTATCATGAGCCCCACAACTTCCTCAGATACATCAATAATTTAATTTGAATAAAAAACATAGTGAAATGATTAATTTTCTATTTCTGTAGCTAAACACTTATGTATAAAAGTGTTCACTGATCACATTTGGTTTTCTTGAATGTTGCATGTTCTAAACATGACTAACCTGGGGCCTTGCTTCTTAGTGAGGAGTTCTGATCTCTCAGTGTGTTCTGTTCAATGAAATTGGTTCTCTATCTTTGAAGAACTGGGCCACATCTAATGGGGACTGTGGAATCAGTCACCTCTGTGACTAGAGCAAGCTATATGACCTATATGGTATTTCATGACTGCTTGACTGAACTGAAATGAAAACCCTAATGAGCAAAGCTTCTGTGTATTTCCCTGACTGACAGAACTTTGTGCATTTTGTCACACTCCTTTGCAGGAGACTTAAGCATGCGTCATATGCATCTACTCTTTCACAAAAGAATTGTGAATATCCTAGCTCTTTAGATTCTCTGAACCTTCTATTCCTAAAGCCAGAGGGGGGTGCTGGGGAGCCACAACCTAAAACCTGATAATAAGTATTGAAAGTCACTCAATTATTTCAATCAGGTTTGCATTGACTTATATTATACAGTGAAATTCACAATCAGGATTGAGAGATACACCCAACCCTTTTGATGCTTCTTAGATTTGTCTGTGGACATGGCCATATTCCCCTATTAAATGTCATATAATTTGTGGTGTTTTGTTCCTAAACTTGGTAGCATAGAGAGGTGATTTATTATGATGCAAATGAGCATAAAGTTGTGTCTTTGGAATTAGTTACACAAATGTAAGTAATATACATTTATAGAGAATGGGATTGGTGAATATATATATATATATATATATATATATATTTAGGTTATATCCATTAAAGCTATAGATATAGATATAGCTAGACAGATACAACCAAAATCTTCAGTAAGGATAAACTTAAAAGAATTTGCCTCTTGTCATTGACTTTACAGTTAACATTTTTGAGAATAGACTATAATTTCAGTTCATTATTTAGGCAATATTGGGATTTTTTTCAAAATGAATTTATTTCACTTGGCTATGTAAATCACTGAACACAATTAACCTAATGATCTTTTAATTTTATATGTAAGTGTGAATGATTCAGTATTTCATTTAGACCAAGCTACATTCATCTTTCATACTGAAAGCTGACAGGCAAGTCTTACAGAAAGTAAAGTAATAGTAATTCTTCTAATCAAATGTTTTTTAAATCATAGGCATATAGCTCTCAGTTATTCCAAATGACTGATGTTGGATTAGTGAATTTTTCTAAAATGATGGAGAAGTTACAATCCCTCTTCAAAGATCTAAAAGGATTTCCCAGCATAAATTGAGATTAAGTATCAGAACCATATATTTAAACATCATGCCATCATGATTCTTTTTTTAAAAACCTAGATTTAAGTTTCCAAGTATAATCAGAACATCATAAGATAAAACCTTCCTTCTTCTGCCAAAGATAAATAAACTAGAGGTTGTTCCTTGAACATTAGTATTAATAAATAAAACTAATAGTAGATAGCAAATGGTATGGATTCATATAACCAACTTTCTTCCATCCATTTGTCTTTCACCACTTGAATAAAGTCAACCTTGCAGCTATAAAGAAACAAAATGATGGTTAGAGCTTCAAGATTCTGGGAAATGTTGAGGGTGTTTCCATTTGTATAGAGAAAGAGGAAAGTCTCACAATTCAGAGAAAGGAAGCTATGATTTACATAATGAATATGGCAAAGAGACCTATAAAGAAACAAGTCTTAGATGGCAGAAAAATCACATTGGCTTTACTCCAAGGCACCAAGCACATCCCTGGAAAATTTGATGTGCCAGAATATAACAGTATGTACTTTTCTCAGAGCCAGAATCAGTGCAATATTTGGCTTTCCTACTTGCACTTGGAACATGGTATTCTTTTTCTAGGATCCTATCAAGGTTCCATTTATGTTTAGCACCTGCATGTAGCCCAGAGCTCCAGAAAGTCATTTTATATATAGATCTGAATTGCTTAACAATATAGCTACTTTGCAACTTAAGTGTATTCATTTTGATAATCTCCATACTCTTTAGTATCTAGCAATCATGTGGATCAAAGTACTACACTTACACAATTGTAATAGCTGCCTTTTAAAATAAGTTTCTACGAATCCACTATTATAAATAGGGAGAAATTGCTTTACAATGTGATGTACAATGGAAGAATTTTATGAAACAGTTGAAGCCAGGCCACTATATATAACCAGGAATATGGACCCAAGCTCTGAAAAATAAATTTCAGCTGTATAATTTACTAACTCTGTGATACACGTCAATGATATTTCGTTAAATATGTTTTCTCATCTTTAAACAGGGGTAATAATTTGAGCTAATCTCTGTGAAAGAGCATGATAACTATAAAATACTTTCTTATAATGCTTGCTTCATAGTATATGGTGAAAAATAATATTTTGGGAATATGTGAGTGACAATGGTGATAGAAACTGTGGGAAATAGGTATAGGTTAAAGCACACAAATTTTCAAAACGGAATAGGTCTAAGCTAAAGCACACAAATTTTCAAAATGGAATAGGTCTAAGTTAAAGCACACAAATTTTCAAAATGGAATGTAAGAATTCACCAGTGGAGAACAGAAGTAATAGAAGGGGGAAAATAGCCATGAGAAGCAGGTATATAAACAAACTACAGTGAGATAAGAAACTCAGAATTTCCCCAAGAGCTGGGAAATTTCAGAAAACAGGAAGGAAGAAGAGATTGGATATGAGTGTTGACACAAATCATTAAACGTTTATTAATTAATATGAATAAATACTGAAAATTATTTCATGGTATGTGTCATTGATATTCTCTAATGCTGTAGATTCTTAGAATAAAATTTGGGGTCAGAGAATACAGAGGTATAATGGGGTAAATTATGTATATATATATAGTTATGTACTGAAGTTATATATAGTTATGTACTGAAGTCCTAACTCGAGGTTCCTTAGGATGTGACTGAATTTGAAATTAGATCTTTAATGGTAAAAAGGTAAATTAACAAGAGAATGTTACAGTAGGCCTTACTCTAATCGGACCTATATCCTTGTAAGAAGAAACTTATGTAGAAATTCTAGGGATGGACCTTGTTGGAAAAAATTACAATATGAGGAGAAACAGAGAAGGCAGTTAGTAATACAAAGGCATGAGTCTGCAGACACTTTGATCCTAGACTTTCACCTTTCAAAACTGTGAGAAAATAGTTTAAGCCAATCAGTTGGTGGTTTGTTGAGGCAGCCCTAGAAGACTAAGGGAAAAGGAATACATCTATACTACTTATACTAGGGCAATGCTGCTAATTTTGTGGTTGAATCACACTTGTTGTGCAAATACTAATGCTACTGTTTTCTGGTTGTATGATGGAACAAGTTTCTTTCTTTGTGCCTCGGTTTTCTCACCTAAAAGTAGATGGGATGTTACTCAGTTTGTTTGGTTTCTTTTAAGAGATAAAACATTCAATGAACATGTAATTGGCATTATTATTGATCGATGATCTTATCCATATTAATTGGATGTTTTAAAGATGTTTAAATCTGCTAGTGTTTAATATGCTAATGTTTTAAAGAGCAGTGTTATAAATTCTCTGGATCAGCAGAAGCAAACTTTATTGTGAAGTCATTACAAAAGAAAAGACAGCTTACTCCAAGTCATTTGTATCTATACTTCCTCATTGGAGTTGCATTGAGGAAGGGTTTGTTCTTTGGATAATATCCAATGATTAAAATTTATCGAAGGATAGTTATCCAGTAAAGAAATTTGATATGTCAAGAGCAAACATTGTACTCTAGATTGCTTACATTCTGTCATTTTAAACTATATTTGTTGTATATTATTTTAATATTTTTGTTTTACTTTTTATTATTTTGCAGTCCCAGGCATTATTCTAATTCCTTTTTCTTTAATCCTAATTATAAGCATATGAAGTGGATGTGATTTATAGACATATATTTGTAGTACTGGGTTTGAACTAAGGAACTTGGCAAGATATAAGAACTAGGCAAGTTCTCTAGCACTCCCACACCACCAACTCAGATATAATTTATAAATAGGGAGACTGAGTTACAGAGAAGTTGAATGATATATTCAAGGTGTAAGAGCTGTCAAATAGCAGTCAAGATCTGAAACTTGGTATAAAGTTGGAGTCCATGTTCTTAGCTACTTTCTATTTTGCCTCCATACTTTATTAGGCAGAGGAAGGACTTTTTTTCCTCAAGGACATGTTAGCACAAAATAGGTATTCCCAATGATGATATAACACTGTAATTTACTGGAGAAAATGGTATGACTTTCATTTGAAGATTAAATAAGTTCAGATGTGTTGTATCACAGTGAGTAAAAGCAGTGTGTCTGTCCCTAAGTTCATATCCCATAGCTACATAACATAGCAGTTTATATCCACTAATGCACTTGAAATTACTGAAAGCCACTTTGCATTTCTCCTGAGCAAAAGTGACTAGAGGACACTCAGACCATACACCCAAATCATTACTGCACAGTTTTCCTAGAGCCTACAGGATACACTTGAAGTAGTAGAAATAGTTCCAAAAGACAGAACTAAGACTGGATTTTAAAAAACCCTTGATTCTGAAGGTCAATATGCAATTCATGAGTTTTCAAATGAGAATCAGAGCTTCAAAAGCAGAATATCAAAAATAGAAGGTGTATGGAAAGGACACGTAGGAGACATTGCAGCTGGAACATTATGAACAATAACACCATTATAAAATTTCTAGGTATAGTTGAAAAAATATGCACTGGATTTATAGCAATAGCAAAAATAGAAAACAAATTTGGTGTCAACCAAAAGTCAAATTTGGCCACTCCTCAGGTGAGAGTGGAAGTATGGACGAGATATTATTCAAAGACTGAAACTCCTAGTTGAGTGCTGGTGGTTCACATCTATAATGCTAGCTGCTCAGGAGGCTGAGCTCTGAGCATCATGGTTCAAAGCAAGACTGCATATCCAAGTCTGTAAAACCTATGTTTCCTTTAAACCAGGGAAAATCTTGTAGTGAAGGTGGAGCCCAAGGATTAGAGTGCCACACAAAAAGCCAAGTTGAGAGTATGAAGCCCTGAGTTCAAGCCCCATTACCAGCTCGTTCTCGTGTGCTCTTTCTCTCTCTCACTCACTCTCTCTTTGTCTCTCTGTGTCTCTCTCTGTCTGTCTGTCGCTCTCTTACACACACACACACACACACACACACACACACACACACACACACACACACACACACACACACACACACACACACACACTAAGTAAGACTCCAGAGTCAGAGTTCCTTGGCTTATCCAAGGGAAAGTGAAATGGGAAATCCTGTTGCGTTTTGTCTCAACAATTTGCATTTAAATGATGCAGTTTGTATTTCATCCACATAACTACATTTGAGGTACCTCTTGGAAAAACAGTCAATCTAAAATCCTAATGACTTAAAATAATAGAGACTGAGAAGAAGCACCTTTGAATTAAAGATATGTAAATTCAACATTATTTGATTTTAAGTGAGCCAGCTAAGCATATAATGAGATTGTCCCTTCAGGCAAACCACTTACTATTGACACAAATTACTATTTGACAAAGGATTAAAAGGGGGAAAAAAGTAGAAAGAAACAGGAAATGTAAACGATGCTTTGATCCCTTTCTGCTCTTTTTCTGCTCTTTGCGAGGTGTTTTACAAATTGTGATTGCTGCTGACAATCTTCAGCATTTTAGAAACAATTGCTTGATATTAACTGTTTCCAGAGGCACACTGATCTGGAGCCAGTATTTCCAAATTTTGTAGTTGTACTGATAAAATAATTTAATAGTTGGGAGTTGTTCTTAGAAATGGAATTAAAATACCAACATCAAGTTAATGAAGTTTTACAGCAGCTTATTACTATTATTGTTGCCCTTATTGTTGTTGTTAAGAGCCTACAGAAGCCAGCATACTCTCTGGAGTTTTATCAGACAACATTCTTCACGTTGCCAGCCAAGTACTCCAGGATGCAGAGCAGAAAAGGAGCTACTCCCCACAGCACTCAATGGGGGCCTGGAAAGTTAATGCATCTCTCCAAATGCCATCTTTTTACAAAGTGGCCAATTAAAAAGATGAATGTAAGTCCAAAGTACTGTATACATTACATTTTTAATAGCAGATATTATTCAATAATGTGAAAGCTATAGACAAACAACTACACCTTGAAATAAATGTTTGGATTTTTCTGACTTCTCCTGAAAAAAAAATCTAAATCGGATGAAACTAAGGAAACTTTCTGTCTACCCTTGAAAATTAATTGGAAATACAGACTAATGTAGTCGTTTCTACATTTTGGAACACAAATTTAGTCAAATGCATAATTATAACAAGCAAAGCTTTGCTTGTTTTTAATTGTACCAATAATAGGAACAACGGGGATTTATAGAACAAACTTACCTTCTGTTCTCGCCTTCCTTCCTTTTTCCCTTCTTTGCTTCCTGTTTTCCTTCCCTCCTTCTCTCCATTCCCTGCCTCCTTCTCTCCATTCCCTCCCTCGTTTTCTCCCTCCCCTCCCTCCCCTCCCTCCCTCCCTCCCTCCCTCCCTCCCTCCCTCCGTCCCTCCCTTCCTCCTTTCCTTCCTTCCTTCCTTCCTTCCTTCCTTCCTTCCTTCCTTCCTTCCTTCCTTCCTTTTTCCTTCCTTCTTTCTTTCCTTCCTTCCTTTTTCCTTCCTTCTTTCTTTCCTTTCTCCTGTCCTTCCTTCCTTCCTTCCTTCCTTCCTTCCTTCCTTCCTTCCTTCCTTCCTTCCTTCCTTCCTTCCTTATTTTTCCTTCCTTCATTTCTATATTTGATTTCTAAATGTTCTGCTACCTGTCACCCTGTTTTCCTCCTGTATCATTTTTAGTAACATATCCATCATGTCAGTGATAAGAAAAGCTGCAGGTTTTTAGTCTCAAAAGCTTACAGTTTTCTTACTGAAATTAGCTAATCTCATCCTTCACATATTCATAAATAAATGTGTTGAGCCTCTCCTGTGTACATGCATGTAAGTGCAATGGGAACAAGATAAATAAAGCATTTGTGCTTAAGAAATGAACAATTCAGTAGTTAAAATATATCATGTACAAAAATGGCCATTGCTCAATCTAACTTGCAATGTTAGGTGCAATAGATATAAAATGGTTCCTACTTAATATGGGTAGGGGAAAGGAAATATTAAAAGATAATTAATATTTGATTAATTTACTATCTATAAATTACTATTACGATATATATCTAAAATAATCCATGGTGCTAGTGGCTCATGCCTGTAATTATACCTACCTAGGAGGCTGAACTTTGAGGATCATGATTAAAGCCAGCCTGGGCAGGAAAGTATGTGAGACTCTTATCTCCAATAAACTCTCAGAAAAAGCTGAAAATTCCACTGTGTTTCAAGTAATAGAGTTCTACCCTTGAACACAGAGAGGCTCAGGGACAGTACCAAGTCCCTGAGTTCAAGCCCCAGGACCGGGGGGAAAAAAAGTTAAATAAAAGTAGACAAATATCACAAAGTTTTTTCCTAGTAATTTCTTTCTACATCTCTCTAATCATGTAAGTCAGACTGTGGTCTCCAAAGAAAGGAAAAGATAAAAGATCATGTGGTTGTAATTTTCTGGATCAGAACAGAGACATTCTGATTTTCCAATTCTACTCTTACCTTGTTATGCAAAAAATACATTACTTTTTTTTTCTTTTCTTCATTTTTTGTTTGCTTGTTTGTTGTTTTTTTGTGTTTTGTTGTTGTTGTTGTGGGGCTTGAACTCAGGGTCTGCACACTGTCCCTGAGATTTTTTTCCTCAAGGCTAGTTCTCTACCACTTTTGAGCCACAATAACACTTCCAGTTTTGGGGTAATTAATTGCAAGTAAGAGTCTTACAGACTTACCTGTTAGGGCTGGCTTTGAACCATGATCTTCACATCTCAGCCTCCTGAGTAGTTAAACTTACAGGTGTGAGCTACCAGCACCTGGCTAGAAATACATTACTTTTTCCAACCTTGAACGGCATGCTTTAAATTGTTGGCCCTTTCTGGTTCTGAATTTGAATATCCCCCTGTCTGTTTTCCTGACACCTATCTATAAATTTCTTTAAAAAAAACAACAACAAAATATATTGGCACCAGGCACCGTTGGCTCATGCCTATAATCCTAGCTACTCAAGAGGCTGAGATCTGAGGATGGCGGTTCAAAGCCAGTCGAGGCAAGAGACTCTTACTTCCAATAAACCACTCAGAAAATGGGAAGTTGTGCTGTGGCTCAAAAGGTAGAGCACTAGCCTTGAGCTGAGGAGCTGAGGGACAGCATCCAGGCCAAGTTCAAGCCCCACAATGCCCCCCGCCAAAATTGGCCTAATTGTACAAAAGGGTTTCATTTTGATACATATGTGCATATAATGTAGTTGGCTCACATTCTCCCTAACTGTTCTAATCTTTCTTAGCACCCTCTCATTTTTACTTTATCTAAAGGAGTACAGAAGAGAAGGGAAAGTAATGGGAGATGTTTGATTTAAGTACACAAATATATATGTATATATATATATATATATATGTATATGAAATAGCACAATGAAACCCACTCAACATTCCTAATCTAGTAGCTTTTATGCTTAAACATTCATCATTCGTTCTTTTCCTCTTGTTTCTGAATATTACATCTTGAACTATGGTTATAGGTTAGTGAATAATATTCTCGTCTATTTAATTATGTTCTCTTGGTTGTATTGTGACTTTTTAATTATATTTCAGATTTTTTTTCAGGTTTCATCATCCACATATGCCATTCCTGCCATATAAACAAATATCTGGCCCTGAACATGGCTTTCCTCCAACTCTGTGTAAATCACTATTGCTCTAAATTCCAGCTTTCCCAGGCTAGACTGTCCTGTAGCTACAGTGAAGATAAACAAACAAACAAAAAAGAATATTTTCAAAATGGGATGGCACAATGAGCCTAAATCAAGATTTTTTTTTAATCTGACTAATTTAAAATATTTTATTAATTTTCCTTTTGCTTCTTTAATATAAAGAATCATAACCTAGAATCACTTTCTTCAACTCTAATCTACATGCACCAGATTACCCTGATCCAAAGCAAAACTCATAGACTCACTGTAATCTGCCAACTCAGAACCTCTGAAGTTCACATACCAAAATTTTCATAGGTTTCATTACTACAGTTTCACCACTAACATATTTAAGTATATGTTTTTGTCTATTCTTTCATAGAATTATGGAGGGAACTCAAAGGGACTGTCAGAAAAGGGACTGTATGAATGGACATCCAAGGATGGTTGATTTGGGAAGATACCAGTTCAGCTTTGAACACAGGGACTCACATGAGACCTCTGTACATAGGCTGAATGAAATTAAAAAATTTGGAAAATACCAAGGCTCTGTATAGCTCAACAAATTAAGCTGATATTTTGACCACATACTTCTAGTCTCACTTTTTATACACTGAGATTTAAAAATTGTTGGCTATACATAGCCAAAGAAAAACTAATGTCATAATAAAAAAAACTTAATCAATGCTTTCTCATGATAGGTCTCAGGGACTATTTGCTGACTATATGCTCAAAAATTCACAGAAGTCTGAAAATTTTGGCAAACTCAAATGCTGACCATAACTGTCAACAGATGCTTCTTCATCCTGTATCTCTTTATATGAGTTAAAGACTCCTGATAGCTCCTACTGCGAATTTGGATGGCTCATGAGGGACAAATTAATACTAAAACATTTTGGGAATCATTAATAATTTGGAACCATTCTCTGTTTCTATATCTGCATGCATTTGCTTGCTTTTGCAGCTGTAACAAATCATCATAACTTAGTGAAATAAAGCAATACAAATTTATTATGATTACCAAATCTGACCAGGACTTCAACAGGTTAAAATGAAGTCGATGGCGAGGCTGCATTCCTTCTACTAGGCTGTAGTGGGAAATCCACTCACTAGTCTTTTTCAGATCTTACAAGGTTCCATCTTTCCTTAGATCATGGCTCCCTTGCTCCATTTTCAAAGGCAGCAATGTTTGTTCTCATTCTGGAGCCAGTAATTGTTTCCTGCTGAAAGTGTCACATTTTACCTGTACATCCATTACTACATCATCAGCTACATATAAAGTTCTACTACAGGAACAAGACATTTATTGAAGTCATTTTCATGAAATTTCAGAAATTGGAAATGACCAAAATCACCACTAGAAAAGTTTGAGAAATTATGGAATTAGATTGAATAATACTTAGTCACAGAAAATTCTGTTATTGAAGAAAATTTAGTGTAAGAAAATAAAATGCTTGTAAAATAAAGTGAAAAGAACAGGATTCAGAAGTACAAATATAAATATTGATGAAGATATAGAGAAAAGTGAAGGACAAACATTAAAATCCTAGCAATGGACACTTTTACATAGTGATGTAATTAAGTAATTTCCACTGATTTTTGTAAAATTCGATATATGAATATATTTTACTGTAGAATCAGAAAAAAATCACATTATTTTTATTATCAGAAAAAGTCATGTCAAAAACAGAATTTCTGCTCTTTCATACTTCTCCAAGTTAATGGTTACTAACTATATTATGAAAATTATTTTAATAACAATATATATTTTTGTCCAGTAAATCTTAAATTTTCAAAAACTCTAATAAGAAGCCATAAACATAAAAAGTGGTAAAAAATACATTCCAAAAAATAAAAAAGACTGGGGACTACTACAATCATAACTACAAAGATATGCACGGATATGTTTACTTTGTTTTCATATTAAAGTGAACATCACTAATATGTGTTTTTCTTCTATAAGATTTTTCAACTTCTTATGAAACTGGAGAGACTTGAAAAGTAAGTAAAGTTGGGAGATACTGGATGGAAAAATTGCTAATGGAAAAATTGCAAAATTTGAACAATAACTAGAATTTGGTTGATTGTAAAATATCAATGTTAATTTCCTAACTTGAATAAAATATTAAGGTTCTAATGTGTGAACAAAGGGAAGATGAGTAATTGAACTCTTATTTTAATTTTTTTAATATATGTTTTTATTGTAAAGAAACTGTACAAAGGGGTTACAGTTACATGAGTAAGGGAATGAGTACATTTCCTATGGAGCATTGTTACCCCCTCCTTTGTATTTCTCCACCATCCCTTTCTTTCCTCCCCACCTCCCCAATTTTTCCTGCCCCCATCCAAAGCTGTAAAGTTCATTTTCAACACAGTGTCTTATATACCTCATTGTTATAATGGTTGAACCTGTATCCTTATTTCAACACTTTTTTTTGTCAGTCATGGGGCTTGAACTCTGGGACTGAGCACTGTCCCTCAGCTTTTAAGCTCAAGGCTAGTGCTCTACCACTTGAGCCACAGAGCCACTTCTGGTTTTCTGGTGGTTTATTATAGATAAGAGTTTCATGGCCTTTCCTGCCCAGGCTGGTTTTGAACTGTGATCCTCAGATCTCAGCCTCCTGAATATCTAGGATTATAGATGTGAGCCACTGGTGCCTGGTTTATTCCAGCATTTTGTTATTTCCCTTCCTTTCCCCAAATTAGAAAAATGTATATACAAGGTGAAGGGAACTGGAATCAAATAAAGTGTAAACAGGGGTTATACCTTGGGGGAAAAGCATACAAAAGAAACAAAGAAAATCATGCAGTACATTATAAATACATTAAAAACAACAGCAACAAAGATAAAAACCTCTTGTGTCCCAATCTTGGGGTTCATTTTGCATCATCTTACATGGTAATATGTACATAGCTTTTGACCTTTTCTGCTTGTCCTAGACACATACTAGCTATTGCAAATAAGGGAAACCATGGGACCTATGTTTCTTTGGGCCTGGTTTACATCACTTAATATTTTTTCCAAGTCTTTCCATTTCCTAACAAATGGGATGGTGTTATTCTTTCTGATGGAGTCATAGAATTCATATAGAGATATGTGTGTGTATACCACATTTTCTTGATCTATACATCTACTGAGGAGGCATCTGGGTTGGTTTCATATCTTAGCTATGGTGACTAATGCTGCGATAAACATAGTTGTGCTGTAGCTTTAGTACGGCCTTGTTTGTAATCATTTGGCTAAATGTCCAAAAGTGGGATTGCTGGGTTATAGGGGAGCTCTATGTGGAGTCTTTTGAGGAACCTCCATATTACTTTCCAAAGTGGGTGAACAAGTTTACTCTGGCCACATCCCCTCCAACATCTGTTGTTATTAGATTTCTTGATTCTAGCCACTGGGGTGAGGTGGTATCTCAATGTTGTTTTGATTTGCATTTCTTTCACAGCTAGGGAGGTTGAGCATTTCTTCATGTGTCTATTGGCCATTCTTATTTCCTCTTCAGAGAAGTCTCTCTTTAATCTTTTACCTAGTTATTAATGGAGCAGTTGTTTCTTTGAGGATTTGTTGTTGGGGGATTTAATTTTTTGAGTTCTAAGTATATTTCAGATATGAGACCCTTGTCAGTTGTATGGCTAGTGAAGATCTTCTCCCAATCTATGGGTTTTCTATTGATCTTACAAGCTATTTCCTTTGCCATGCAGAAGCTCTGCAGATTAACCCAATCCCATTTGCCCAACCTTTCTTTTTTTGTCGTTGTTCTTTTTGTAATTAAGTTTTTATTGTGAAAATACTATACAAAGGGGTTATAGTTACATGAACAAAGTAATGAGTACATTTCTTATCCAGCATTGTTGCCTCCTTTCTTTGATTTTTTGTGTTTCTGGGTCTTAATTAAGACAATTTTGGCCTGTGTCAAGGAGCCCTATTATCCTATTATCCTATTCCTTCCTGTAATGCTTTCAGGGTGTCTGCTTTGACTTGTAGGTCTTTGATCCATTTGGAGTTGATTCTGGTGCAGAATGACATATAAGGTTCTACCTTTAGTTTTCTATGGTGTTTAACCAATTTTGCTAGCACCATTTACTGAAGAGGTTGTCTTTCTTCCATTCTATTTTTTTAGTTCCCTTATCAAAGATTAGGTGGCTATAGGTCCATGGGTTCATTTATGGTTCTTCTGTTCTATTCCATTGGTCTTCAGGTCTGTTCTTGTGCCAGTACCAAGCTGTTTTGATTACTATGGTTTTGTAGTAGAGATTGAAATTTCGTATTGATATTTTTCCATCATTGTTCTTTCTGCTAAGGATTGTTTTGCTATTGTTTTGGGGTCTTTTATTGTTCCATATAAATTTTTGGATTGCTTCTTCTATTTCCCTTAAGAATTAGGTTGTGATATTGATGGGTATTG
This sequence comes from Dipodomys merriami, assembly GCF_024711535.1. NCBI lineage: Eukaryota > Metazoa > Chordata > Mammalia > Rodentia > Heteromyidae > Dipodomys > Dipodomys merriami. Next base: position 13,637,665 of record NW_027203382.1, on the reverse strand, counting down.
TATTGAATTTGTAGATACTTTTAGCAGTATTGCCATTTTTGCAATGTTAATTCTCCTAATATAGAAGCAAGGGAGGTTTTTATACTTCCTTAGTTCTTTAATTTCCTTTTTTAGGTTTTTAAAGTTTTCATCACAGAGGCCCTTCATTTTTTTAGTTAACTCCTAGGTATTTTATTTTTTGCAGGAGTATTACAAAAGGAGTTGCTTTCCTGACTTCAGCCACACTCTTCTCATTATTGGTATACAGAAAAGTCAGTGATTTTTGAGGGTTAATTTTATATCCTTCTACTTTGTGAAAATTTCAAATCAGCTCGAGTAACTTGGGAGTGGAGTCCATGGGGTTCTTTAAATACAAGATCATGTCATCTGCAAAGAGGGAGAGTTTTACTTCATCTTTCCCTATTTAGATCCCCTATATGTTTGCATCTTATTGCTCTTGCTAGACATTCTAATACTAAATTAAAGAGAAGTGGAGGGAGTGGAGATCCTTGTCTCATTCCTGAATTTAGAGGAAATGGCTTTAGCTATTCACCATTAAGTATAATGTTGGCTGTAGGTTTATCATACACAGCCTTTAATATGCTATGGAATGTTCCCTGGATTTCTAGTTTTTCCAGAGCTTTCATCATAAAGTGGTGTTGGATTTTGTCAAATGCTTTTGTTGTATCTATTGAGATAATTCTGTGGGGTTTTTTATCCTTGCTCTTGTTGATGTGATGAATTATATTGATTGATTTGTGTATATTGAACCAGTTTTGCATCCCTGAAATGAATCCTGTTTGATCATTGTGTGTGATTTTTTTGATGAATAGTTGAAGTCAATTGACCAAAATTTTGTTGAGAAGTTTTACATAGATGTTCACCAAAGAAGTAGGACTATAGTTTTCGCTTTTGATGAATTGCAGCCTGGTTTTGGAATGAGGATTATGATGGGTTCATAAAAAGAGTTTGGTAGTGAACTTTCTATTTCAATTTCATTGAACAGTTTGGCTTTGAAGGCCTTGTAGAATTCAGCTGTAAACCCATCCAGTCTTGGACTTTTCTTGGGTGGGAGGTCTCATTACCATTTCTATTTTGATGCTTGATATGGGACTGTTCAGCTCTAAATCATCTTGGTTTAGTTTGGGCATGTCAATATTTGCTAGAAATTCGTCGATTTCTTCCAGATTCTCAAACTTATTAGCATAAAGGTTTGAGAAATAGTCCCTTATAATGTTCTGAATCTTGGTTGTTTCTTGGTGATGTTTCCATTCTCATCTCTGAGTTTCTTTATTTGAGTGTGTTCTCTTCTTTTTCTGATAAGATTTGCTAAAGGTCTGTCAATTTTATTAATTTTTTGGAAGAACCAACTCTTGTTTTGTTGATTCTTTTTATGTTTGTTTGGTTTTTTTTCTGTCAGTCATGGGGCCTGAACTCTGGGCCTGGACACTGTCCCTCAGCTCTTCAACTCAAGTCTAGTGCTCTACTCCTTGAGCCACAGTGCCACTTCTTGTTTTTTCTGCTTATGAGGTGCTGAGGAATCTAACCCAATGCCTCTTGCGTGCAAGGCAAGCACTCTAGGACTGATCCACCTTCCCAGTCTCTCTTTTTATTTTTTTTTGAGGGGGGAAGGGAATTGTAAATCATTTAATTGTGATTTAATTTTAATTATTTGTTTCTGTCTACTAGATTGGGGTTTAGTTTGTTGCTCTATTTCAAGGAGCTTCAGGTGCTTACTAAAATGTTGGTTTCAGATCTCTCCAATTTGTTGATATAGGAGCTCATAGCTATAAACTTGCTTCTGAGTGCTGCCTTTGCTGTGTCCCAGAGGAGCTGGTAACTTCTATGTTCATTTTTGTTAAATATCATGAACATTTGAATGTCATTTCTAATCTCTTCCATAACCCATTAGTGGTTCAACAGTATATATTGTTCAGCCTCCATGTGTTACAGGATGTTCATTGGTGGCTTTTGGTGTTAAGTACTAGTTTTACTCCTTTGTAGTATGAGAGAATGAAGGGCATAATTTAAATGTTTCTGAATTGAAACAAATTTTCTTTGTGACCTAAAATGTGGTCTATTTTGGAAACTGTGCGATGTGTTGCTGAGAAGAATGTTTATTCTGATGCTGCTGGGTGAAATATTCAGTAGATGTCTGTTAAGTCTAGTTGATCTATGCAGTTATTTAGATCTGAGGTTTCTCTGTGGATTTTTTGCCACGTTGATCTATCCAGTGGGGATAGTGGTGTGTTAAATTCCCCAACAATTATTATGTCTTTGGATCCATGTGAGATTTGAAGAAAAGTAATGTTTCTTGGATAAATTTGGATGCTCTGTTGTTTGGTGAATAGATATTTAGAATTGTAATATCCTCCTGAAGAAGAGATACCTTAATTAGTTATGTATTGACCTTCTTTATCTCTTCTCACTAATTTTAACTTGAAGCCTACTTTATTTGATATTAGGATTGCAACTCCCACCTGTTTATGGGGGCTGTTTGCTTGGTAGATTTTTTTTTTTTGGTCATGGGTCTTGAACTCTGGGATTGGGCACTATTCCTCAGCTCTTCAGCTCAAGGTGAGTGCTCTACTGCTTGAGCTAGAGCACCACTTCCAGTTTTTTATTCCTAGTGGTTTATTAGAGATAAGAGTCTCAGGGACTTTCCTGCCCGGGCTGGCTTTGAACTATGATGCTCAGATCTCAGCCTCCTAAGTAAATAGGAGGCGTGAGCCACCGGCGCCCAGCTGCCTGGTAGATTTTATTCCAGGCTTTCACTTACAGACTATGTTTGTTTTTGTGGGCAAAGTATGCCTCTTGAAGGCAGCAGATAGAAGGATCTTACATTTTGATCCAATTAAGTGACATACACTGTGGCTTAATTGGAGGGTTAAGTCCATTAAAATTGAGAGTTAGAAGTGAGTGGTGTTTGGTAGTTCCTGCAATGTTTTCCACCTTCTTGGGGCTGTGTCAACTTGGTTCTTCCTATGAATCTTAGATTCTGTTTGGGAGTGGTTTCTTGGCCTTTATTGTGCTCTGGTTGATTTTCTATGTGTTGGACATCTTTAAGTATCTTTTGTAGGGCTGGTTTGGTGGAGATATATTGTTTCAGTTTTTGTTTGCTATGGAAGGTTTTTATCTGACCTTCTGCTATGAATAAGAGTATCTGGGTCCAGTATTTTTGGTTGATAGTTGTTTGTCTTTAGGGTGTGGCATACATCATTGTAGGCTCTTCTTGCTTTTGTTGTCTCTGCTGAGAAATCTGAAATTATTCTGATTGGTTTCCCTTTATAGATGATTGCTCTTTTCTCCCTGACAGATTTAAGGATCCTTTCCTTGGTCTCAATTGACCCTATGCAGATTACAATGTGATGGTCAGATGTTTTGATCTGGTCTATTTTGGGTTCTAAGATTCTTATATTTGAATGGGCCTATCTTTTTGTATATTTGGGAAGTTTTCTGCTAGGATCCTTTTAAATAAATTTCCTAGACCTTTCACTTCTGTTCCTAAGCCCTCCTCTATACCCATTAACCTTAAATTATGCCTTTTGATGGTGTCTTCTAAAAGTTGAATACATCCATCATATTTCTTGGATTTGTCTTGAATACTTGTCTGTTCTTTCACTATAATGTCTAGGTTTTCGTCAATCTCAGAGATTCAATGCTCTAACATGCTGTTAAGACTTTCTCCTTTTTTTAAATTTCCTTTCCTTTTATTTTTTATTTTATTTTATTGTTTTTGAGTTCAAGCTCTAGGATTAGAAAAAAAAATCAACAGACATTCCTAAAGCAATCTCCTGACTGCCTAAAAGCCATTACATTCACATTTTTCTAGGTGAACTCTATCCTTTCCTTTTAAATGGTCAGATTTGATGGTTTTAAAGTCTTTGTTGGAGCTTTGTTTTACATCTGGTATGGATTTCTTTTTTTTTTTTTTTTTTTTTTTTTTTTTGTCGGTCGTGGGGCTTGAACTCTGGGCCTAGGCGCTGTCCCTCAGCTCTTCAGCTCAAGGCGAGCACTCTACCACTTGAGCTACAGCGCCACTTCCGGTTTTCTGGTGGTTTATTGGAGATAGGAGTCTCACGGTCTCTCCTGCCCGGGCTGGCTTTGAACCACGATCCTCAGATCTCAGCCTCCTGAGTAGCTAGGATTACAGGCGTGAGCCACCAGCGCCCGGCTTGGTATGGATTTCTTTACCTGGTTCATTTGTTTTCAGTGTTCATTCTCCAGTCCTTTAGTTGATTGTTTATAGTTTCATTGGACTCCCTTTCCTTCTGTTGGGCTTCTTTCAGCATTCCCTTTATGGCCATGGATTCCTACAGCTTTCTGTTTGTAGATTCCATGAATGCTTCTATTAATCTTTGTTTATTCTCATCCCACTCACGCAATGCCTCTATTACTCTTTGATTAGTCTCGTCATGCTCGTGAAATTCTTGTATTCATCTTTTGTTAGCCTCATCACGCTCACTCATTTCCCTATCATGCTCACACAGAGTCCTTTGCAGCTTTCAGTCTTTTCATTTGGCTTGTTTACCAGTAGTGTTTGTAGAGCATTTTGGGAGCTTTCCTCTGGAATTTTCATTAACTGCTCTGTTGCCTGATTATCATGAACAGGAGTTGAGATACCTGGACTTGTCATTTTTCTTGTGTTTCTCCAGTTTGTTCTGCACATTTGGGTATGAAAGCAAAACCAATTCCATGCTTGAACACATTATTTTAAGGCAAGCATTACCTAGAGCCCTGTAGTTGCACAGATTGTTTGATGCAGTCAAAATGAGTGCAGATACAATCTTGTTCAACAGATGCAACCTAGTTCAACAACAAACAACTAGGGATCAATGGACTAAGACAATCAAAGAAGGAGTCAACAGACTAGAAATTCATAATGTTAGGGAGAATTGTAGTTTAGGGAGAAAATAAAATTAGAGGAATGTGGGGAGGGAAAGGGAAAGAGTGAAAGTAACCAAAACCCAAATGCAGAGAGAGGAAAAGGATAAAAGGAAGGAGAGGAGAGATACAGAAAAAGGAAAAATTAAAAATTAAAAAATTGAACACTTAGAAATTATATAAGTATAAAGAAATAATACTACAATTAAAGGAGTTAAGGCTGAGAGTTTGTGAAATGAGTAAGCAATATCTGAATTAAGTATGCACACAGTGAAGGATAAGGTTTGATAATCAAAGACGGATATATATCTGGGGATGAAGAGAACATCAATTAAGTAAAAAGCAAAACAAAAACAAAACAAAAAAAAAAGGATAAAAAGGGGAAAGAGTTAAAAGAGATTTAAAAAAAAAAACCTAAAATAAAAATGATGAAAAAATAGCAAATACATTTTTTAATTTAAAAAGTGTGTAGAAAAAAAAGAGTTCTTTTTTTTTAGGGGGGGATATCTGTGTCTCCCCTGTGTCTATAACCAGTCTTTTGGCGGAGTCTCTGGTTTTCTTGTGGTGTTTGGTTTCCCTGTGGCTTGACTAGTTTCTTAAATCAGTTTGTTTGAGTAGGCAGAATGAAGTTCTGCCTTACCAGGGACTTTATAACTCTCCTCCCAGGCTAGTTCAGTGGGAAGGTGATCTTCTTTGAGTATTTCAAAAGAGGGAGATGGCTGTTTTTTCTAGCTTGGAGTTGCTGTAATGGGGTAGGTTGTAGATAGCTTTAAGGCCTGTCAGCAATCAGTAGCTTTTCCCTGAGGGGCTATCTTTTGAGACACTCACATAGCCCAGCCTGGAGCCATTCTCAAGATTTATGTGTACTGAGTTTGCAATTGTTTTTCTTTTTTGTTTTTTCTTAATATATATTTTTTATTGCAAAGATACTGTACAGAGGGGTTACATGAGCAAGGTATTAAGTCCATTTCCTATCAAGCATTGTTACACCCTCCTTTATTTTTCCCCTACCATGCCTTTCCTCCCCACCTCCCCAGTTCCTTCCTTCCCCTCCCTGCCTCTGCAAAGTTGTAAGGTTTGTTTTCAATGTTTACTCATAAGTTTATAAGCTAATTTTAGCTTTTTCTTTTGCTATACTACTAATATCCTTATGAGGAATAATCAAACATTTAGTGTTAAATGATAATATTAAAATTATTTCAATTTCCTCTTCCAATTACCTCAATGTTTTTTAATTTGAATTACAATATTTTTTCAAGTCATCTTATTTATATTCTAAAATTTTACATTTTACACATCATCTTGTAAATTTCCTGCATCATTGAAATATGATAATAATATGATTGTGGACACTATAGTTAAATAATTGCTATTGTCTTGTTAGCTACTCAGAATAATGTAGTTAAAACATTATTCCAAATTCTATAATTAAATAATTAGAGTTGTCTTGTTAGTTTGATACTTTTATTATTAGCTGTTTTTCTTATGTTTTTCTTCCTTAGGCAATGCTGACATATCCATGGAATGTGCCAAGGTTTTGTTGTTAGTTTTAGTTGGAGGGAGTATGACTTAATTTTTTTTTATTATTTCCTTGTATGGGACCATTCCAACTTTCCACTGATTTTCTTTTCTTCCTTCTATTTTTTTCTACTTTGTAATATTTTCCTTAGAATTCTGATGCAATATACAACAAAATTTACTGTCTGTACAATTTTTAGTTTATAGGTCAGATGAGTATTGTCATATGGTTGAAAAGGCTGTCTCTGTTTACTTTAATTCATCCACTAAAGAAATAGATGATTTACTTAGTTCTGAAAGATCATTAATATATTGTTATGTTTATAGTTCTGAATTAGTTGGGGTTTGGACCATTTAAGATCGATTGGCCAAAAGTATATATTTTCTGTTTTAAAAAAAATCTATGTTCCTGTTTCATGTTCAAATTTCATACATTATTTAGGGAAATTTCCTTGGGGTTTAAATGAAAGTATTAGAAATTGTCATGTCTACAATTATTAAGAAAAAATCCAAACACAAAGAAGTCCATAGATAAAATCTAGATAGTTGCCTTATAGAAATTGTCTAGCCAACTAGACAAATTAGACAACTCGTGGACTCTGATTCCCCAATATGGACTCATTCCAAAAAATGTGTAAGTAACAATTCTCTAAGGAAAACAATGCTGCAATAAACATAGTTGTGCTGGTAGCTTTAGTGTGGTCTTGTTTGTAAACATTTGGATAAATGCCCAAAAGTGGGATTGCTGGATCATAGGGGAGATCTATGTGAAGTCTTTTGAGGAACCTCCATACTGCTTTCCAAAGTGGTTGAACAAGTTTACATTCCCACCAACAATGAAGTAAGGTTCCTTTCTGTCCACATCCCCTCCAGCATCTGTTGTTGTTAGAGTTCTTGATTTTTGCTGTTCTAACTGGAGTGAGGTGATATCTCAATGTTGTTTTGATTTGCATTTCTTTTATGGCTAGGGATGTTGAACATTTCTTCATGTGTCTATTGGCCATCCTTCTTTCTTCTTCAGAGAAGCTTCTCTTTAAGTCTTTCGCCCACTTATTTATTGGGCAGTTGTTTCTTTGAGGATTTGTTGTTGGGTGGTTTAATTTTTTGAGTTCCAAGTATATTTTAGATATGAGACCCTTGTCCGTTGTATGGCTAGTAAAGATCTTCTCCCAATCGGTGGGCTTTCTATTGATCTTGCTAGCTATGTCATTTGCCCTGCAGAAGCTCTGCAACCGTATGCAATCCCATTTGTCCAACCTTAGATATGGAACCAACCCAGATGCCCCTCAGTAGATGAATGGATCAAGAAAATGTGGTATATATACACAATGGAATTCTATGCCTCCATCAGAAAGAATGACATTTCCCCATTTGTTAGGAAATGGAAAGGCTTGGAAAAAATTATATTAAGTGAAGTAAGCCAGGCCCAAAGAAGCATAGGTCCCATGGTTTCCCTTATTTGCAATATCTAGTATAGGTATGAGTCAAGCAGAAAAGGTCAGATAATGTGATGTTAGGAAAATGAACCCTTAAATATGTATTTTAATGTTTTCGTTTCTTTCATGCATATGTTTCTAACGCATTTATAAGATTATTTCTTTGTTGCTTTGTATGTCCCTCCCCCACAGTGTAACCCCCGCTTTCACTATATTTGATGTCAGTATAACATGTGGAGGAGATGGGGGCAAACAAGTCGTTTAAGAATTCAGGTGGACCTGTTGCAACAATGAGAAGTACAAAATGTCATGTCAAAACCAGCTTTACAATGTCGGTGGGGGGGGGAGGGGAGTATAATTGGGTGGGGGGAGGGGGGAGGCTGGGAAGGGAGGTGAAGGGTAAACAAAGGAGGAGGCTGCAATGCTTGGTAAGAAATGTATGCATTATCCTGCCCATGTAATTGTAGCCCCTCTGTACAGTATGTTCTCAAATAAAATAAAATTAAAAAAAAAAAAAAAAAGGAAAACAACATTAGTGTTAAAGTTAATCTGCTATAATTCCATACTTCTATTTGAGTTTACAGTCAGTAGGCTGTCATCCTAGCTACTTGGGACACTAAGATCTGGAAATTCATGTTCAGAGGACAGTCTGGACACATGTTGCATGAGCACACCACCATTCTTAACCAATATCTAGGTGCAGTGGTACACATTGATCATCTCAGCTGCATAAGAGGTTGAGAGTAAGAAGAATTGAACAGAAAAGTTTTTACTACTCCATCTCAACAGAATCATTTTTTAACCAAAGTTTAGTACCATGAACTAGCTATTCTGGTTCTCCAGTTTTAAAAATAAAATAATACCAGCAATGAAAATTTAATTTATTTTTTAAATGTTTTTTGTGAAAATACTGTACAGAGCGGTTACAGTTACATGAGCAAGGTAATGAGTACATTTCTTATCCAGCATTTTCAGACTTTCAAAAACATTAATGACTTTCAATTAATATTTTCCTGAGCCTAGACATATTTCATATGAGCAAAATAGAAAAGTTAACACTGAGGAAAGAGTTGGAAGGATATCAGACTAGAAATACTCATAACACCTTACTAACAGCTGCTTACACAGAACATTATTGCATTCCTAGCCTGCTTTCTTAAAACTTAGCTTTGAATATAGACAATGATTTGAAGATATCTAATGAGAACATTTTCAGAGCCTGTATGCTATATAATCCTGAAATATTTCAAGTGAAATATGAGTAGCTGGCATTCTTCATTCTTTTCTTTATTATAATGTAGTATCTACTTATGCTTACTAGTTCCTCTACCGAAGACAGAAAATACAACAATGAAGGACAAGAATGTTCTCTCATGGATCTAGTATGGACATGGCAGAATAAAAGATGAGTAATGAAATTAGTCAGTAAGAGAAATTGTCAAAACAACTTAAGGAAAAGTGTAGGGCTGAAAAAAGAAAAGTAACAGAAGGCCTTCATGGGTAGAAATATGCAGTTAGACTTAGTCCATAAAGACTTAGTTAGAGGTGCCAGTGGCTCACACCTATAAGCCTAGCTACTCAGGAGACTGAGATCTAAAAAGTCATAGTTCAAAACCAGCCACTGGCAGGAAAGTCCATGAGGCTGTCAGTTAATAACCAAAAAGCTATAAATGGATTTGTGGTTAAGGTACTTGCTTTGAGAAAACAAAAGGCTCAGGGATAATACCCAAGTCCTGAAATCAAGCCCCAGGTCTAGCACAAAGAAGAAAGAAAGAAGGAAAGAAAATTAGGAAGGAGGGAAGGAAGGAAGGAAGGAAGGAAGGAAGGAAGGAAGGAAGGAAGGAAGGAAGGAAGGAAGGAAGGAAGGAGGGAAGGAAGGAAGGAAGGAAAAGAAGGAAGGAACAAAGGGAGGAAGGAAGGAAGGAAGGAAGGAAGGAAAGAAGGAAGGAAGGAAAGAAGGAAGGAAGGAAAGAAGGAAGGGAGGGAGGGAGGGAGAGAAGAGAGGGAAGAGAGGGAGGGAAAAGAAAAGAAGAGGGGAGGGACTCCCATAAATGGATGGACTGAGAAACTATCATACTAAGTGAAATAATTCAGACTCAAAGTACAAAGAACATGTTTTGTCCTTATATGTGAATATTAGACCTAAAACATACACATAAATATTAATGTAAGACCATACAGGAATATTGGGCTGGGAAGGTAGCTCAGTGGTAGAGCACTTGCCTTGCATGCATGAGGCCCTGGGTTTGATTCTTCAGCACCATATAAGCAGGAAAAAAAAAGCTGGAAGTGGTGCTGTGGCTCAAGGGGTAGAGTGCTATATTTGTCCTATATATTTGTGTATATTTGATACTATATGTAAGACACAATGATTGAAGCCTTTTCAAACAATTAATAAATACTTTAACAAAAATAAAGGAAGTTAAATTATTTCTTCTCTGGGACATAGGCAGAAAATGTAGAATCATTAAAAAATGTAGAAGTATAGAAGGTGTTCAATCATTTCTCATCTGGGGTATAAAGGGAAGAGGGCAGACAAATGGGGAGGAGTAATATAGACACAATGCTTTACATATATGTGTGAAAATAGAACAAGGCAAGTTGATGAGTCTGGTTATGAAGGAGAGGGAAGTAGAATGGTTAGGAATGATTATGATCAAGATGCATTGTATACATAAATGGACTTGTTACAATTAAATCCTCTTGTGCAACTAATTCAAGTCAATTTACAAAACAAACTCTGTGGAATGGGAAGGTTTAAACTAAAGTGTGAAGGTGATGCACAGCTTAAGGTGGAATGAGAATGGAGAAGACAATCAATCCTCTGAAGTGGAACAGAATTTGAGGTGTTAAACAAGACCCTGAGAACTGAAACTTCGAGACATTGCAGAAAGACCAGGATGGTCAAAAACAAAATGAGACCAGCATACAGTGAGGTGGGCTTGTGCCTTAGAAACTATTGAGGAGAATTACAGAGAGAATTTACACAGCATATCCATATGGCTACTTATGATACATCATTTTTTATGTTTTTATTGTAAAAATAGTGTACAGAGGGTATATAGTAACATGGGCAAGGTAATGAGTACATTTCTTATCAAGCATTGTTACCTTCTCCTATGTTTAACCCCTACCATCCCTTCCCTCCCCAAGGGATACATCATTTTTAGGTGGTACTCTAATTCATACTTCCGGTTTAAATTTGACTTGTTCTTACATTTTCCATGATACATTTAAAATAATGGCCTCACCCACTTTTATGGCTTGAATATTTTTATACTAAAGTAGAATTTAATTTGAATGGTCATCTTTACCACTTGTAGAACTCTCAAAGCACTCACAATCACTGAGGTTCTTTCCGTCCTAGCTAGGAGTCCTGTTTTCCTTCTCACCTCTTCCTGATGACAGAAACACACAGTTCCCACTGTGATATGAAAGGTGCATTAGCTGTCGGCACCAAGGGACTCCATTTGTTGCGCAGGCAACTTTTCTTCTTCCCTTCACCTCCTTAATGAGGCCCAGTTCCACTCACTGATGTCCTGTATCAGTCAGTCAAACCACCATCTCAAGTTCTGCCAAGAATCAAAAATAACATTAATTGCATTCTATAGTGTGTATCTATATTTAATGATAATGGATAATATCTATCATGACATTTTTTTTCAAAATGTGTTTCCCCATTTCCCCTTCATTTGGAAAAATGCCTTCCTGAGTGTCTGTCTACACAGCCTGTTTTAAGTTCACTCTGCAACTTCTTTGTTATGGTCAGTCCACAGACGTGCTTCAAATATTCTGGTATTACTTCCTGGAAGGAGAGAAGGCCACAAATAATACAAAAGCTTTTTCTGTCCCCCACTGGGGACCCCTGCAGTCAAGGTGATTCTGCCTATGGATTCTCAAATATGAGAAGGACTTGTTTTCCATGGTACATTTCCATGGACATTTCAGAAGAGTAACAGAAGGAGTTACCTTTTCCCTAACAGCTACTCAGATGTATAACTTATACTTTATAGTCGTATCTGAATTCTATAGACTTTACAGATCCATACTGTTCTCAAGGACACACAGGAAAGTGTCAGATCAAGCTGCAGGACATCATTTCTAATGTCAGTCTCTGGAAACTCCATAGAACTAGACCATCTAAGGAAATGTACCATGCTATGCATTTATACATATGTATACATGTAAGTATATACTGCATATAACGTACATGTATATATGTTGTTTATTGTTTTTAAATAGTAAACATATAGTATACATATAGTATACAGAGAATATATGTGCATATATACTGCATATCTCAAGTTAGTTTTAAACTGTGATTCACTTGCTACCTAAGTGCTGCAATTATAGGTATATGCATAAATTCTTAGATTTGAAAAATAATAAAAGTTACAAAGCCTATATATATATGCAAACTTAGTAATAAAAGCATTGCTTATCTTTCTATTCCTAATAATTAATAAATTATATATAGTATATAGTAAGTATGATAGACAAATAGACATATGATAGATACATAGATAGATAGATAGATAGATAGATAGATAGATAGATAGATAGATAGATAGATAGATAGATAGATAGATGGTATGATAGAAAAAGTAAACAGTTGATAATTACATATGTATGTATGATGATAGGTATAAAATAGCTATAGATAGATGATAGACATTTTATAAACTTACTGTATTCCACAGGTGTATAAATGTGTATGTGTGTGTGTGTCCATACACATATACTGTCAGAGAATGGTTAAATTTAATAACTGCATTAAAGAATTGACAGATTTATCTATCCTATCTCACTTTCATCATATTATTATCATGAATGTATTTATTGTTTGCCTTAATTACCCTCTCACTTCACTTTTCCCATGATCCTCTCATATTACCTCAACTTGCCCTGTATAGTCACATATATGTCAAAGGTCTTGCTTGCTGGCACAGGGTGCCTCATCATCATCTTTGGCACCTCAGCTCTCTTATCTACAAATTCTTCCTTCTCATTTTCCTATCAGCTATGAAGTGGAAGAGCAGAAATCTAAGTCCAGGGCTGTCTTGTCTGAGGTTTTTTTTTTCTACTAATCTCTGCCTTTCCCCAAAACTTTGTAGCTCTGATGAACCACAAGGGAGGGACCTGACATCCTTCATACCACTCAGCAAGTTGTATAATTCCTCCCTCTGTGAGACAAAGCAACACTGCTTAAAGAGAAGTCACCTCTCAGGAAGCAATAAGGTCGAACTTTTTAGAAACTTGTGGGTAGAGTGTCTGACTGAAACAAATTCAAACCAAAGATTCCGATGGGGACACAATCCTCTTCTGAAATCATCCTGTTTTTGGAATTTGTGCTCGCAAGTCAGTGAGTGTCAGTGTTACACTTGAGGAGTCTTTCAGAGATACAAGCAGTTGTCTTATCACTCGCTGACTCATGAGCAGCCCTTGATGAGTCACACATTGCTTCTGTCACAGCACAGCAGCAATGAAGCCAAAAGTCGTCAAGTACTTAGAGAGCTGAGTATCAGTGATTGTGAGCAGCTTTTCCCTGTTTGTTCTGAGAAGTCATCAAGGACTAAGTTGAAGCTGGGAAGCTAGGATAGATTTGTATATATACATTGAATACATTTGTTGTTGAACACTGTTACTCGAAAGTAAGAGCTTCCAACTTTTTTTTATTCTTTGAAAAATACAAAGCCTTCTGATTTCTTGGTTGAACAAGGAAAACAGTGATTTAAATATGTAATAGACGAACAATAAACTAAAGATCACTACCCCAATACCCAGATATCTCTGCCTTCAACTGAAGAACTAACAATAGAAACAAGGCACTTACATGATGAACTACCCATTATAACTTGTATTGGGTTAGTTTCTTGAAATAAAGTATTTCTGAGGATAATTTAAGAACATCTTCACCATTTTTTCTAAACTATTGTCATACTTTTTTTTTTGGTTGGTGGAGGGAGCTGAAGTCTGGGCCTACGCTCTGTCCCTCAGCTCTTCGGCTCAAGGCTAGCGCCCTACCATTTGGGCCACAGTGCCACTTCTGGCTTTTTTTTTCTTTTTTTCTTTCTTTTTTTGCTTATGTGGTGCTGAGGAATTAAACCCAGGGCCTCATGCATGTGAGGCAAGAACTCTACCACTGAGCCACCTTCTCAGCCCCTATTGTCATACTTTTTAATTTAAAACAGATAGGAAACTTAGATTTTGCCATTCTTCGCAAATCTGAGAGTGCATGATTCTTTGACATGTATTGAAAGCTAATTGTAGGCATGGGATATAGATCTCAGTGGTAGAGTGCTGGCCCAGCATGCACAAGGTCCAGTTCAATCCCAGTATTATATTTAAAAATATGCATAATATATGGGTCTCTTGTGAATTACAATAGCTCTAAATACTACTGTGAATAATTTTGTATGAGTAGGTAAAACAAGATGAATGCCACACAGAAGTGATATCTTGACATTGTGAATTTTCCGAACAGCTACTTGTATTGGCCACTTAGATTAATAATGTCAAGCCAAAGATACTTTAGGGAGATAACTGAACAAAACTGTATGTGTATCTTCTAATTTGTCTAATGAAAAGAAGTTTGAAATAACCTAACATAGAATGCTGCTACTTGAATTTTTAAAATATTTTCTATTTTTAGTATAACGTAACTCTTTGGCAACTAGTATTAGGTGTCCAAACTTCTCTACAGTGTTATGGGTAGAGGAAACACAATAGACATTCATTTTTATGGAGAATGTTTATCTATCTACCCTGGAAGACAGGATTGCAACGCCATTTTATTTCTTCCTCTCATCCAGGGCTAGAACTTTATCAGGTCTCTGCCAGAGCTGAGTTCTGCTAGTTCCAGAAGGAAATCCAATAAGTGGTTTAATACATGCTAAATGGAAACCCTGGGATATCTGACTACATGAATTTCAAAAGTAATAGCTTCATAATTCAAAAAAGAGCCTCTGTGTTTCTCATGACTGAATGTTTGGCTAAGTAAAAGCTTCACACAGTTTTAACAGCTCAAATCCTACCTTACCTGTTCTAGTCCCAAGCAATGTCTGCTCCACCAAGTGCCCATTTCTCCATGGAAGGGCTCACACTCACTTGTATGTGTGTGTTTCTTTGGACTCTAATCAAAGAGATAAGAGTACAGCTATATCATTTCTACATTTAATTTTTTCCCCACTTGCAGACATTATGTTTTCAACACCTTAAGGGCTTCAGCAAAGTGCTCTTTGCTCCTTCCAGTAATAATGGTCCAATTCAATCAATCATAAATTATGCTCAAAAATGGGAATTCAATTTGGCTCCAGCTATACAAATTAGACCAAAATCTCCATAACAAGGAGAGTATTTTGCAGAATGGAATGGAAAAAATAGCTTTTTCTTTTAATGAAAAAATTATGAACCTTTTAAATGAAACTTAATACAAGTGATCTGAATTAGGTTTTAGTTTTGACCTCAGGTATTTTTCCTTTTTATAGAAGGCATAAGAACTAACAGTTATTTCAGAGATTTCATTGAAAATTATTTGGTTTAAGCTTTCCTGGAAAACCTGCAAATGATTCTGTAACTCAAAATTTTACTTGAATAGGTAAAGCCCTATAATAAAGTTAATTCTGCTTAACACTCATTCCTTTCATAAGATTTTCCACATTAAATAAAGCTCTAGTCTCTAGTTATTAAAGCATTATGTATTCTCCTCAAATAAGTGGAATAATAATTCACACAACTAGAACTCAACAATACAGAAATCCTCACTCTCAAGAATATAAACAAGTGGACACAGTGACTCAAACCTATAATCCTTGCTACTTTCTAGTAGTAGATCAGAAAATGGAAGCACAAAGCCCACCCTGGCTACTGCCCCCCCAATCCAAGAATATAAGCAAGAAACTAGAAATCTCTATGTAGCCATGATAGATACCTCAAACATCTGTAAACAAAGCATTTTCCTGTATCAGAGGTAAGGAGAGTATATATAAACCTTTTCCGGTTTTTGGAATCAAGGACCTCATTATTCATGTAAGGGCCAGACAAAGAATAGGAAATGAATTTGTCTTCTTTTTAGTTTGCAAACTTCCCAGGTCTCGTCACTATTCCAACTCAATCTCCTGCACAACTCTCATTAAGAGCACATATTGGGCCGAGGTCTAATCAAATACGATAAGCCTACCCAGTCATAGATGAAGACTGAAACTGGGAGGATACAGTGTGGAAGTCAGCTCCAGTGAGTCACATCTGTCTCTAGAAAAGTACGCCCAATACAAGGGGGTCAAAGGTTCTAGGGAGGGGCTGTGGAAATGGATGGATTTTGGTATTAGAGATATAATAACCCTTCCTACTTGAAAATGTGGTTTGATAAAAGATCTGTGCTTTAATCAATTTGATTATCAAACTCCTTCTCCCCTAGGATATAAACAAGAAGTGGAAAGAATAAAACCAGCTTGCTTCAACAATTCCCTCAATACAATTACCTACAATGAAGTCAAGAAGTAGCTCCCCCGGAGTTTCCTTGGAGTCTATTTAAACCAATATGTAGAGACAATTCTATTAAGCTAAGACTAGCAGCCTAAAGGTAATGTAGAATATGCAAATATGGAGAGAGAGAGAGAGAGAGAGAGAGAGAGAGAGAGAGAGAGAGAGAGAGAGAGAGACAAAACCCTTTGAAAGATGAGTCCATAGAAAACAGTGAACACTGACAGTACATTTGAAAGAGAATTAAGTATAAAAGAAGACTTGCCAGTGGTCCCAGGACATACGAACTCCTCAGAGAGAAAGCAAAATGCTTCTTGGACTTCACAAACTTCCATGTGTTAAAAACCAAAGCACTTTGTCCTTTTTTTTCCTGAAATATTTTTTTTGGGGGGGTCCAGTTGTGGGGCCTGAACTCTGGACCTGGGTGCTATCCTTCAGCGCTTCAACTCAAGGCTAGCACTCTACCACTTGAGCCACAGCACCATTTCTGGCTTTTTTCTTTTTGCTTATGTGGTGCTGAGGAATCGAACCCAGGCCCTCATGCATGCAAGGCAAGCGCTCTACCACCGAGCCACCTTCCCAGCCCCTGCTGAAATATTTTATTTTTACTTTTTTGTACGTTTTTTATTGTAAAAATGCTGTACAGAGGGGTTACAGTTACATGAGCAAGATAATGAGTACATTTCCTATTGAGCATTGTTACCTCCTCCTTTTTTTCCCCTACCATCCCTTCCCTTCCACCTCCACAACTCACATAAGAAGAAAGAGACATATTTAAAAATTTAATCACCCAAATATTAGTGGGTCAATGATTAAATAGCCAAAAAGATGGGATTGCTCTAAAAATATTAGAAGCTGTACCTGTACCAGAATCAAACTTCAAATGAATCAAAGACCTTGAAGTCAAAGCAGACATCCTGAAAACATTACAGGAAGGAATAGGAGAAACTCTAGGGCTCCTTGGCACAGGCCAAAATTGTCTTTATTAAGACCCAGAAACATAACAAATCAAAGAAAGGTTGGACCAATGGGATTGCATGAAGTTGCAGAGTGTCTGCATGGCAAAGGACATATCTAGCAAGATCAATAGAATTTGTGGAGGGGAAGGAAAAAAAACAAATTGCTCAACTAGGGATACAGGTGGACCCATTGCAACAATAAGATGTTGAAAAACAAACTTAACAACTTTGGTGGGGGGGTGGGGGGAGGATCAGGTGGGGGGAGGAGAGGAGTATGGGAAGGGAGGGAAAGAGGAAACAAAGAGGAGGCAACAATGCTTGATAAGAAATGTACTCATTATCTTGCCCATGTAATTGTAACTCCTCTGTATGGTATTCTCACAATAAAAGAAAGAAAAAAAAAGAAAACCAACGAACTGGGAGAAGATCTTCACTAGTCATACATCGGACAGGTTCTCATATCTAAAATATACTTAGAACTCGAAAAACTAAATCCCCCAACAACAAATCCTCAAAGAAACAACTGCCCAATAAATAAGTGGGCTAAAGCCTTAAAGAGAAACGTTTCTGAAGAGGAAATAAGAATGGCCAATAGACACATGAAGAAATGCTCAACTTCTCTAATCATAAAAGAAAAATGCAAATCAAAACAACATTGCGATTCTACCTCACCCCAGTTAGAATGGCTAGAATAAAAAAATCTACTAACAACAGATGCTGGAGGGGATGTGGCCAAAAGGGAACCTTACTGCATTGTTGGTGGGAGTGTAAACTTGTTCAACCACTTTGGAAAGCAGTATGGAGGTTCCTCAAAAGACTCCCTATAGAGCTCCCCTATGACTCAGTAATCCTACTTTGGGGCATTTATCCAGAAGATCACAAACAAGGTTAAACATGACTTTCTAAATAGACTGAATGGAAATATCAGAGGCAAAATCATCAGAGGTAGGATCTGGGACTAGCAAAATTGCTTATAACCCAAATATACACTTCCATGAAATGTGAATTGTACTATCTATACTTTTTTTTGAAAGGGTTACAGGATGTTGAACTCAGAGCTTCATGATTACTAGGCAGGTGCTCTGTCACCAGAACCATGCCTCCTGCCTCTTTTTGTGTTAGCTGTTCTTAAGGTAAAATCTTACTTTATACTGAAACCACCCTGGACTGAAATCCCTGAACTTCTGTTTCCCCAGGGTCACTGTCCATGACAGGCACACATCACTGTGCTCAGTCATATGACTGAGGATAAACCTCAAGGCCTTTAAACTCCTTTGCAACTTAGCTGCATCCTCAGTTCCAAAAGAGTATTTTTAAAGATTGAAAATTAAAATAGATTATACATGTCTCAAAAACATTTTCATAAAGAAAAATAAATGTGGACTGGTATTTTCTTAAATATTAAACCTCATTTCTTAAACATTACTTAGAACTTCCTAGACTCCTACTGAAGAAATACTGAGTTCAACAACTGTAATAATAAAAAAATTAATAACTATATGTAATTTATTTTTATTACAACATATATAATGTATGTAATGTATATTATAATGTATATCCATACTATATTTTTATATATGGAACATCATTCCTTCCTAATAAGACATTTATGCAAAATTTAATCCTTTTATTTATCTCCTCTTACGTTTCATTAAGTTTAATTATTGGTAAAGTTTAAAGGCACAAGAACCTAAATATAATGTCAAAATGTCAAGTTCTAGAGAACAGTGAAGCACGTAACTGCTAACCTAGTGGCAATGGCTACAGCTGGAGTCATGGAATTCAGAACACACATTCCAGAAACATATCAGAATATAGATGAGGCCAAGTGAGTTCTTCATAGATGTAACTTTGTGTCTTCTAAGGCAGATAGAAAATTAATAGCAATGCTTTTTACATACCTTAATGGAATACAGGTACTCTTGTAGGCCCTCAATTGACACCATCACCATGTGGCTGTTAGCTCTTGAGCTCCCAGTACTGGTTGCTATTCACATTCTCAGAACATGGTACACAGAGGACACATTGTCAACATTTGAAATTTGTGGATAGAATTAAATCCAAACTCTGATAGGTCACCCTATCACTGAGGAATGTCCTTTCTTAGTTAATTGCCAATGAAATCTGCCAAACACAATTTGTTCCCCCAGACTGTCTGTCAGCACTTTTAATCCATAGTAGAGGAAGCCTACTTACAGAGGGGAAAATAGCTTACTTTCATACAGTTTTTAAATGATTTATAAATTTTTTATAAATAAACAATATTTGGAAGTAGAGCATTTTTGTCTCATCTTGATTGAGATTTTCATCAATACACAAGAAGTAGGTTGGCTGCTTCAATTTGAAAACTGTCCACAAATCTGTATGTGGTAGAAAAGGAGAGCATTATCTACAAACAGCTCTGGTAGTAATCTAGTAAAATATAGTGGTTCTATATGATAATGAATGACATGATAGATATATGTTAAAACCGAGGGTTCAAAATCTAAGTCCTGATTTGTGGTAAGAAATTTTATTTCCAACCAGAGTAATACTTTGCCTTCTTCAAAATCTTCAGTGTTCTTGAATACTTTATTTGAATGCTTAAAATGGCCAACACCCAACATTAATTCACCAAATTTTTACGAAAACTTGACAATGTTTACAAAACTTTGTAAATAACTATGGTAATCTTTATATATATATATATATTTTTAAAAGATATATTTTGCTGGGTGTCAGAGCTTAAGCCCCAAGCTACTTAGGAATCAAATATCAGAGGATAACAGATCAAGGCAGCCCAGACAAAAATCATTTCCCAAAACTCCATCACAGTGACTAGGTATGGTTATGGTGACTGCACATAATGGCTGTCCACAATGGCACTCACCTATCATCCCCAACTACATAGGAAAGCTCAAATACAAGGATCACATGCTGCTGCTCTGACATAAACAAGACCCTATTTCAAACATTTAAAACATGTTTGAACATGTAAAACAACTGGGGGAGAATTCCTTCCTAGCAAGCATGAGGCCCTGAGTTCAAAATTCTAGTACCACACACACACACACACACACACACACACACACACACACACACACACACACACACACACACACAGAATTTATATTATTGCAGTTATCCAAAAACACCTCAAAGGAATTAGCATATGTGATATGATGCTAAACATATGACTTTTAACACATGGATAATTAAGCCTAAGAATAACAAAATTTTATTTCCTTGATATGGAATGAGGATTTAAATTATAACACAAAGCAGTGACATTCCATAAAATTCTTATTTTATACAAAGCTGCATTTCCTAATCTACAATCTCAAATGCAAATTAAATTTCAATGTCAGTGCCAGGTTAATTTTCTAAAAATAGTCTTTAGCAAATAGGTTTATTGAATGTTTCTCATGTGTTCCACATTATGTTAATTTCATACACTTTTCTCATAGAATTCTCACACCTTTGAGGAAGACACCATTAAAATCCACATTTTTCACATGTGAGAAAAGGAGATGTGGGTAGACTGAGCTATGGACTCCTATCTTAAATATGGACCATTTTTACTTCTGTACTGTAGCTACTGGACCGGGATGTTGCTCAAGTGACAGGATACTGAGTTCATTCCAATACTCGAAGAACAGAGAGACAGTTATGCTAGTAAACATCATGCACCCCAGTGCATGAAAAAAAAATCTTTAAATTTAGGGCTCCATCAGATAAATAAAACAATGGTGGCCCTCTAACCTGTGATTTTCCTCTTTCTTTGATGGACAGAAGCACAGACACTAAAGTGAGAATAGTTTACTTGTGGATTTCTTTTTTCATTTCAGGGACCTAGCCTTTCACATAGTTAAGGACTATAGATGTTTGCTTCAGACTAATATTTTCTGTGCTTCTAAAAAAAAAGTTCTTTTCACAGTCAGATCCAGATATGAGATTCCTTAAGGTTGAATCTGTGTCTTCGTCAGGAAATACATTTTTCTGGAACACACTTTTCTGATCTTCTCATAGAAGAAAATTTTGAATATATTTTGCACATATTTTCATAGGGCAAGAAGTAAAGGCTTCCCAAATTCAAGATCATTCTGGAAATGTTAGAATTTAATATTCAAGTGGGGTGAAAAAAGGAAGCTATATACATAATAAGCCAATCCCCTAGTCCTGCATTTGGAGTCTTACAGAGCGAAAAATAAAGCAATCAACTGGTTTTAACCACTCAAGTGGGAAGTCTACTTTACAATACTTTTAGAAAATACTCACTCTGATATAACCTATAAATTAGAAAAAGGCATTCATTATTTCTTTAAGTTAACAAGATGTCAAATATTTTCTTTCATTTCATATCCTAGAAATATATATGTTAGAATCATTCTTTTTGTACTTCTTTCTCAGTATTTCACCATTTCAGACCTGAGTACATTGTTAAGCTACCCTCTGGTAAGGTCTATGAAAATTGAAACCTCATAACCTCTTGGCAAACTTTCTTCTCTATTCTTTACTGGAAATGAAAGAGTGAAGATTTGTGTTGAATGAGATCCAACCTGAGGATATGTCTACAAAAGAGCAACAAGATATTTCAAACCGTTCCTTCCCTCTTTTTCTATGTGAATATAAAAGGGACAGTTCTCCATGGGGACTTTTCCTTTCAGAGTTACAATACTTGAAAGTTGAGAATCCATCCACATTTTTCACCTATATAAAACGCCCAAGCCTTCCTTGGCCTATTGTAACAAGTGGTCTGTAAATCTAAGCAACCTCAGATTTCTTACATTCCTCCCACCTGCCACATTTTCTTCACTGAAAGTAAAAATGTGTTGCAATTGTATGTATTCCCATGAGCCTACAGTGATTCTGAGTTCTAACAGCCATTGCTTTACGTTTTTTTTCTTTCTTTTCTTTTCTTTTTTTTTAAAATAGGACAAAGCAGTCCTGAAAATAGGGAAGTTTGGGGGGAGATCTGTTTAAAAAAAAACCTTAAATATGGTAAAAAAAAAAAAATCAATCTAAAAACTGTTCGAGGCAGCTGCAAGGCTGGGAATAACATGAGCAAAGGGAATAAAGAGAGCTCTGAAGAGCCAGTACCAGTTGCTAATATTTAATCTCTTTAAATAATGAATTAGCTGCTCACATCTACTGTGGCTGCGAAGAGAAAGCACTTTTCTTTGTGGAGTGAAGTAAAGCTTGAATACCCATGAATTATTCAATATAAAGTGTGCCAGTTAAAATGCCTTGATATTGGAAGTCAAGTGTAAGATTATCTCTTGTCTGTCAAAAAGCATCTCTACTGTGTTACTGAGCCTTGGAGGAGGGGTCCAAAGAGTGAGAAAAGAAAAGAGAAGAGCCATCCAGGAACAATATAATGATGTACTAAGCATTCAGAAGGTGTTAAAAGCAGCTTCTTCATTGCAAGGTAGCCTTTATTGACATGCCCTCACCAGGCAAGTCTCACTGCCTGCACTGCCTACATTTGCTCCTTCTCCTGTCCTCCACTGTAAATACAAAGTGAAGTTGACTGTGTCCTTCTCAGTAGACACAGAGACACAGTAGACACTGTGTCTTCACTAACTTAAAGTCAGACTTTCCCTCCTCAGGTAGCTATGAAAAGAGTTGAGTGATAACTTCTTCATCCATTTAGAAGCTTTAAAAAAAATATGATTAAGTATGAAGCATACTGGAATGCAGGCCATGGCAAATTTTCAATGCCTGGTATTTCATTATCATTACTTTATGAAGTGTTTTCATATTCAGCTGGGAATGTTTTTTTTTAATTTTCTTTTCTGGATATTCTTCAAGATTGGCCTTTTAAAAGGGTTTTTAAATATATAATGCAGAGGAACAATCTGATCCATTAAATATTAAAATCCTAAAATCATTGTTTTTTCTTTTTAGAATGAAATATCTGTAAATTGTATATGATCTATCTGCTTTCATGAAACCGGGCGCCTGTTGCTCACACCTGTTATCCTAGCTACTCAGGAGGCTGAGATCTAAGGATCGAGGTTCAAAGCCAGCTGGGGCAGGAAAGTCCTTGGGACTCTTATCTCCAATAAACCACTAGAAAACCAGAAGTGGCGCTGTGGCTCAAGTGGTAGAGCACTGGCCTTGAGCTGAAGAGCACAAGGACAGTGCCCAAGCACAGAGTTCAAGCTCCACGACCAACCCAAAAAAAAAATGCATTCATTAAACACTAGTTATAAGAAAGTAACATTTCTAGGTATGAGAAATAAAAAACATCAAAAAAGGTAATTCCTTTCATCACAGTGTTCGCTTTATGGAATGAGAGACAGATGCATAAACATTCAATCCATAAAAGTGGCATAGATGATATGACAGAGCATTGGAGAGAGAGAGAGGGAGGGAAAGGGAGAAAGAGAGAGGGAGAGGGAGAGAGAGGGAGATGTCTTATTGGAGAAAATAGAAAATAGGATGTCAGGCTCTGGTACATGCTATTCAGGACCCTGAGATCTGAGGATTGCAGTTCAAAGCCATCCCAGGCAGAAAAAAAAAATCCTCCATGAACCTCATCTCCATTTAACCACCCAAAAGTCAGAAGTAAAACTATTTCTCAAGTGGTCTCAAGCAAAAAGAGGTAATATGAGCCAGTATCTATGAAAGGAAAAGAGAGGAGAGGAGAAGAGAAGTGAGAAGAGGAGAGGGGAGAGGAGACAGGAGGGGAGAGGAGGGGAAGGGAGGAATGGGGAGAGGAAAAGGAAGGGAGAGGGAGAGGAGAAGAGGGAAGAGGGAGAAGAGGAGAGGGGGAAGGAAAGAGGAGATGGAAGAGGACAGAAAAAAGAAAAATGAAATACAATGTTAGAGGCTGAGCTTGGATTAGAAGGAAAATGAAGGATGTTCATCAATGCAGATAGGGCAGAGGACTTACTAGCACATACGAGGCAAGGTGCTAAGAAAACCACTTGGCTGTTTGAAAAGGTCCATCAAGGTGAAGCATCATGCCAGTAGATACAAAGCAGGTAAAGCTAGAGCAAGTGGCTTAATCAATCAATATCTCCTTGAATTATCTTCCCAAGAAATATCAAACTATTCTGGAATTTAGAGTTAGACAGATGTTTTTACATAATTGGATTTTTTTTTTGTTAAGGATAGCCCCTTCGATAGGGAAGTAGCAAAGTAGCTTGTACCAATAAAGGTCACAGATGAAAATGGGCGATATGCCAGGCTCTGAGAACCAACACACTGCAGGGGAGAGGAAAAGGTCAAGAGGGATTGGTTACTATGTGAGTGACAAATGACAAGAATGAAGGGACTTTCAGATACCAATTCAGATAAGTAGGAAAGGAATGTTCCTCAGTAGATAAGTAGAACAGGACACAAAGAAGTGAGCACCATTTTGTATGTTTTTTTTTCATGTCCAACAGACATTTTGGTAATGTAAACTTGAGCCTCTTCTACTTGCCCACAGTGAATACATGCATAGCAATGATTACTGAGCTGGGAAAGGTTGCCACAGGAAGCCAGTGAGGGCTTCCAACGCAGGCAGAGGAACAGAATAACATTTTTTTTTTTTTATATTTCAAAGAAGTCTAAGAAAATGATAAAATTGGATTTGAAACAGAGAGAAAACAATATCAGTTATATTGGACTAGGGGCCCACATCACTACTGTAACCTCAACTGTACTGACTGTATGTGCAATTACTTCTTTGCCAAATAAGAGCAAATACTGTGATATTTTGGGTTATAATTTTCCATAGCCTCTAGGAGGACAAAATGCAATGTAATAAAATACAGGAAAAGAAATCTACCAAATGCTTATAGTCATGAAAATGAATGGTTTTAAATAAAGACATAGATATAAATGTAGATTATATATATATAATTGAGACATAGATATAAATGTAGAATATATACATATATACATATATGTATGTTTTATATTATATATATATTATATATATATATATATATATATATATATATAATTGAGACTTGGGAGTTTGATTTACTTACCTAAGGAACTGAGCAAGTTATTCTCATAGCCCCCAGTAGAACCTAGGTCTGCTGATTCATAGCTAACTGTTCTGTTCTTCGTATGTTGTCAGAACTTATCCACCACTCATTCGTGGGTTTATTTGGCCTTGTGAATATTATATAAATTATTCAGTATGGCCTGAGGACCTGCATTATTATCTCCAGTCTTTACTGAAACCAATTTTTTTTATTCTTCATGACCAATTTAACAGTGGTCTCTTTCTAATTTCATGAACTTCCTGGCTTGGTAGAATGGTTCAATCCCTTCAGTACCTGTTAGTTTATATACCTGGAAAATGATTCTTGTTCAAGGCCACTCTTCTTCATTCTTCATATCTTTCCAAAACTCATTTTCTCAGAAAAACCAGTGCTAGTACTGGCTTCCATTAAATGTTTGTGTCATATTTCTGTGTAGCATCCTTATTTTTTAGAAGCTTTTTCATAGTTAGCATTAGAACTTTTGTGTTGTTTTCTGTGTGTTTTTCCTGATAGACTGGAAGCTTCTAAGACATCCATAGATATGTTCAGAAGCTCATTAGAGTATTTGGGACTGAGCAGGCTGAATGGAGGAAAGAGTCTGCCACAGCCAAAGCCTGATGAGAAACAATGGACATAGTAAGATATTTGGCACCGTAGTTAAATGTACATTTGGGTGCTCTCTCTCTCTCTCTCTCTCTCTCTCTCTCTCTCTCTCTCTCTCTCTCTCTCTCTCTCTCTCTCTCTCTCTCTCTCTCTCTCTCTCTTTCTCTCTCTCTCTCACACACACACACACACACACACGCACGCACGCACACACACACACGCATTCCTATTACACATTCCTATTATCATCCCTAACAAGTGTATTGTCTTATTAGTTGATTATCCATTGCTTGCCTTCAAAAAAAGATAAACTTCTTGCTTTATTGTTTAATAAGGTATCTCAATCACCAAGACAGTATTTGACATGCAGTAGACTTTTCAAAAATAATTAGAAAATAAAAATATTCCAGCAGGACAAAGAGGCAATCCTGAAATAATCTTCTGCAAAAAGTCAGCACAGATACTTCATTGCCAGCATAAACACATAAAAGCAATGGAAGTGGGTGAATAGTCTTAACTTTATTTGATAGAATTTTTTAGAGAACAAAAGAATATGGCTATGGTTAGTATTCTTTGTGGTTCACATAAAAATGTCAATTTTAATCAAGAACAGAAGTATTTATGTAAGAGCAATGGTACCTCTATTTTCTAGTATTACTTGAGGAGGAAACAAAAAAAGAAAAGAAAACTAAGCATAAAATTCAGTGAAATACAGTAACTCAACTACTCCCTGATCTTTAGTGACAACTTAAATCACTTGACATATTGCAATATTTTCTCTGCAATTTTCAGTGATTTCCTTAAAACCTACTTCAGACTACCACTCAAAGCACATAAACCCACCCTAGATAAAAGCAATTTATGGATATTTCATACATCTAGCAGAACCATAACAATGAACACTACTTACATATTCATATATAGATGTAGGGGTAAATTATAATACCATAAGAAAATCCTGGAGCAGTTAGAGCTAATATACTAATTCATGCAGTTATTTCCCTTTAATGCCCAACTTCCTGCAACTGCTCAAAGAAGACAATAACAATGTAGCTATCGTTGGCCCTTGCTGCTTCTTCACTCCAAAGGCAGCTGTTGCTTCAATGCCATACATAGTCTTGTTGAACTCAAGCTCTTCCAAAGTTATCTTGCTAGTTGTACTAACACAACCATTTTCTCTTTACTAACACTATTTTATCAATGAGTCACATCCAAAACACACACCAGTGTCACTGCTGTCCTTTTACAAAATCAATTTCTGATGCAATTTTTGCTACTAATGTTCTTCCCACCTGCTTTATGTAACTGAGCATGCAAGAGCTGATCTTCTGAATTTTCAAATGGAAAGCTGCTTATGTCTCTGACATAGGCCAATGAAGGCTGAGTGAAAACCTAAGTGAAAAACTGAAATCCTGTCCTAAAATAACTGTCTGTACAGTCAAGAAGTCAAATCAATCTCAGGGATGCATAGGATTGTTTTTTAGTAGGCATCTCTTGTATTGAGCAGTGATGACAAGAATGTTCTCCTTAGCAAAGTCTGGCTGCTACCCTCAATTCCACAATGTCTCTGACTTCCCCATTTTCTAAATAAATCCACAATGCCAAAGATTTTACTTTGATCTCCACTTTTCTCATTGAACTACAGGTTGGTTTTGTCAAAACTATTGAAACATATCTAGGAATATACCTCTACAGTTAGGTTTTCAGTTCCAGTATATAAAGGCAAAGAGTACATCAAAGTCTCATTATTAATTAATTACTTAATTTGTGTGCCAGTCTTGGGGCTTGAACACAGGGCCTGGAAGCTATCCCTGAGCTGCTTTTATGCTCAGGGCTAGCATTCTACCACTTAAGACACAACTCCACTTTGAGCATTTTGGGTTGTTTTAGTAGTTTATTAGAGGTAATAGTCTCAAGGGCTTTCCTTTCTGGGATAGCTTCAAACTTCAATCTTCAGATCTCAGCCTCCTGATTAGCTAGGTTTTATAAGCATAAGCCATGAGTACCAGGCTAAAAACTTCCATTTTTGAACAATGCGTATCAATGCTACAGATATGTCATCATCCCCAATACTTAGGGAATATTTAGCTTAACTTTCTTTTGGTTTGTGATGATGCATTTACTGAGTTCTCAGAGAATCTGTTGTTCTGCTTGACCTACTTATTGCTCATAGAACGCTAAATTTGTGTGAGCCATCCTGTAAGAAATGGAAGTTGAGTCCATGGCTACAAAACCGATTAAGACAACGTAAAACTAATTTGTGCTGTGAAAGAGTGAATTTTCTTCCTAATTTTTAACACTACACACTGAGTTAGATGTCTCATAAAACCAATGTGCAATATATACTAGAATCCCTGCCCTGGAACACAAGATAGAATTTAGGCCTCAAACAAGTAAGAAAGACAAGTGCTAAAATTACATAATATATGCACTCAAATTAATAGTCAAAAAGAATTAAACGTCTATTTACAAGCATGAAATGATATTTTGAAGGCTTAGAGGTTTTAATCTCTTTATTGTAGCTTCCTTTTTCTCCATTCTCACTCTTTGGGCCAGGATATTCTAGCCAAGATCATTACCACAACTTCCAAACAGATCCTCCTGTCACATTCATAACTAAAGTCAGTAGTATTTTCCTAAAATGTAAGTCCAACAGTCATGACCCACTTCCTTAAAATCCTCCCATAGGTCTCCAGACTTTCAGGAGTTCATATCCTTTCACATGACTCAAAACAAAGTAATTTGGGTAATAATGTTTGTAGCCTATAGATTCTATTTCTTGCTTCAATTAAAACACACTACCACCTAGAGCAAAATCACCCCACTTCCTGCTGTAATCCCACTTTGAAGCTTTTATCACTATTTTTGTGTTTGTGAGACAGTACTGGTGGTTGAACTGAGGGACTTATACTCTTGCTGTTGAGGCTCTACCCCTTGAGCCACACATTTGCTTCCAGCTTTTTGCTGGTTAATTGGAGATGAGAGTCTCATAGATTTTTTCCCCCTTGGCTTACAACTAACCATGATCCTCAGATCTCAGGCTCTTGACTAGCTAGAATTACAGGACTGAGCCACCTATATCTGGTGGAAGCTTTTATCACTTTTAAAACAAATTTCCTTGAGAACTAACATTTCTTAAGTAGACATTAGTTAGAATATGGAAAGAAGGAAGGGTTTTTTTGCTTGATTATTCAAAGCCAGAAATTATCAATTGCTTATTTATAATACATATATTAATTATATATAACTATATATATAATGACAGTTAAAAGTGATGGGACTGGGTAAATGTAATAATGCCTGTGAAAAGCTGACATGGATCACTAATATGGAAGCCATGTATATAACTATACTTAAATACCAAATTTTGGTTCTAAATGTACTTTTCTTTTTTATTTTAATTTTATTGTCAAGGTGATGTACAGAGGGGTTACAGTTAGGTAAATTAGGTAGTAAGTACATTTCTTGTCAAACTTGTTAACCCCCTCCCTCATTTTTCTCCTTCTTTCCCTTCCTCCATCCCCCCAAGCTGTACAGATCATTGTGAGTATGGATGTTGCGTTGGTTCCCCCTTTGTCTTTTGCCTCATCATTTTTTGTTCCCCTTCCCTTGCCTAATTCAGATAAACAAATGCACACTCCCCAGCGTATACTAAAATCAAATACAGTGAGTGACAACAAGAGATAAACCATAAGGGGAAAAAAAACACAAGAAAAAAGAAATCATGTAATACATTAAAAACAATTTTAAAAACCTATTGTGTCCATGTCTTGGAGTTCATTTCACTTAGCTTATCCTATGGTCATATGTACATATGTACATAAATGAGCTATTCTGATCATCTGCTAAGATAGTCCTAAAGCTACCAGCACAATTATGTTTATCTCACCATTATTTATCATAGCTAAGATACAGAACAAACCCAGATGCCCCTCAGTAGCTGCAGGGTGATATATATATATACATATATATACATATATATATATATATAACATTTTCTTGATCCATACATATATGTATATATATGTATATACAATGTAAGATGGAAGGAAGGAAGGAAGGAAGGAAGGAAGGAAGGAAGGAAGGAAGGAAGGAAGGGAAGGAAGGAGGAAAGAAAGAAAGAAAGAAAGAAAGAAAGAAAGAAAGAAAGAAAGAAAGAAAGAAAGAAAGAAAGAAAGAAAAAAAGAAAAAGAAACTGGCCTAAGAAACAAAGAAAGATTGCTTTATATATGCACCTAACTGGCATTTTTCCCAGTTCAACCCATGAGGCTGCTGCATTTCTTGCTTGGTAACAGGTAATAAGCCTTACTTACATAAATGAGAAAGAAATCTCTTACACTATTAAGACATACTAGATATCAACATATCCTTTACTGCTGACATTCAATAAATATTTATTTTTACTATTAATTTCAAAAATTTTGGAATTATTCTTTTTCAGGGATGAAACAATTCTTACCAAATTTATGTATATTATGTAGCATATATATATATATATATATATATATACTTTGCTTTGGAATTAAATTATGAAGAAAAACTCTGACTTTAAAGGGTAATTATTCATGGTGGTTTTCATATTGCTTTTTTTCTTACACTGTGCTTCCAAAATTAAGCTCTTTTCCTGCCCAGAAGTATTCTCCTTTGGAATAAAGTTGTAAAAAGACATTTTCAAGTTATTTGAAGCCAAATTCCCTACATTACAAAGTAACCCCAAATTGCTAGAAATACCAAAAGATCTATGTCAGGAATCATGAGTATAACACTCATGACTGCAACCTCATTTTTATAATGGAATGTCTAATGAGATATATATTATAAAATATGACTTGATTTTTTTCCCTTCACATGACATCATTTGACTTTGGGATAAAATATTCCATCATTTACAGAAATATACCAACAAAATAAGGAAAATCATGAATGTTTTTTTTCTAAAAGCAATAGCAAACTTAAATTTTTCATCTCAATGACTATCTATTGAGAATGAATGCATCTCAGAGAATTTTTACATTTTAAAGCATTATTTAGTGATTGAGAAAAAAAGCCTAATCAGAAGTGCATCTTGGATTTTATTTTGTAACATATTTGAATAAAATATTTCTCCTGCACATTATTTTTGATCAAGGTATAATCTTCAGAGATTTGTGGAAGCAAATGTTAACATTAAGAAAGAAAAAAATGTTTATGTATCATATCACAGAGACCATTATAGTAATCTAGCTGGAGCTGTCTTTCTCTTTAATTTTCTCTTCCTCCATTACACAAACCAAGTTATTCTGTCTGTGAAAACTTAGGCAAAATCTTTTGGTTTGGGAATTAAGAGCCTCCAAAAGCTAGTATTACAGAGATTGGCTAAGTGCAACATTTCTTGTGGCTACTGGGACTTTATATTGGCAAACATCCAAATCAGCACTGACTTAAGAGAGTAAGTATAGAACAGACCTTTTAATGGCATGAGAAAAGAAAATAGTACCACTAAAAGAAAATTTGTATGTAGCTTACCTACTTATTCAGGAAAACAGAACAACAATTTAAGGTACTTAGTAAGCCTGGATTTTCATGTTGCATTTGTTGTTTTTTAAATTGCATGCTCATGTATTTTTGCTGTGTTTATTTTATGCACATAAATGAATTGTATAGATTGATTATAGCCATAATGTTTCAAAGTATAAATGAAAATATTTTATGGCTATATATATATATATATATACTATTAGACAATTTGAAATCATCAAAGTTTTTAAAATGTATTTTATCATTTACTGTTTTATAATTCTGATGTGGCTTATAATTATCATATAGTATGTTCTGATTGCCTTTAAGCCCTCTGACATACACAAGGGAAAGAAAACATAGGGTTATATTTTTAATTATTCATTTCAAAAACATTACAATCTCTCTTTCAGGAACAAATAGTTATAAGCAAAAACAGAGGAAGACAGTGTGCATGAACAACCTTTGAAAGAATCAAGCATAAATGTGCAAGGTTATGTAGAATCTTGTAACTGATGTTAGAACCTTCAGGTTGAACCTGTCCAAGTGCTTGGAATGAGTATCCTGCCTCTTCTAGAGCTGTTTTCTTCCAGAGTATTTTCATATAGATTACTTTACTTTAATTTTCACAATAATTCTACGTACTGAACAATGAATAAATCTTATTCTGTTCTAGAAATAAGGAAAATATGTTAGATGTTAGGTATGAGTTGCTTAAAGTCAAAGTCAAGATTAGAATCAATAAGTCCAATGACAAGACTCTAGATTTTAGATACAGTGTATTGCTAGATACAGTTAGTATAATTTCCTCCAATGGTTTTTGCATTTTTCACTGACATTTTAGTCCTCTTGAAGTTAATATAAATTACAAATAAATGAACTGGTAGAATCTGACTTAATTCGCACTTTCTTTTCATGTCACAGTCATTAGATATCAGTCTTTATCACTCAACCTCTATTGCTGCTCCACGAAGTATCTGGTATCACATCAAGATATAATTTTTTAGCCTTCTGCTGGTAACTCATGCCTGTAATCCTAGATAGTCAGGAGGCTGAAATCTGATAATCGTGGTTTGAAGCTACTGTTCAGAAAAAGCTACAAGCGGCTCTGTGGCTCAAGTGCTAGAGTCGCTATCCTTGAGCAAAAAAGAAGCTCAAGGATCGTGCTCAAGCCAAGTTCAAGCCTTAGGACCAGAAAAAAAATCTAAACTTCTAAAATAATTTTAATAAATAATGATTACATTTTCTCTGTACATTATTACAAGGCTGAAGTAGACAAAGGATAGTAAAATAGAAGAAATCTCTTCCTGAGAAATGAGAGATTTATCTCTTTAGGTGTTTATGTGAAGCAGTCAATAGAAGGACAGGAAGAATATCTTGAGTCCTGTCTTCAGCATGCTGGACCTAGTCCCAAAGAAGAAAATTATGTTAAAATTTGGGGAGAACATTAAAAGCAAAACTTTTCAGAATTCTGAGACGTTGCAGCTTTGTAGCAATTTCATTACTACCATCACCTAAAGAATTAACCAATGCAGAATAGTGGAGAAGGGCCAACAAAGAAGCTTCCTCCTCTCTGATAAACAGAATGTGGAATTTCCTTCATTCCCTGAGGCGGAAGTAAAAGGTACCTGGGAGTTCAGTAGAGGAAGCATGCTGATAGTTTAGGAAATGTGAATCACAAATGCCAGTCCATCCTGGCCTTTTCCAAAGACAGGAAGAGCTGAGTTGTGAACCTGCCAGGAAGTAGAGTGGATAATCTCACAGAACATCATCCATGAAACCACTCCATGGGCTGCACCAATGCTAAATTCCTATAGTGGACACCAAGACATTATCAAGACATTATCGACCAACCACACCTGAGTAGAGAAAGACCAGCCAAAATTCACCCTAAGTCAACTCAGTTACCTTACAGCTAAAACCAACATGAGATCAGAGTCTCCCACAATAGTGCCCTAAGATTTTCTGTAGATCTTTTAAACATGAAATGTTGCCTTGGGAAAAAGAAAAAGAAGAAAAGATCAATAGACAGGTCAAACCAACCATCTGAAGTTTACAATCTCTGTAATTCTAAAGGCATGTTCATTTCTCCAATGCATAATATGGCCAAGAAAGGTTAAGGGAAGTACCTGGCAACAAAATTATACTAATTTTAAAATTTAAAAAGTAATATCATCTTCTAAGCTCTAAATATGAATTTTGTTTTTGATTATGAGATTTTTGGTACTGAGATTTAAACCCAGGACCTCATACTTTCTAGGATTGATTGCTTAGCTTTTGCTCTACCACTGAAGCCCAGCATTTTGCTGGTTATTTCAAAAATTCTCAACCTGATCTCCTGATTAGTAAACATACATATATTAACCAACAGAGCCCAGTGAAGATACTTCTGTTTTGTTCTGTTTTCACTACTGGGTTCAATCTCAGGGCTTCATGTTTGCTAGCTTGCTAGGCTAGTCCAATATTACCCAGCCATGCACCTAGCCTAAATAAAATTTTAACAAACTGAAAAAAATAGAATTATCCTTGAGAAGATATGAGTCGTTTTTCCTGCATCTGCTGTTAACTCATTTGAATCCCAAACACAGAAATCACAGCTTTCTATATCATTTCTCTAAAATGGGGAAAGGATACAAATTTATTTCTAATAGACGTGAAAGCAAGACTTTAAAAATGCTTGTGAATCATTTTGCAAATGTTATGCAATCTAAATAATTCTGTACTTTTCCAACTGCCCCCCCAAAGAGAATGGAGCCTTACCCTACTCTCCAGAGGTAAAGACAAAGAGAAGTCATTCCTTCCTGCTCTGTTTCATGGCCTACTACCTATTGACCAAACCAGATGTTGACAGGTATAAAACTTGAGACAGCTGGTTATCTAACCCCTAAGGGCCAAATGCTCCAAAAAATCACTTTTTTGCAGCACATATCCTGATTCAGAATCTCTAAGCTAATTATCAGGGTTGTGATTCTCAACCTAATCATTTCTACTATGCCTCCAGAGTAAAATGAAATCTGAAAATTAACACTTAGTATGCAGAGTTGTACACAGACAAAAATGCAAATGTCCCATCCAGGTCTAAATCATTAAAGAAGTTAGTAACCATGTTTATGCTTTTTCTTAGGTTTATAAAATAATCCAAAACTATTTATTGAACTGCTATTTTATGAACTGCACTTCAGAAAGACACAAAGAAGTCACCTTTTCTACCCTCATTGAATTTAGGATTTATAAGAGTACCAATACAGACGCAGAAGCAGCTATGCACCTGATGTTGCACTCAAGAGAAATGAAAAAACATAAATATCCATACATTAGTTTATAGATTTGGCCTCAGAGTGATTCATAATAGGAGTAATGGGTCATGTCCTTCTCTTTCTAGCCAGTCCAGAAATGTTTCTGGAGTCAACATAATCAAACTGTGTAGGGAAGAATAAAAGAAGTATATAGTGTGGCAGAAAAGTGTAGAATTTTACTAGTCATGGAGAACATCAATGGCAAAGCCCAGGAGAAAGAAATGGAAAAAAAACTTCCTGAGAGTTACTGGGCTTTTACATAGTGCTAAGTAAAAACACACATAAGATATGTAGTCTATTAAATAACTGCATCATCATAGTCTCTGGGAAGGGATCACCTGAGGTCCAACCTTGTCTGGGACTCATACAATTTCCACAGCCTTATGATGTACTGCCAATAGTTTTAAAGCTCTATTTATGAGGTTGCCATAGAATGAAGAAACATGAAGTTTTCAATACAATGCCTGACATAAGCATTGAATAAAGATAATTCCTAATATTGTTGGTTTTGTTACTCAGGATTGGCTTTCTGGAACTCAGCCTTAAAACTGTGAATTTTAATCTCATTATGCACTACCTAATATTGCAAAACTTGAAGCTTTTTCATTAAAAATAGAAGTATATTCTCCATTATCCCTCTCTAAGTATATAATCCAGTGATAAAAATAAGTATATTACGCAGGTACCAGGGACTCAGACTCAGCGTAAGCAGAAAAGTCCACGAGACTCCATCTCCAGTTAATTAGCAAAATGCCAAAGTGTAAGTATGACAAAGGTGGCAGAACACAAGCCTTGCACAAGAAACACACCTAAGAGTGTGAGGCACATAGTTCAAGTCCTAATAACTAGTACACAGAGAAAAATATGTTAATATAATTTATATTAGCATTAGAAGGTAAAATGCTTAATGTAATCTCTAACATTTAGTAAGTATTAAAAACCTGAGTTGTTCTTATCATTGTCACCATCATCTCTATTATTTTACATTATCATCTAGAAAATGTAAAACTGAGGTAAATCTGGATAAAGGATGTGATGTTGAGCCAGATAAAAAGGGTAATATATGGAGGATAATTTTTCTCTGCCTACATGATAATTTTTCTCTGCCGAATTAGTTGATTCTCTAGGATACAAATGAGGGCCGGGTAAGAAATAAAGAGTAGCAAAAGCAGGAGACTTGATATTAATCCTAGATGAACTTATGATTGTACATTTACTGTATCTATGGCTGGTACTAAATCCTTAACAGCATTAGCACTTGTGATCCCCACAACAATCCTGGGAGAAAAAGAATCTACTATTTCCTTTGTATTACCACAACCCTACATGTGTGATGATTCTCAGGAGTAGAAGAGGACAGTCAGGACCTGAAGCCAAGTCATCCTGACTCATGTGAGAGATTTTGTTCTTGCTGCTGTGTGACAGGGAACAAGAAGGAGCTAAAAACAAATGTAGAAAACAAGAGATGGCTGTGTGACAGTATTTCTAACTTCAAATCCGAGCTTCTCCATGCATTTTCCCACCATAGATCCATTCCTCCAGACATGTGCTTTTGTTTTTACTATTTAACATTATACATCATTTTAAAATGACTTTTTTCTGAGAGGTCCAGTGTGGAAAATCATTTTATCCATACTTAGTCACTACTACAAAACCTGCTCTAACACTGTTTCCAGGTAGACAGGGAGCTTCCATTCACTTGAAAAATTAAATTTATTCACTAAATGCAAATAAGTAAATAAGGACATGTACAAGATGATAAAATACATAAATGTGCATTTAAACTAAGCATTTAAGACAGAAAAAACTTAAGTGAAAACTCTACTTTTAATCATTTCCTACTTTCTCATCTTCTATAGACATTTGCAAAACTTCATAAGCAAATGTTAAAAGTTGAAGATACATATGCTTCAAAACATGGACTTGAAGACCAATGTTTCTGAAAGCTGAAGCAAGGTATTTACACTGTTAAGAAATCCCACAATTAATGAAACAATTAAGCATGTGAATCTTTGGATATTATTCTGTCAACCATAATGAATTTTTAAGTTGAACCCTTGATCTTAAAAAACCCTGTTTATGGGCTGAGAAGGTGGCTTGGTGGTAGAGTACTTGCCATGCATACATGTAAGAGGCCGTGGGTTCAATTCCTCAGCACCCCATAAGCAGAAAAAGCCAGAAGTGGCACTGTGGCTCAAGTGGTAGAGCACTAGCCTTGAGCTGAAGAGCTGAGGGAGAGTGCCCAGGCTCAGAGTTCAGGCCCCACAACTGACAAAAAAACCAAACAACAACAACAAAAAACCTGGTTATAAGTATGAACCAAGTAAAGCTACTTTTTTCTATTTTGGTTCAAGTATATTGTTTAACTGCAAATAAAGAGGGAAAAGGAAGAATCATAATTTATTTTACTAAGTACCAAACTTTAGAGCACACAGTATAGATTTCAGTTCAGTTAAAAGTAGAGTCAGATGTAACACACAATTACATCTCTCAACCATCCTCATTAAATTTCACTTCAATGGGGAATTCTGTCATCTCTTCCTCCAATTTTCCTATTATACATGTATTTTAGGCCAATACCACTGGTACTCTACCACAACTTATTGCACATCTTAACCAAGTAGCATTATATTATTAAACAGTAGAGTGCTTCATTGCTTTTACTTTTTCTATACTGAGTCGTACTTTGTTTCAAAACAGACCTCTGGTGAGTGCTTGACAAAAATCAACAAGCAATGCTGTTGATTGTAAAGTTCTCTCTTGGGCATCTATGTACTAACTTGTGCTCCTCATAGCAATTCCACTTATCTGATCTTTAAAATCATGCTGCAATAGCAAGAGGCAAATTAGTGGAACTTTTACATGAAAGCTATTTGCAATGTACTTAAAGTACACTCTTATTTCACATTAAAGTTCTGTATGGATGTAATTGACTTAACAAGCAAGTGTTTATCACACTTACTTAATTACCTTTGATCTTGTAGAAGCTCACATCCACTTATTTTAAGAAAATTTGACCAGGTTAAAATTTACTTGCATAATTACAGTTCATATTGCATTAATAATTTCTTACTATGGGATGTTGCGTCTGTAGAAGTCATGCAAACAAGCATATTCTAAAATTTGAAGTGGAGTATACCTATCACATATATTACTATAGAAAATATTGAGGCATAAAATTAATGAATTCAAGAGTTACAAAATTTTTTTTGGATGGGGGGGTCTGGTTGTGGGGCTTAAACTCTGGTCCTGGGCGCTGTCCCTCAGCTCCTCAGCTCAAGGGTAGCGCTCTACCACTTGAGCCACAGCACCACTTCTAGCTTTTTTCTCTTTGCTTATGTGGTGCTGAGGAATCGAACCCAGGGCCTCAGACATGCAAGTCAAGCGCTCTACCACTGAGCCACCTTCCCAGCCCCAGGAATTACAAATTTTTGAAGTTGAGGAGGCTGAAATAGTTTTGTTCATCATATTACCTGTATTAATGTGGCCAGGTCCTGGCAGGGGGGGGGGTGAAGATGTTGAAGGAGATGACACTGATCAATATGCATTGTGTTCATAAACTGTTTTGTTAAATGGCACCCCCTTTGTACAACTTCTTAAAGATAATACAAATTTAAAGTGGAAAAACTAAATATATCATGTGGTGCTTGATTTCTATTACTACCTAAATTTCACATTTTATCTTCAAATCTTATTGCTAAATATAAGAAGTTAAAAGTTATTTTCAGTATTAGAAGTGTTCTGAATACAACTTAAGCAAGGACTTAGAATTTAATTACTTGACTAAAAATTTATTAGGATGCTGAAAATAAATTTTATGCATAAATGGTTAGATATTCAATAGACTTTCTGTTCAAGTTTATTGGATGTGTGGAAAATTATTAACAATTTTTAAAATAGCTAATTTCAGTTATTTTTCTCTCTTTCCCACACAATTAATCTACATTGCATTTTCAGAAGTATTCCTAGAATATATACTTGTTATTCCATTCCTGGAATACATACTTTTCCAGGAAGTGAGCTTGTGACTCAGGCCTTGCAGTGTTTATGGTTCAATTATGTCTCCTGTAATCTGAGCATCCAGCACACTGAGCATGATTCTGGTGTTTCTCAGTACACATTTATACTTTATAGATATGTCCTGTAAGCAAAAGCTAGCTAGGCATATGTTTCTCACGAAAGAAAGAGCAATTTAGAAAAATACTTGGAGTAAAATGTGCCTATTTTGGACTCAATGAGATTCTAGGTTATGTCCATCTTCTATGTAACACCCTCTTAGGAAATTTCAGTGCTATTTCATCCCTATGCAATCTGAACCACATATAAAAGAAGTTCCACTGTACATTGCAGTCACATATTGTCATATGGATATCATAATGTCCTCAGTAATTCCAAGAAATACTTTTCCTCAGTGCAAAGTGGATTATATTTAGATATTTATATCTCACATGGAAGCATCACATACCCATAATGCATTGCATATTCATATTGCTGCCTGATTTGAATATGCAAACCTCAATAAATATGTATATGTAAATCTCATAGCATATTTCACATTAAAGCAGAACATATCTATAAAGCAGCTTTGTATTTGCCTAATAACACAGCACAGCTCAAAAAAAATTTTAAACTATCAGATTCCCATTAATGGAGACTTTCCATCACTGGAGAGGCCAGAGTCAGTGTAACCTGAACAACACTGTATGCCAGAAGGTTCTCTCCTCATGAACAGATGACAGGAGAATTCAATGAGAGTATCACCTGGAGAGACCCAGTTTTGCCTCTAGGCTATTCTTAACTTAGTGGAAAACCCTGCTACAATAAAAATTCAGTTAATGAATATTTACTAAGTCTCCACTATGTACAGCTTTCCCAGTTAATATAGAAAATATAAGGAGACCCAGGTATTTCTGTACGACTGTTTAGCGCTCTAACTAGATTGATATGTGACTATCAAAGCTGCATCTACATGAAAAGTAACAAGTAAATTACATAGTAGTTAGAAGATGTCATAATACTCCAACGGAAAAAAAAGATGAAGGCCCAAATAGGTTTGTAGAATTGAACAAGATGAAGAAATTTTGACAGACACTGAAGCACTAAATTACTCCTGGTTGATAACTGCATTTGGAGTATGAACAAGGAGTCAGTGTTCACTCTGTTTCTTAACTGGGTGGGTGGTGATGACATTGAGATACAGAATTCAGGAGCTAGGAAATGTTTGTGCTGGGTGTGGTGGCTCAGGCCTGTAATCCTAGCTACTTAGGAAGTAAAGATCAGGGGATCATGGTTCAAAGTCTACCTGGGAAAAAAGAAAGTCACAAGATTCCATTTCATCCAATGGTCCAGTGCAGTGGCATGTACCTATTATTCCAGCTATACGGAAAGCCTAATGACTTAGTACAGTGGCACACACCTGTCATCTATAATGATATGGTGGCACACACCTGTCATCTCATCTCTAATGACACAGGGAAGCAAGATTAGGATGACTAGGAGCCTACATTGACTCATGCATAAGATGAGATGCTACCTAGAAAATAAATAAATAAAACCTAAAAAGGCAGTATGGCCAATGGTAGAACGCCTGCCTAGCAATCATGAAGCTCCAGCCATTTATAAGAAAAAAAATAATCTATGACTAATTTAAAAATGGCTGTGAAAGTGTTTGGCATGCTTTGAAATACCATGTAAGTATCAATGCACATTTCAATACTACTATTAATATATTCAAGGAGATCACATGAAGTGTGCACCTTTTTTCCCATAAAATGGTTTAGCTATAAGTGTTATTTTATCCTTATTTACTCCCTGTTTATCCAGTCTCTATTTGAAATGTACTAAACTATTTGCCTGTTTATCTTTGTGTCCTTAATTTGGAACATGGAGAGTAATGGCATTTGAAAATTACACTGAAAGAAGTCACCCATATACTCTGATAGATCATAAATATGGATGGCTAGAAAGTAAGTTGCTTCGCTTAGGATGCAAATTAGCAGAGAATTAGATGCAGCAAGTTGTGCACCAGAGATTCAAATCCTGACAGAGCAGTCCCTGTAGGGTCACCAGACAAAAAGCAAGATTCTGCTGTCACTCCCAAGGGAGCCTGCAGACACTACCTCAGTCTGTCATGCAACACTAATAGAACAGACTGGAGTGAAGAACCACAGAGTCAGTCTGTGCAGACATTCCACGCAGAAAGCACAAGGGCCAAGAGCTACAACTCAGAAATGTGCAGCAAAGGCAGTCCCAGCAGGAGTGAAGTTGAGAAACAAGAAAAGGAGTCAGGGAGATGGAGGCTTTGTGAGAAATGCAAATAGTCATAATGGGGACAAAGAGTTCTCAAGGGAAAAATGTTGCCTTGTAATCCAAACTTTCCCTCCTCTGTGCCTCCACTCCCACAAAAAAAAAATCTTTTACATAGTACTTTTCCAAAGACCCCAATCTACAATTTCTCTTTATCCTAGGTAAGACTCAAATGCAATTGCTGATGGAATATATCAGAAAGTAGATTTTTGGAGTTAGTACATATAGATGTGGTATATAAATATGAAATGTTGAGTAGGAAGGGTGAGAAATAGCAGGAAGGGTGAGAAAATTTTAAAGTGAAGGTAAAACAGAGATCATCATGTAAAAGTAAAGAGCAAAGTTTGTACTCTACATGCCCTTGGTAGAAACAGAAGCTAAACTGAGAACACCCGTTTTCTTTTAATAGGCAAATAGCCTTTATATTGCCATGTTCTCTTGTTTCTCTTTTCTCCACTACCAGTTATGAGTCTCTTTTCTAAACTAATATCTCAGGCCACATTCTTTGAAATGTGGTAGAAGGAACGTCCAAGAGAAAGAAAAAAAAACAAGGGAAAATAAGGAGGAGAACAGAAAATAAAGAATAAGAAAGATGAGGAGGGAAGAAAACATCAGGGTTTTCTAGTTACCACCTATTGGGAAGCTTGCACACATACAAGGCTGTGTTATCAAGTCTGTTGTCTCAGAGGTGTCAAGCAGAGTGACAGGTTTCGCTCACATCCCTATTTCAGTGACCCTATTTCAAAGAAGTATCTGGTAAGCCAAACTGCAAATTCTCAAAAGCCAGTCACTTCTGATACTTCCTGCTCTGCCACAAATGAAATTCCAGATGACTCTGCCTCTGCCTAGAACACAAAAACCTGAGATTAGAAAGCCAAAAGATAATAAACAAGAACTCTTTCAGAGTTTCTATAGTTTGGGGAATCAGGTATCACAAACAACTTTCAGGCTCCTTTAAAAGAAAAGAATGTTTTAAAAAAATTGTAATTAGATCTAACACCGTTAGATTCAAAGCACTTCAAAACCAATGATCAAATCTTGATTTTTCTTGAATGGATATATTAAAGATTTTTAGTGAGCCTGCTATAATGAGCATGATCCTGCCATGAAGGATAAAGTCTTTGTTAGCTATAATATGGAATGAAGGAGAGAGAGTCCATTTTAAATCAGAAGGTCTGGCTGAATGTCACATGCAAGATCACTCAGAGTCCATATCTAGGATGGAGGACAAGTTCAAGGTCAAAATAACCCAAAGTGATACACATGTGAGGAGCTGTGGACAGCAGCTACAGAGTATGTGTGAAAAGAAGAAAAGTGGCAATCAAGGCCCTAAAATTACTGAATTCTTACTGTATATGTCAGACACATAAAGAGTATCTATTTAATTCATACCAAAATACCATGAGATGAATATTGTAATTAGTTTACTAAGTTCAAATATATGAAGTAACCTGCTTGAGGCTATGCTGTGAATAGCTGGTCTGCTCAGGCAGCCTCTCAAACACAAGTATTTAACATCAGATCCTCTCTTTGACACACTATACAGGACAGTCACAGGCTTGTGCAATAATCTTGCTTCTCAGTCACTCACTCTTCTAGTTGGAGTTCTCCCCTTCCTGTGCACATGTCCTCTCATTCTTCAAGATTATTAATCTTGATTTACTCTATCTTTTCCAATATTCTCTGCATCTCTCACTCTCTCTCTCTGACTCTCTTTCTCTTTCTCTCTCCCTCTCTCCATCTCTTTCTGTTCTCACTCTCCCAAAAATTAGTCAAGTTCTTCACCTAGTAACTATCTTCTATCCCTTATTCTTGGTTTAAAGTGGACCATCATGACAAGACAAAGGAAAATCCTTTACATAGCCATGTCTCTGTTCACAAAAGAAATGTCAGAGCTTAGTTGCCTTTTGGTTCTGTGTGGTTATTGAATGTTCTGTTTCTGATTTAGGATTTATTGGCAAGCCAAACATGTTGATACTACTCACAGATAGTGCTTGAATTTAATTCTGTTTTGTCAGCATGTATATGTTGAGATACTCAC
Source organism: Dipodomys merriami (assembly GCF_024711535.1). Taxonomy (NCBI): domain Eukaryota; kingdom Metazoa; phylum Chordata; class Mammalia; order Rodentia; family Heteromyidae; genus Dipodomys; species Dipodomys merriami. Next base: position 13,594,702 of record NW_027203382.1, on the reverse strand, counting down.
CTCATCTAACTATAGTGAAAATAGATTCATGGAGGAAATTAAGATTAAATGATAGACTGAGTACATGACTTAAGTGGGGGAAGAACTTGCCTGGCAAGCATGGGGCTCTGAAATCAGACCCTAGTGTTACCCAGTAAATAATTAAGTAAATTAGTTTGAAAAATTAAATTAGATCATAAGAGTGCAACCTTAGCCGGATAAAACTGTGAAGGAGAAAGATGCATCAAATACCTCTTCCTACACTAAGTGACAACACACAGTGAAAACGGCCATCTGTAAGCCAAGAGGACAGGCCTCACTAGGACCAAATGAGCTGGTACCTTGTCTCTAGAACTATAGGAACACATTTCTGTTGTTTAAACCACTCACTATTTCTATGGCAGACTGAGCCTAATAATATACTTGGTCCCCAAATTATGGCTCTATCTCATGTGTAAATGTTATACTTGAAAGTTGTCTGATTTCATCTTGACCATCTACCTCATTGATGAATACTTCTGATATTTCCTGCATAGACAAAAAACATTTTTTGTCTATTTTATGTATAACTGGTGCATTCATTAGATCATGTATCAAGATTTTTCTGACCATGTAGATAGAAAACTACTTTCTTAGAAGCTGTGAAATTTTGGCAGATATGATCTGGATCACTCACACATCTGAAAACCAAGAAGAAAGGACAGAGAGGCCCTTCAAAACCATCATGTGGGTTTGAAATATGGCAACTTTTTTTTTAATTTGATTTTCAAGGTGATGCAGACAGGTTACAGTTACATACATAAGGTTGTGGGTACATTTCATTGTCAAACTTTTTTCCTGGCTATTTTATTTAATATCCGGTAGATGACCCTGCTATGAATTCCATCCACAACTGATAAAAGAAAAATAAACAACCCATCCAGAGCCTGAAAAAGAAACTAATATAAGAAAAATACAGATGTTCAGTCTTTTATTTTCCATGTTAACACTAGTGTGAATAATACTGACTAGCTATTCACTGCAGCTACTGAAACATCAAATTGCTTTAGAAAAGTACAAGTGGTTCTAATTACTTCTCCTCTGGGAATCCTCAGCTTCATTAAAAGGTTATAGGAGATATTTAATGGTCAAGTAGCAAAAGAAAACTATACACCTCTCACAACAACCCCTGCTAGGCTTCATGAAACTTTGACAGTCTGGCTGGATGACATGTTGCATGACTCCTGAGAAGTGGAGAATCTCGATAAACCCTCGCTGCATCTTCCTATGATATAAGCTGAGGGACTTCAGAAGAGGAAGCCTGGACTTGGCTCAGACATTCTTGTGATTCAGCCATAATCTTTACTGGGAAGAAAAAGTTAAGAAAAAGTTGAGGCCTCCTCAGGCCTCAACACTTCTTAGGCAGTGTGCTTTTTGTTTTGTTTTGTTTTCCCTTCAAATTTATTCAAAATAACTTAGCAGAGTTAGTTTGCTAGTGTTTATATGAATGGGTGTGCTTGAATTTCTCTCTGTGGGTAAACAGAGGTTTCTGTAGACTGGCAAAAAAACAAAAGGTAGATCAGCTCTTGGTTTTATTTCCTGGAAAGAGTACAGATCTATTGACCCTTCTCAAAACTATCCCAGTATTAGATGACACTCACCATGTCTATGTTGCCTCCTCTATCTTCATTCTCTGAAAATTCCCCTATTCCTTTCTGAAAACCAAGTACTTGGAATTATAGGGTACCATTACTACTATATTTAGTCTTGTTTATTGTCTAGGATGACACAAAGTCAGGAGAAGTATAAATTTCTTCGGGGGGGGGGAGGGGGGGATTATTTTATATTCTTCTTCAACATGCAAGACCCAAACAGGTAACAGGAGGTGGGACCTGGAATTCTAGTTACTCAGGAAGTAGAGATTGGAGGGTTGACTTTCAAAGCCAAGCCAGCCCAGGCTGATTAATCTTAGATACTATTGTCTCCAATTAACTTTTCCTTCAGCAAAAAGCTAAGAGTAGAGTCTGGCTAACATGGTAGAGTGCCAACCTTGAAGGAAAAAAGCCAAGCAAGACTGCAAGGCCCTGAGTCCAAGCTCCAGTAGTACAATAATTTTTAAAAAATAACAATTATCTGGTATTCTGGAGGAGACCCACAGTGGCCAAGAAACCCATTACCCGAAGAAACAAGGAGAAATCAACTCACTACATTTTAACTATTCAGTCTTTCTTTCTTCCTTCAGCATTTTGTTTTTGTTTCCCAGTAGTGTAGAAATGGAGACTACATTCCTTCCTTCATTCTCCTCTTCCCTGCTCAATGTAGCATAACAAACTAAGGAAATGGTGGAGACCTCTCCTCTCTCTGCAGGTCCTTGTTCCCTTTTCAAGTCATCAATTTCTTCTTTGGTTGCCTTTCAGGACACAACATAAAATAAAATGTAAGTTTGTGCTTCCATTCCCAATTTACCCTTTGAGCAAATAATTATTGATCAAGCATGGAGGGGTGAAAAGGTGGGCCCAAACTGGTTATCTACAATCAGCAAGTTCTTCTCTATTTATAATTGTTGACCTCTTCTTGTACCTCAAAACTGACTCTCAGCTGTCATTTCTCCTGTCACAGGAAGGATTAAGATCCTTAGGTGCCCTAAACTCTCTATCCATTTCCCACTCTTGGTCCTAATACATCAAAATAAAATCACTCAAAATAAAACCAATATTCCACCAGAATATATAGTCTTGAAAAATCTGTATACAATAACTAAATCAAACTCTGACATGCCTCGACTCTATGAAAAATGCCCCGTTGATTAAAAACATCAAAGAAGATGACACATCAATGTTCTATCCAGCCACCAATAGAGAAATGCCCTGATAACAGGACAAAGATGCTATATGTTTATATTTATTTATTTAAAACATCATCTCAGAGATAGCACTGTTTTGGCATAGTACACAAACATTTACCTTGAGCCTTTCATTTCCATCACTTCTTAAGCATTACCTCATTAATCTTCTCAACAGCACAGAAAGCAGGTGGAACCATTCATGTGTTCCACAATTTTAAGTACCCCAATTAAAATAAGAGTTGGGAAGAGTACAGAAACAAATCTGTCAAGACTGACAGGGTACCATGAACAGTGGAGAAGCTATCCTTGGCATTCAAGGTTCAAGTCTTTCTGTCCATTACCTCATCTAGCACTCTACTTTTATCTTCTTTATTACTGTACCATGTACAAAAAGTTTCCATTCCCCATAGCCTCTCAACTCACATCCAAACTTGTTTATCTTTTGAAATTCCCATATCTTTGCTTACATGCTAAGAAGCACTGAATTAACCAGAGAAATGATTGTATTACACCATTAGTAGACTTTACATGGTATTGTTCTACTCATAGTGTGATGAACATTATATGAAGTGTATAGTACGCATATAATGAGAGAAATAATAGGACAAGCCAGAGATGGTAAAAGTCTCTTAAATAACAGACCATTGTTTGTTGACCTAAGCATTGGTTTTATCCAGTGGAGATGATAAACAGAATGAAGTTTAATCACCTGTTACTCTTCTTTATGATCTATGATCTCAAATGTGGTGTGTGTGTGTGAATGTGTGTTCCCCTTTGACATTTGTTTCTAGACATCTACTTGAGTTTTCTAACCTTCATCAATACATAGGTTCTTTGCATTTCTTTATTTTTATATATCAGGTATTAGTCATTTTAAATGTTGCTATATTTTATATACTATATTTTGATATTCTACTTATTATGAAGTGAATAGATACATGAAGTATTGTGCTTATATCTTCAAGAAGTGACACAACCCACCTCAGGCTTGCAATGAAAAATCAAACATGTCTATTTATTTACTTATTTATTTTAATCATTTATTTTTACCCTTCTTCCATTCTGTATCATAGTAAAGATAAAATGGAGTCCACTGGCTCTAATTTTTCCTATATTTTATATTAACATTAATTAGCTGTACAAGGCTTCATTTTTATGTGTCCATATATGCCTACAGCATACCTTGAATACATCTCCTTTATCACTCTCCCACATCTCCACTCCTCACTTCCAAGCCAACCTCAGCAAGCTACATTGTTCTATTTTAGCAAATGTTCATAAAGTAGTTTGACCTTGTTCACTGAACATCAGCCTGTCTAGTCACTCTGCCCCTTGTGACTAGTGCCCACACACCCGAAGCAGGACCTGTTTTACATTCCTGTCATTCTTTTATTTTTGGCATATGCCAATAGTTCAAAGGGATAAAATAGTTCAAAATACTGTGTTATTTCATATATGTATATACCGCATTTTAATGAGATTGAACCCCTCACATCCTCTCACTTGTTCAACCCCATCTACCCCATATTATTCCATAGCTTCCAGTATCTTTTTGCTGTCTCCATTATCCCAATACAATATATTTTAGTAGTGTTCATTCTCTAACATTCTATTTTCCTCTTCTCTCTTAAGGTTCCTAAACAGTTACAAATTTGTTACAATTACAAACATGTTGTCAATATGTGCATATATAATTCTTTTTATGTTTAAATATATCATGTAGGTCTAGAAAACATACTTAACACTTTGTTCTTCTAAACCTACCATACTGTGCTAATCATGATGTTCGCCAGTTCTATCAGTTCCCTGTAAATGAAATAATTTTATTATGGCTAAATAATGCTCCATTGGGTATATACACCATAATTTCATGATCCCTTCATCAGTTACAATACATATGGGTTTTTCCCAAATGTCTTATCTTGGCTATTATGCATAATATAATGAATTATAATTAGAATATAATAACTAGAATATAATATAGTATAGTATAATAAATTATATATTGGCTATTATGAATAATGCTGCAATGAACCTAGCTATGCAAGTGCCTATATTATATACTGATATAGATTCTTTCACATATATACCCAAAACTCATATTAGTAGGTTATATGGTAGGTCTATTTTTAGTTATCTGAGACATTCCCATAGCGATTTCCATAGTGGTACATTATTTTCATTCCCACCAACAGCATATAATGGTTCTTTTTCCTCCATATACTCACCAGAATTTATTATTGTTTATATTCTTGATGATAGCCAGTCTCACTACAGTGAGTTCAAATCTCAGTGTTTTTAAATTTATATTTATTGATCAATTATACTTCTTTTGAGAATTATGTGCTCAATTTATTTGTCCGTTAAGTGGGTTGTTCATTTGGAGGAGTTTCAATTTTTAGCTCCTTGTATATTTTGGTTACTAATCTTTTATTAGATATGCAGCTAATTCTTTAGTGACTATTTCCTTGGCGGTGTAATAGCTGTTTAGGAGAAAAGCCCAATTATACCTTTACTGGGGGAGATGGGGGTGGGGGCAGGGAGAGGTCTCCACCAAGAATAAGGGGAGTGAAAGTATAAGATACTATAAAGCACAATAGCTACTCAAACATTATACCTCAAAGACACAGATTTTTCCATTACACAGCATAATGGCTACTACCTAATGCTCAGAAGTATTTTGATAAAAAAATAATTTTAAAAATCACTAAAATGTCAAATGTTAGTAAGTTTTGGACTACCCTACATTTTCTCTTAGATTGCACTAATGGAAGAGAACACCATTAGCAAAAATTATGAGCAGTTGTCAACAGTTTAATTATCTTTTAAGAAATGTACAAATCCCATAAAATCTGTATTTATAAAACAATTCCAAAATCATCTAACAACCTAACTGTGGTCATTCCCAACTGCCTTTCCATTTCCTCCTTAAGCACCACTTAAATGTTCCCTTATTGCCAATTCCAGATATATGTCTTAAATAAGTAATAAGATAATTAGCCTTGAAATATACACACTCAACAGGCCAACTATTAAAATAATGCAAGACCTTGAGAAAAATAATGCATTATAAAAAGAAATCACAAAAACCCAAAGGGCCCAACATCATCTGGCTGTAAAGCAGGACTGAATCACATGGGTCATGTCTGTGACCGCTGGAATTCCATTCAGTGTGGGCATTTCTGTGCAGAGCAGAAACACTTAGAGATCAGGAGGTCTGAGATAGAATTTAAATGTAAAACTAAGCAGGGCCATGAGGATAGGAGCTAGAGCAGAGAATGTGACAGCTGTGTCTTAGAATGATTTGTGTTTTCTTCATCTTGGTTTGTTTTCTTGCAAGCTATAGACACTGAATAAACACTTAACAAAACTTTCCTCATCTGTAGGATGATCATCTCAAAAAGTCATTTCTAGGACTAGAATTTAAGAATTCAAAAATTTAAGGTTTTCATGGACACGGAACCAGACACCTACTACAATTAGGACATTTCATGCACAAGGAAATTGCTACTTTCTGAAATTTATCATCAACTATCTCAAAACACTGGCTCCACCCCAGAATCAAAATGAGGATTTCGCATTTTTCCTAATGTTGAAGTGCCTTATGTCTAGAATGTGTTATCTTACAGTGAAAATTAGAATATTCTGAATTCTAAGAAATCACATGGACTTGGCTTCTTATCTCTATTTGAGGCAGATGCTTACTTAAAAACCAAGGACTGGAAGTCCTGCCACAGACTAGCAATCAACAGGCCAGATGGGGCCAGACTGTGTCCTTAACTAACTCAGCTCGTTTATGCTGCAGAGACGTATCTAGTCCAGCAGCTCTTCAACCATTATAAACTGGAATTTTCAAGTAGCCTACCTGACTCTACTGAACAAGATTGACAAGGCCCCTGCTATCACCTGGAACTATTTACATTCCAGGTGATCAATACACCTGATCAATACACATTAACCTCTTCTGTGCCTGATTCTATGCTAGGCAATGAAGAACCCCTCTGATCTCATAGACTAGTACATATATAGGGACCTGACTAGAGAAACATAGTGAGAAATGGGCTTGATAGAGATAAGCATAGGATGGTACAATGGCATAATCAAGGAATATCTAACAGCCTTAGAGACCAGAGAAGGAATCTTGGGCAGAGGTGATATCTAAGACAAGGTATGAAGGACAACTGGAGTCAGAGTCCAACAGAGTGATTCGATTTTGGATAGGAATGACTCGTCTACTCCACCAGGAAGTCCAATTTCACCTGAGCAATAGTATGGCAACAGACAATGGAGCACTGTTTCTGTACCTAGATGTGGCCCTCCACACTTCATCACAGTCTCACCTTGGAGAACTGCTATGTGGACACATTTCTAGGTGCTGATCTAGCATGAATGAATTAGGGAATACACCCCAGAGTTTTGTATCATAAAAGCCCATGAAGCTGAGACTGCAGAACCAGGGAAACACCAGCATTTCCATGAAGGTGTCTAACAATCAATATCCAAGAACTGAAAAATTGGAATTGGGGGGAGGGGGGAGGAGGAGGAGGAGGAGGAGGAGGAGGGGGGTGGAGGAGGAGGAGGAGGAGGAGGAGGAGGAGGAGGAGGAGGAGGAGGAGGAGGAGGAGGAGGAGGAGGAGGAGGAGGAGGAGGAGATGAAAAATTGGAATTGGAAAGGGAGGAGGAAGAGGAGGAGGAGGAGGAGAAGGAGAAGAAGAAAACAATAAAGACCCTTGAGTGAATTTTCAGTCACTAGCAATGACTCCTAAACTGAAGTGTCCTCTAGTAGAGCTATCAACCTTTCTTTAATATTTGGGATCAACACAATTTCAATTTGGAATTTGGAATCACTAGTCAATACTAGCCTTCCTAGTACAAAGCAAACCATCAAGAGCCTTTTATTTTAAGCTATTTTCTGACTTAATCTATATTTAGAGCGTAATTATTTTCCCTTTTTTCCCCCCCCAGACAGCTGGGAGAATGTCTACAGGTCACTGGACTAAGCAGGAAACCATGAACAATAGTGAGCCAAAAGTCCTCTGTCCTGTTATATTCATCCAACCATAGCATGGATGCTTTGGCTTTCAAGCCTAGCTGACAATAACCCATTTGGAATACTTGGAAGTAGATTTTGTTACTGTTGTTTGTTTGTTTTCTGTGCAGGTCATGGGACTTGAACCCAGGACCTAGTCTAGGTCCATTAGCTCTACATTGTTCAAGGCTGGATTTTACCACTTGAGCCATAGCTCTGCTTCTTGCTTTTTGGTGATTAATTGGAGATAAGTGTACCACAAACTTTTCTACCTGAGCTGGATTTGAACTGTGATTCTCAGACTTGAGTTTCCTGTATAGCTATGATTGCAGGTTTAAGTCATTGGTGCCTGGCTTATTTATGGTGGTTTTTAATAAGAATTTATAATAGTATTCTCCTCAGCTTATTTGGTGGGAAAATAGTGCATAATATATGGTCTGGGCTCTGGAAGCAGAAAGTTCACCTTGCACTAATTAACTTGTTAAGCTTGGGTAATTTATTTATCTTCAAGATCCAAATCTGTAAATCAGAGAGGTTAATATTACTTCAGCTGACTACTCACGGAACTACTTTGAGGTTGATCTAGTTCTATGTAAAGCATTCACAAGTAAGCAAAGTAAATTAATTAGTGTTTTTTTTATTTCTACTGTTATTCAAGCGACTCTGGTCTTTGAGTAGTATGAAGTCCTATCCACAGGACTCACCTATGTTTTACTAGGATGTTTCCCTTTATTAATTAATGCAATGTTCTACTAGGATGTTTCTCCTTATTAATTAATGCAAAGCATTTCACAGATTTCCTCCGGGAACTCCAAAGGAAATGTTGCTGCTACACATGACCAAGGGTAATTGACTACAACGTGGCATCCATTATGTCTCTTCTCTGCTTCCCAGTTTTCTCACTTAGATTCACTGGCTATGCCTTGTAAGGATAACGTCACTGCCACTGTTGGTATGAATGCAGATGACACAGTCTGTGATGTTGCTAACAATGTCATTCTCAAACCTGAAACACAAGGACTGAGCACCAGAACCCAAAGTTTTTTTTTTTTCCCTAGGAGAATACTTTCTTAAACTAGTATGTAACAAAGGAGGAGGCAACAATGCTTGATAAGAAATGTACTCATTACCTTGCTCATGTAACTGTAACCCCTCTGTACAGTATTTTCACAATAAAAAACTTATTTAAAAACACTAGTATGTAAGTTTCCATTCCCCGTACATTCCACTGAAGCCTCACACACTGAGACAACTTATTTCTGAGGAGCTATACAACTAGCTTTCTTTCTTTCTGCCGTGTAAGAATATAAGTAGAAGCTGTCTGTGAATTACCAAATTCAAGATATTGACATCTTGTTCTTGGACTCCCCGGTCTCTAAAATTGTGGGAAATAAAATATTATTTAAGCTGTGTACTTCAGTATGATATGTTATGGTAGCCTCAAACTCACTGAAACACCACAGTTTCAGACAAAACAGACTTAATTCCACACCAATACCGCACATATTTCTATCCATATAATTATTTTTCTTTTAATGGGTACTAGGAGCCTTAAATGTAGTGTTAAATGATGTGAAACTTTGCTTTTCAACACCAGTAAGCAATTATGACCTATGCAGGATTAAAAATATCAGGTTTACAAAAGATGTAGTCTTCATTTTATATAAACTTGCCACCCAGACTGATTACTTAAAGACTACAACATATTGATTTAATTATATTTGTAAAGAATTTGTTCCCCTAGAATTTTTCCCTTATTGTACCATAGTAGTGATAATATTTTAAATTACATATAGTAAAAAATGTTTCACCTTTGCAATTTATTTTAATTCCCAAACCAAAAATGATGTCAAGAAGGTATAGCAGATACTGTTTCCCTGTGACAAGAAAACTAAAACTCAAAGATAATAGGTAAATCACAAAATTCATATAGCTCTAAGTGGTAAAGCCAGAGCTTCAATCTAAGCATTCTAAAACTCCAAACTCATGTTTATTTGGTGTGGTACTGTTAATTAAACCTCAACATTCATTTTTGTTAATATCATTGAATAGGCATCTGGACATCCCAATCCATTACACTCTACTTCCAGCCAATTCACTTACTAAACCCATTCCACTATGTGTCAAAATCATCAAAATTCTCTGTCGTTCAAGCTCCTTGTTGAGATTCCTGCATGAGAAAGTCTGTGAGACAAGAATTCAGAAAGATTTTTAAGAAAGAGTTGGGAACCATGAGTCGCAAGAACCATGGTCAACATTCTCCAAAAGTCCTAAAGAATCTACAGAAAAACAAAAATTGAGGATGAGGGTGAAACCTACTAGCAAAAGCATGGAATCAGCTCAGATGTTCCTCGGTGAATGAATGGATGAAGAAAATGTGGTATGCTGGGAAGTTGGCTCAGTGGTAGAGCGCTTGCCTTGCATGCCTGAGGCCCTGGGTTCGATCCCTCAGCACCACATAAGCAAAAAGAAAAAAGTTGGAAGTGGTGCTGTGGCTCAAGTGGTAGAGCACTACCTTGAGTTGAAGAACTGAGGGACAGTGCCCAGGCCCAGAGTTCAGGCCCTATGACCGGACCCCCCCCCAAAAAAAGAAAAGAAAATGTGGTATGTATACACAATGAAAATTTTTGCTCATCTCAGAAGAAAAATGATATTATACCATTTGCAATGAAATGGATAGATCTGGAAAAACTTATGCTGAGTCAGTGAAGTGAGTCAGGAGCAGAGAGACAAAGGAAACAGGTTTTCTCTTATATGTAGAAGTTATAATTTATAAATATATAAGTAAACATATAGAGATGATATACACATATATAGAAACATACTAACTGAATTATGGTATACACAAGGAAGAATTCAAATGATGTAACTCCTTAGAACAAGTGATTTACAGTCTAACAAAATGAATACCAGGAAGCTGGTACTTGAGGTTTATGGTGGGAGGTATAGGGGAGGAGATTTTTAAAAGTTAGGAGAGAAGCCAGGCATTGGTGGCTCCCCCCTGTAATCCTAACAACTCAGGAGGCTGAGATCTGAGAATCATGGTTGAAAGCCATCCTGGGCAGGAAATTCCATGAGACTCTTATCTCCAATAAACCACTCAGAAAACCAGAAGAGGCTCTGTGGTTCAAGTGGTAGAGCGCTTGCCTTGAGTTGAAGAGCTGAGGGATAGTGTCCAGGCCCAGAGTTCAAGCCCCATGACAGACAAAAAAAAAAGAGAGAGAGAAGAGGAAGTACATGGAGAATGCAGTCATAATATTAAATGCATATCCTATGAAACTAAGAAAATTGATGTGGTGCATAGGGTTGAGTGGAATGAGAGAGACAATGACATAAGTGTTGATATGGATCCAGATGAATTATACTCATAAACTAACATATTGAATTGTAACCCCTTTGTACAATTGCTTAAAGGTAATACAAACACAATAAAAACACGAGGATTAGAATGAAGGCAGAACTTCAAAGTTGGTTCTCGTTTCCAAAGTCAGTAATTCTCCACTGTACTCACCTCTCAGAAATACCTGTGGAGTTTCCCAGAAAAATGCCCCAAACTGAACTTATCTCAGGCCCATTAAATCAGAATATTTTAAGACAGACCAAGAATATGGTAGATTACAGAAGCTCCCACATGCTTGTAATATGTAGCCAGAACTTGGGAAGTGATGCACAAACCAAATTACTAGATCTCAAGAGAAAGGTCCAGTTGAGGAACCAAAGCAGAGCATAAGCTCTTATCTGTATTTCAGAGGTAGAAGAGACTCTTGAAAGAACTGAACTATAACTGATCCAGTGGGGAAATGAGGATAAATGACTGATAAAACTTACCTCACTCTCACTTTTCATCCTGTCTTCCATGAGTGTGTGGTGAATGTTGCTTTGTTTGTGTTATTAATTTAGTAAATACACACACACACACACACACACACACAAACTATAATCACTCAAAGTTCAACCTAAGTAAAAACAAAAAACTCAAAATATAAAATGTAAGATTTTTATCCTTTCTCTTTCACAGATCACTACTTTACTCTCTGAAATTACTTTTAGACCAGTAATTTTTTTTTTGGGGGGGGGGGTTCGGTCGTGGGGCCTAAACTCTGGGCCTGGGCGCTGTCCCTCAGCTCTTCAGCTCAAGGCTAGTGCTCTACCACTTGAGCCACAGCGCCACTTCCGGCTTTTTTCTTTTCTATTTATGTGGTGCTGAGGAATCGAACCCAGGGCCTCAGGCATGCAAGGCAAGCGCTCTACCACTGAGCCACCTTCCCAGCTCCTAGACAGGTATTATTTGTTAGTTCAAATTAAACATTGGTTTCATTACATGTTGAATATTTAGAAAATAGGTATTACAAGAAAATACATGGCTTTCACATTTTTGAAGTATGTTTAATTTATACTTCTTATTCTGTCATTGAAGCTGATAATAATTACCATAAAATTTGGATTACACCATTTCTTAGCCTTTATCTGAACATACATGACCCATTGGTTCTTGTATAGTTGCTAACCCTTAAGACATAGGGAAAATCCTAACTTTGACTTTGATTTTTATAATTAAAAATACCATTAAATGTGAAATAATTATTTAGGCATTTTCAGTATAATTCAAATGTAAGTGTTGTCTTTTGCCCATATTCTGCCACCTGCCCTAAAATAAATATGTTATACATTCAAGCATCTCCATAGGAAACCTTCAAGTCTGTATCAACAGACAAAGAAATCATTCCTGAAATACATCTGATGACATGATAGACTGGTAAAGTCAAATCTCTCCAGAAGCAAAAATTAACTATGATTACTTGATGTAAGACATCACTCAAACCAATCAAATGTTATTTTGGGAAATCATAAATTTATATCCAGCGTCAGTTTGTCACTCATTAAGTTTTTATAAGAATGATTGGGAAATTATCTTAATAAGTAAACGTTAGTCTTAACCTCTTCTCACTTGGATGGCTTAAACATATAAGTTTATATCAGTCCACTGAATTTCACTCAGACAAAATCTCTACCTGCTTGGAAGATTATTTGTTCTAGTATTAATAAACTTTACCAAGCTTAACAAAAATTCTTGCATTGTTTCAAACTATGACAATTATGCTTACAATGTATTAGCACAGCTTTCTAAGGATGCCTATCTATTTAATATGTTTTAAATGTTTACTGAACACCTACAGGCATTGTCTGTGTGGTTGGAAATAGATGTAAATCTCATTGCTTTAAGGAGTTCTCCCACAAACCCCAGGAGTAGACTGCAGTCTTGCCAAGGTGTCATTTTAGTGACTGACATGGATCACCACCCCCCTGGCAGTCAACAATGACAGCAGGGGAGGCTGCTTAACAGGGAGTCACTGATTCCCCCAGCTGTATTTTGCATGTTGCTACTTTGAAAGATCTCAACTATGTGAAAGGGAGACAAGCACAATACAACCTATAAATCAAGGAACAGAGAGGATTGAGAGTCACTAGCAAATAACCTTGTAGGTAATTCAAGAGTTTACAAAGAAGGTAACTATAACAAGGAAAATACCAATAAATTGGATATAGAAGTTAATTTTAATTCAATAAGTATTTCTTTTTTTATTGTGAAAATACTGTACAGAGGGGTTACAATTCCATGGGCAAGATAATGAGTAAATTTCTTATCAAGGATTGTAGCCTCAATAAGTATTTCTTAAGTACTGTACTATGAATAATATTAGGGTTCCCCTCTCAACCATTTCTCAAAGGTAGGAAGCTCAAATCAGAAGAAAATCTCTAGGCTACCTATGGGACTACAAGGGTGAATTCTCATAGCATCTACCTTTCAATGAAAAGTTAAGGCTCCGTAGATTTACTTCCAAATTACTTGAGCAAAAATGCCAATACTCTCTTCTATCCTTCTTGGACTTGTAAAAAGAAATTATAACACTGATAATTTAGCAATTCCCCAAACTTTCTCAAGTTGACTACTAGGGCTCACTCACTATGAGGAAACAGAATTTATATAGCTATGAATTTTATTTCTACAAGGGTTTCCATATTGTCCTTAGGTATCATATAACAATATGACAAAGGTATCTAATGTTTTGGATTTTTTGTAGCATGACCATGAAGAGATATGATTAGAGAAAATATTTGAAAAGCAAGACATGGTTTACGGTTTTTAATTTAGCCCAGTCTACTAAAATCACACTAAATGTTCATTTACTTGGATGTTAATTTTAAATGTATAACAATCCACATGTTGAAGTTGATCTGTAAAAATACATCTAAATCTGAATATTAGTTTATGACTTCCAACTGAACTGATTAAATTTACTTATCTATATAATGGAGACTGTCTCTGATTTCTTTTCTGTTTCTAAGCAACTTCTGCTGCTAGCACTGTAGGTGAATCCACAAACTTCTTGTGTCTTAGCAAATATAAAAGTCTACTAATTGGTCTCTGTCTCCCTTCTTGCTCACTCTAACCCCAAATACAGAACTGTATCTATATAGGTGGAAGAATATCTTTTAAAATGTGCAGAAAATCACTTATTAGCTGAAAGCCTACAGAATACTTAACTCAATGTAATCCAAACTCATTTGGACCACTGACAAATTCAACTGAGCTTCACTCTCAACCACCAACACAAAAGACCACCACTTAACTGACCTTGATTCTCATCATGTTCCAAGTTGGTTCTCCAGGACATCAGATCACATTGGCTTCCAATTGCTCACAGTATTCACAAAAGCTCAGCACCTGCCTGAAAAGTGTTTTTTCCAGGTTGTCACATTCTATCCCTTCTTGGTTCAAATTTCACCTTCCCTGATCATGATGTTAAAACAATACTGTCAGCAGGTCCCAGTGGCTCATACTTGTAATCCTAGCTAGCCACTCAGGAGGCAGAGATCCAAGGATTGTGGTTGGAAGCACAGGCAGAAAAGTCCCTGTGAGACTCAAAAACCAGATGTATAGCTGTGGCTCAAAGTAGTAGAGTGCTAGCCTTGAGCAAAAGAGATCAGGGACAGTGCCTGGGCCCTGAGTTCAAGCTGCATGATTGAAAACTGAAGATATAAGTGGTTGGAAAATATAGTCAGAATGTGATAACTTGTCAGAATATGACTTAGATATGTCTTTTTGTTAAGTATCTCTTTCCCCTAACAAATTAATCACTATGAAAGGAAAGATTTTTTTTCACTGCTCTATCTCTGTATGAAAATAGTGTTCAGCCCTAGTAAATTCTAGTAAGTACATCTTCAATAAATGATTGCTTCTGCTTAGTAATGTCTTTCATAACCTATCTTAGTTGTGTAAAGATAACAACCACATTTTTCTTAGAATAACTCCCCGATTCAAGTTTCTCACTAACTCAGATTAGATTTGTACTCAGTATATAGGAATAAACACAACTGTCAAGGGGGACTGGCTTAACAAAAACAAAAGCTTTGTAGCATGTATTTCTGAAATCTTACAGGTACTCTATTTTCTAATACAATCAACCTAATTTGTTCTGTGGATTTCAATTGAGATCTGAGAATCCTAATTATGATGCCTTTCCATTAGTAACACTGGCTAATCATACAACTGGTATAATGATACAATATTGAATTTTAAAATCCTGTTAGTTTCACATTATAGTTAGAAATTTAGAATCAGGGGCTGGGAAGGTGGCTCAGTGGTAGAGCACTTGCCTTGCATGCTTGAGGCCCTGGGTTTGATTCCTCAGCACCACATAAGCAAAAAGAAAAAAGCCAGAAGTGGCGCTGTAGCTCAAGTGGTAGAGCACTAACCTTGAGCTGAAGAGCTGAGGGACAACACCCAGGCCCAGAGTTCAAGCCCCATGACCGGACCCAAAAAAAAAAAAGAGAAAAAGAAAAAGAAAAAGAAAGAAAAGAAATTTAGAATCAGCCAGAGTAGTTGCAGTGGTTTTAAAATATAAGCCAGGTTCTGGTTGTTTACCCCTCTAATCCTAGCAACCCAGGAGGCTGCGATCCACAAACTGCTGCTTGAAGTCAGCTGGAGCTAAAAAGTCCAGGAGAATCCTATTTCTAATTGACCAGCAAAAAGCCCAAAAGTGAGTCTGTGGCTCAAGTGGTAGAGCATAAGCCTTGTGCTCAGGGACAGAGCACAGGCCCTGAGTTCAAGCCTCAGGACCAGCAGTACATGTGTGTGTGTGTGTGTGTGTGTGTGTGTGTGTGTGTGTGTGTGTGTGTGTGTGTGTGTGTACACATATTTATACAGATATATATATATATATATATATATATATATAGTGTGTGTGTATATACATATATATATCACCCAAATTTCTAAATTTCTCTCTTTGGAAAGTAAAGTTCACATCTTCAATTGACTTTGAGCAAGTTTAGGATTATTTCATCCACAGAGCACAGACTTCTCAGGCTTGATCAGAACTGATCATGTAGTGTCCATCTCATTCTCCAGACACTGACTCTGAGGTAAAACAAGCATCCTACAAGTTTGACTCTTCTGAGTCCTCTGTCATGGAGGGATCATGTAGAAGTTTATGATCAACAGTCCCAGAAAGCTCCATCTGGGAGCCATCTTGAATGACCCACCCAGCTCAATTTTCAAATAGCCACAGCTGGCTGCACTCTAACTACAACCAACTGAGATATGCCAGGAGAAGATCATCCCTGAATTTCTGACATGGGAAACTGAGAGTTAAAAAAATAGCTCTTGCTTTGTATTTCTACATTTGGAACTCAGTTATTATACACTCATAGTAATTTATACACCAGAAAGAGTTGGATTCCTCATCACATGTCACTTCCACTATATTTTGACAATTTTCCTCATAATGAGAAAGTAGACCATGTAAAATATAGTAGATTTCATAAACAGTGCCTTCAATAGGGAAACATTAAAACTGGAAGGCATTGTTAATTTTAGTGCCCTAACAAAGCATCCCATGCATGTGTATCTCCTTGAGACACCAAGTTACAGCAGGACTTGTCAAATTATGAGCTTTCAGACCAGATCCCACCCTTCATCTGGTCTTTGTCAGACAAAACAAATATTGCCCACAAAGCCAAAAATACTTACTATCTTGTACTTTACCACAGAAGCTTGTTGAGCTCTTTAAAGTACAGCAAAACAGAAACAGAAGCAGAAGCATGACTCTTCGGGCTATTCCTTTTTTCCCCAACGTTCTGCCTAGACAAAGTTTTTCAATGAATCCATATAGTTTAAAGAACTTATTTTATAATTCCTATCAGTATTTCAAAAATCTCGAAAGGATAGTT
Organism: Dipodomys merriami; assembly: GCF_024711535.1. Classification (NCBI taxonomy): domain Eukaryota; kingdom Metazoa; phylum Chordata; class Mammalia; order Rodentia; family Heteromyidae; genus Dipodomys; species Dipodomys merriami. The sequence goes on along the minus strand of NW_027203382.1, from coordinate 13,577,636 downwards.
TTCTCCTCTTGTTTTCCTGTGTTTTAGGTGTTTTTTTAAATTTTTCTTTTAGTATTTTTATTTTCTTTTAAAGGAGATTATTTACAGGAGAAAAATAGGCATTTTTTATAGTTCTTTATGAGAGTGCCAATAAACCAAATGATAACAAGATTGATATCTTAGTTTGGGGCTCAGCATTTATTTTCTCTCTAAATATCAAATTCATTTATTTTGCATATTGTGCCCTGCATGACACAACTCCTTGACCCTGCTACTTAACATGAAAGAAGCCATAAGGAAAACTTAAATAATGGTACATGGCCAGGGCCATAAAATTTTATTTATAAAACCAAGTGGAGAACCAGTGATAGCCAGCAGTTCTACTTTGCAATCCTGATTCAAGTAATCTAGCAGAGAAGGAATGGTTTACTAGAGTGTCTAGTTGTGAATCCTACAATGTAAGGGGCATGTCCTAACACTATTTTGCCTGTTTACTATGTGACTTACTTACTATAACTCCAATTCTGTTGGGAGCCAAAAGTTGAGTCTCTCAACATAATAGGCTTGACTATCTCAATGGAACATATTGAGGCTGAGTTTACAGAATCCTACCCTCATCCTGCCCTAAGTAAACATCCTGCACTGCTACGGCCAATGAAAAAGCTTCCTTAACGTCCAATGAAAAAGCTTCCTTATTCCAAGCATATAAATACCCCTGTGTGAAAAATAAAAATTTGCAGCTTGATCAGAACCCTTGTCTTGCTGTCATTCTTCATGTCTCTTGTTCCTTCATTCCTTCCCGCTTAGGTTCATTGCCCTCGTTGACGTCCTGCGGATCGGGACACAATTCAATACTTAATATCCAGTTTGAGAATAACATTGAATTAGAGTTGAATTAGTATCATTGAAAGACCTCATAAGTTAAAATTCAGTTTTTGCTATTAAAGCTTTTTCAACATCATTTCAAGAAATCATCAATTCAAGAAATAAAGGGAAGCTATTCTAGTTCAACTGTTCCTCTAAAAGAGCTACCTCTCAGTGTTCTATCCTAAAATGATTTTTTCTTTTCTCTTTATAGCCACATCTTCCTATACATTGTATTTTCAGATGTTTTCCTTGTAGTTTTAAGAGCCCTTGAACTTCTCCGAAAGAAAGAAAGAAAGAAAGAAAGAAAGAAAGAAAGAAAGAAAGAAAGAGGGAGGGAGGGGGAGGGAAGGGAGGGGAGGAAGGGGGAGGGAGGGGAGGGAAGGAGCAGGAAGGAAGGAAGGAAGGAAGGAAGGAAGGAAGGAAGGAGGGAGTGAGAGAGGGAAGGAAGACAAGGAAAGGAAGACAAAGAAAGAAAGAAAAAAAGAAAGAAAGAAAGAAAGAAAGAAAGAAAGAAAGAAAGAAAGAAAGAAAGAAAGAAAGAAAGAAGGAAAGAAAGAAAGAAAGAGAGAGAGAGAGAAACAGGCTTATTTTTAACAGTTAGGAGAGAATATTCTACCTTCAGAGGCAGAGAGTTTCTGATCCGAACTACAGGCTTCACAGTCTCAGAATTCATGGCCACAAGTCCTCAAAGACCAATCTCACCTAAGTGCCAATCACTTTGGGGCTAGGAAGGATGAGGAAGTGAGAAGGATATTTAATATACTTTGGGAACATATTGTTCTATCTTTCAACTCTGCACAAATGACTTTTTGAAAAGAGAAATTTTAATTAATTATTTTCAATGCTAAAAGCAAATAAATAGATTTTCCACAGATTCAAAAATTCAAAAGAAAATATTTTATTTGTTCTCATGGTGTGTGTGTGTATTTCAAAAGGATATGAAGTTACCCAGATGCCCCTCAGTAGATGAATGGATCAAGAAAATGTGGTATATATACACAATGGAATTCTATGCCTCCATCAGAAAGAATGACATTTCCCCATTTGTTAGGAAATGGAAAGGTTTGGAAAAAATTATATTAAGTGAAGTAAGCCAGGCCCAAAGAAGCATAGGTCCCATGGTTTCCCTTATTTGCAATATCTAGTATAGGTATGAGTCAAGCGGAAAAGGTCAGATAATGTGATGTTAGGAAAATGAACCCTTAAATATGTATTTTAATGTTTTCGTTTCTTTCATGCATGTGTTTCTAACGCATTTATAAGATTATTTCTTTGTTGCTTTGTATGTCCCTCCCCCACAGTGTAACCCCCGCTTTCACTATATTTGATGTCAGTATAACATGTGGAGGAGATGGGGACAAACAAGTCGTTTAAGGATTCAGGTGGGCCTGTTGCAACAATGAGAAGTACAAAATGTCATGTCAAAACCAACTTTACAATGTCGGTGTGGGGGGGGAGGGGGGTATAATTGGGTGGGGGGAGGGGGGAGGCTGGGAAGGGAGGTGAAGGGTAAACAAAGGAGGAGGCTGCAATGCTTGGTAAGAAATGTATGCATTATCTTGCCCATGTAATTGTAGCCCCTCTGTACAGTATGTTCTCAAATAAAATAAAATAAAATTAAAAAAATAGGATATGAAGTTCACTGATGAAGTAATCAACTAATTAAACAATTAGAAATCCACAGTAATGTTGATTATAGAAGTATATAAAATGTGAAGATAGTAATAATGACAAAAAAACCCAAACTACACACATTGTAGTTTTATTTCAATTACTTCTATGTAGGATTTTTTTGAATTGTTTACTTCAAAAGCTGATAAAATTTTCCACATATGGAAAACTCTAAATTGCTATGAAGTGTGAGAATTATCCTTTACAGGTAAGTCAACATCACTGTGCAAATTTTTCATCAAGCTTTTGGGAAATGAATTCTCCAAAAAGAAAAATCTCTGATGCTATACAATAAAAACTTCAGGAACAGAAGAAAAATCTTCTCCATCTTGAATCTGCAGAGCACATACAAACTGCCTCCGACATACAAACATACATACACATACCTTATAATGTATACATTGATAAACTTATTTAAAAAAATTTTGTTAAGGACAATGAACATTAATTTGGATAGGATCATGATTTATAGAGTATCCTTCTATAAGATCAAAAGTGTTATCATTGGTCAAGCACCCATCCCAGGAAGAGGACATCTAGAGATGAGAAGAAGAGATAAGCTATGTCATGTGACTGATTAAGATCAATTTATTGAAATTCATAATTCTCTACCATACCAATTCCAATTCAAAGTGAAACCAATTACTTTTAAACATTTCTTATGTTGTCTGGAAACCTAATTAAATTTTGGTTGTTTAAGTTGTAATTAAGAGCAATGAAAACTATTATTTTCATTTCTAAAGGAAGAAAGCCAGTCATGGTAGCATATTTCTATAATCCCATCTGCTCAGGGAGCAGAAATAAGAGCATCAGGAGCTGAGGCCACATTGGGACGAAGTACAAGAGCCTACTTAAAACACAAACTCAGAGCAAAAGGCTAGAAGTTTGCCTCAAGCAGTAGCATATTCACATACCAACCACAAGACCCTGTGTTCAGTCCCAGAACCACCAAAACTAAATGATAGATAAATAGATAGATAGATAGATAGATAGATAGATAGATAGATAGATAGATAGATAGATAGATAGATAGATAGATAGATAGATAGATAGATAATGCATATAGTTTGGCAGGCTTTTTTAAAGTAATTATCGTCTTACCTATGGAACTGTAACCCCCTAGCACATCACCTTTTCAATTAAAAAAATAAAATTTCAAGAAAAGTAAGAGAAAGTAGGGAGTAGGTATTAACTCCTCTTCTTAATCAATGTATTTTAACCATTATTATTGTAACAGAAAAATATATAAAATTAGTAGACAGTAGATCTGGGATTTTGCTTGTGTAAGAAAGAGCTACCTTGCTTACAGAGAGGAAGAATGGTCTTCTGATACTGATATATAGCAATCCTCTGATCTCTAGCCAGCACATGTGTTCAAATGAGCAAGCAGCTACATTCAGAATGAGATGGTAATTCAAGAAAACGCAATGTACTTGAATATTAAATCAACAATCTTCTGCATAAATGAAAAGAGCTTAATCATTATTGTTACTATTATTCTCACCTCAGCTCCACCCCTGCCTGAGCTCCTCCCTGCCCCCCAGAATCCTTGTCCTACCACTGACCACTCCTTCTCTCCCCTCAGACCCACCCTCGACTTGGATGGGGGCAGATGCCATGTGCTACCTTTCCAGGGGAGATATGGCCCCTCTAATAAATCTTAGGATAATGTTTCTCCTTGCTGCCTGCCTCTGCATAGTCTCCTGGGAGGGTTCTGAAGGATCCTTTCAGTTATAAAGCCCAGGTCCAATGTTTGTTCATTGATAAGTACTCAGTTTTTAATTCTAGCATAAACACATAAAATACACATATCTTGTGTTTATTCTATTTTTTAAAAAATGACTAAGGCCAGACAGCAGTGGTTCCTGCCCGTAATCCTAACTACTCGGGAGGTTGAGATCTGAAGATTTTGGTTGGAAGCCAGCCTAGGCAGCAAAGTCCATAAGACTTTTTTTTTTTTTAAATTGTGAAAATACCGTACAAAGGGGTTGCAATTACATGGGCAAGATAATGAGTACATTTCTTAACAAGCATTGTTGCCTCCTCCTTTGTTTCCCCTTCCCAACCCTTCCCATCTCCCCTCCTCCCCGCAAGTTGTAAAGTTCATTTTTCGACAGTACATCTTGTACATCTCATTGTTGCAATGCGTCCGACTGTATCCCTATTTAAACAATTTGTTTTTGCCCTTCCTCTCCACAAATTATACCGACATCAAATACAGTGAAAGCAGGGGTTATACCGTGGGGGGGGACATACAAAGCAACAAAGAAATCATCTTATAAATATGTTAGAAACAATCACAAGAAAGAAAAATGCGTTTGAATCCTTATCTTGGGGTTCATTTCGCCTAAGATCAACTTATCTGACCGTTTCTGCTTGTTTCAGACATATACTAGTTATTGCAAATAAGGAAAATCATGGGACCTATGTTTCTTTGGGCCTGGCTTACTTCACTTAATATAATAGAAGACGCTTATCTCCAATAAACAAACAAAAGGCAAAAAGCTGGAAGTAGAGCATGATAGAGCATTAGCCTTGGGCAAAAAAAAGCTCAGGGATAGCACATAGGCCCTGAATTTAAACCACAAGATTGCCACCAAAAACAAACCAAAAAAAGAAAAAGTGACTAGGGAAATACTCTTAAATTAGTAATTCAAGGAAAAAAAAGGTTCAATTTTGTGTTTAATGGAGAATGGCATCTTATAGAACACAGGGGGGGGGGGAAAGAGAACACATTAGAACCCACACCCCTTCTAGTGCTGCTTCCAGAGAGACCAACACCCCTACTTAACATTGGAAATGGCCCACTGTAAAAGCACCCAGCTGACTGTGAAGGAGAGGGAACCAAACAGACCTGAGTACTCAAGACCCTTGGTCATCCCCAGGGAAGACAACATGAAACATGGAACTTGGTCAGCACAGAAATGCATTTGGCAGGGTCCATGAGCTCAGAGCAATTGCTTCATTAGCCTTCCTTCTGAGCTTCCCTGCAGCTATGTGGCTGCCCAAGCTAACTCAAAATCCCTTTTTGGAGATGGTTCCTGACTATGCCTGCTTACCTGGTCATCCTTTATCCACACATCCATCAGCCCAGGACCTCAGTGCAGATAATCAAATAATGCTACCATCTGGGTGCCATCTTCACCCAGCCTCCATCCCACCTCCAGGCTTGCCAAAACCCAGCACAGGTTGGAAAGAAATTTTAAGTAAGAAAATAATGCTCTTTATTGTTCTGAATGGGACAATGACTTAGATTTTTTCTTCCAGGATATAAATTCTTTAGCAATGATTTCTGTAGACAAAGTCAAGCATAACACTATAGCTGTCCTGGGCCAAAACAGTGTGAGCTGTTATTCCTCACTAACTCAGAATCTACTAGCAGCTAGTGCAACCCCATGCCTTGGCTCTGTGAATGCGAAGAGTTTGGTTTTACAACCAGAGGTCAAAGTCTCAATTTCTGCGTCAGTGGCTGCAACATCCAGCACCCACTACACTATGGGTACACTACTAAGTTTACTGAAATCTCCACACCACACCCAAATGGGTAACAAGAACCTTTGTTTGCAGTACATTTGATCACCAAAATAGCATTGCCTTTCCCCCAGAGAAATGCAATTTCATATCCATTTTCAGCAGTTTGATATGTGGTAATAGGAGGGAGACTCAAATTTTGAATTTGATCTTGATGTTGTGACTAACATTAATTTAAATACCCCGCATCAAAGAGCTGGGCTGTTCTTCTAAAGTGCATTAAAACCCACCATGACATTTCGTTGTTTCAGAAACCCACAGTGCAATCTGCAACGCATTATAAATTTTAAGCACTGAATCTTATCTCTATTTTCTTGTGCATTCCAAAATTACCCAAAATACTGATCAGAGACAGTGCCCACATTCCAAAACTAGTGCCACAAGTTTGTTGCAAGTTAAGGGAGAAAAGAATTAAAGCAACAGATGTTTGGGTTGCCTAGTCTTGTTATTTTCAAAACTTCATCAACAATGCAAAGTTTTAAATTAGAAATGTACTACAATTCTATTGTTCCCTATGGAAATTTCTAACTAAAACCAGAGTCGAAGAATTCATTTTCAAACAAATAATTCTAACTTTAGTTTTGAGAGGGAAAAACCGTACATCCTCTTAGAAGAGAGGGAAGTTCAGTCTGCCCAGACCCTCCTCATTTCCCCTCCCCTCCTTCACTCAACACCTCAGCAGGGAGTGGGATTCAATGGGTGGTAACTGCTCTACCCTGCTCTGGCAGACTTGGTGACTCCACAGGGTGTACTCCCTGGGCTTCTCCCGTCCAAAACCAGGCAGCAGGGGATGCTCATAGCCCAGTGACAGCTAGGAAGTTTTGTGCGTCTGGTCCCATCAACTCTGGGGATAGCTCTACATGAGGTATTCCCTCTCACTTCAAAGACAGGAGAGCTTTAGATGCCCTTCCAGAAGACTTGCCTGCATCAACTCAGCCATCCATGCTGCTTGTCCCCTGCCAGGTTGTGCATGCCTGGAAGGAAAATTATTAGCTCCCTTCTGGCCTCAAAGGGAAACATGAGCAGAGTTCCTTGTTTGCTCTTGAATCTGCATCCCTGGTGGCTGTCAGTATACAAATTAACATACTTCAAAGGGACAGCAGCATAGGGCTTAAATTATATAGGATTTGAGAAGCGCTTTGGTCTAAGCAGCTAAGAGATTAGACCAACAAGTAAAACTAGTAAAGCAAAGCCAGCTTCATGGAGTATGAATTTCTAGGAGGAAGTCGATATCTTCTTGTTGCTGATTTTATTGTTGTGTTTAAAATGCTTTTAGATTAGATCAACTCTCACATCTTTCTTTGAAACCACTTCTGACCTCACTAGCTCCAGTGATTTCTCCATTTTTTCCAAGCTCTTAAAAATATATACAGTATCTTCTGCCAACATGGCACTTTGTTAGAGGCCCACCTGTATTCGTCTTTGTATTATATTTTTAATACTGACTCCACAAATTGATTTTAAGTGTCTGTCAAGGGCAGACAGAGTAGAGTGTCTTGCATTTACCTCTAAGGCCTAGCACAGGCTTAGTAGGGAGAATAGATCCAAGAAGACCATTTGGTATAAGCCTCATTTTCAAAATAGATCTCAAATTTAGATTTTTTGATAGTAAAACAAATGAACACTATACCTAGACTTTCATAAACATACTAGCAAGATTTTTTAGAGAAGAATTCCATACAACTTGCAATGTATCTCATTCTATGATTCTTTTTTGGCATTCTTTTATTCTAATATTCCAGAAGCCTTAAAATACTGAAGTAGGCCAATTTACCTGTTTCCGGCAGTGCCTGGTACTGTGTTACAAAAGCTATATTCATAAATGTTCCTAAATAATCCATATATATTAACACATGTCAAGAAGAAATTAATAGCTGCCACAGCACTTGCATCTGACCCACCCAGAAGTTAGACACAGAACAAACAAAAATAATTGTAGGTACACCAGCAAGAGCTTGACCCCAAAACAATTGTCTTCAGGATCTTCCTTCCTTCCTGGCAACATTAGTACCAAAAGAAATAGAATGATAAAAGAGTTTGAGGGGAACACTACTTTTTGAAATATAGGCTAATACAATTCAGAGATCACAGCTGTATATACTTGGCTGTGAGGAAAACCTAGGCAAGAAAATTTGCAATGATACATACATAGCTAAAGATTCTTAAAACCTACAACTCCAATCAAGATTGTCTATAGACCATCAAGGTAATTTTGAGGAATCATGACTAGACTGATTGAGATGCAGGCCTCAGAATCCTAAATCCTCTTTGAGAAGTAATGGAGCAACCCAAAAAGGATGAAGAGCAAAGGCAAACACAAATTCAGCATGGATTCAAAATTCCAGTTCACCTTCTAAAAAGGGTCCAGAGCAGCAGACCATCTTCAAGGAGAAACCTCCAGAAACAGTCCTGTCTCATAGGCCTCTAGTGCTATTAATAAGGTAACTTCTGAGAACTCAAGGAGAAGGCAGTCCTTTGAAATATAAGTTAATGAGATGAAGAGACTTCTTTGTGAGTATCCTTAATTTTTGCTTATATGGGACTCATGAATTATGTTCACTTAAACTCCCTGGCTATCTTCCTCTTGGAACTTTGTCAGATGGCATTCTCCTGTTCTTCACAATTGACTTCTGATCTCTTTTAACCAACAAAATGTGAGTTGTGTTAAGAGACTATGATTCGCTGTGCTTCCATGGTCCTCCCTTGCCCATCATGGATCATGAAAGCATAGGGTTTTTTAAAGTTTTATTTTATCATAAAGGGAATGTACAGAGCGGTTACCATTATGTAAATAAGGTAATGAGTACATTTCTTTTCAAACATCCCTCATTTTCCTCTGCTTTCCCTCCTCCCTGACTTCCTTTCTCCCCTAGTTGTAAAGTTAATTTCCAACAGAGTGTCTAGTGAGTACTGCTGTTGCATTAGTTCATCCTTTGTCCCATCATTTCTGTGATTCTCCTTCTCTCCCCCAAATCGGATAAACTTATACACAAGACAAGGGTACCAAAATAAAAAAAAAAAAAAAAAGAAAACAGTGACATGCCATAAACAAAAGGGAAAAAATAAAGAAAAAAGAAATAACTGCAATACTACAGGAAAAAAAACTTTTGTTTCTATTTCTGGGGGTTCATTTCACTTAGCATCGGTTTATATGGTCATATTGCATTATTATTGCCTCTGCTAGACTATCCTAGATATACTAATTATTACAAATAAGGGAAACCGTGGAGCCCATATTTCTTTGGGTCTGGCTTACTTCACTTAATATGATTTTTTCCAAGTCTTTCCATTTCCTTACAAAAAGGGTGATGCCATTCTTTCTGGTGGAAACATAGAATTCCATTGTGTATATAAATTACATTTTCTTGATCCATTCATCCACTGAGGGGCATTTGGGTTGATTCTTAGCTATGGTAAATAATGCTACAATGAACATGATTGTGCTGATAGCTTTATTATGGCTTTGTTTGTGATCCTTTGGGTAAATGCCCAGGAGTGGGATTGCTGGGTCATGTGGGAGGTCTATGTTTAGTCTTTTGAGGAACCTCCATACTGATTTCCAGAATGATTGAACAAGTTCATACTCCCACCAACAGTGCAGTAGTGCTCCTATTTGGCCACATCCCTGCCAACATCTATTATTATTTGTTTTCTTGATAATGGTCATTCGAACTGGAGTGAGGTGGAATCTCAATATTGTTTTATTTGCATTTCTTTTATGGACAGAGATGTTGAGCTTTTCTTCATGTGTCTCTTGACCATTCTTATTTCCTCTCCAGAGAAGTCTCAGGGGTGGATTTTTTCTTTGAGGATTTGTTTTCTTTGGGGGGCATGTAATGTTTTGAGCTATAAGTATATTTTTGATAGGAGGTCTTTGTCTGTTGTATAGCTGGTGAAGATCTTCTCCCAAACTGTGGGGTTTCTATTTATCTTGCTAGCTATGCCTTTGTCATGCAGAAGCTCTGCAGTTTAATGCAATCCCATCTATCCAGGCTTTCTTTGATTTGTTGTGTTTCTGGATCTTTATTTAGGAAATGTTGACCAGTGCCAAGTAGCCCTAGTGTTTCTCCCATCCCTTAATATTTCCAGGGTATCTGCTCTCACCTTGAGGTCTTTGATCCATTTGGAATTGATTCTGGTGAAGGGTGATATCTAAAGGGTCCAACTTCAGTTTTCTACATGTGTACAGGCAATTCTGCCAGCACCATTTGTTGAAGAGGCTTTCTTCCATCTGATGTTTTTGGCTCCCTTATCAAAGATCAGGTGGCCATAGGTCTGTGGGATCATTTCTATTCTATTCCATTGGTCCTCAGCCCTGTTCATGTGCCAATTTTTATAACTATGGCTTTATAATAAGTTTGAAGTTTGGCATTGATAGTCCTCCAGTGCTGTTCTTCCTGCTAAGGGTTGCTTTTGGTATTCAGGGTCTTCTATTATTTCATATAAATTTTTGGGTTGTTTCATTGAAGAATGCTGTTGGGATATTGATGGGTATTGCATTGGAACCCAATGTGAGAGAAAGCTTAACTCACAAGTTGATCTACAGTAATGAATTTCTACTATGAAGAAGAAAAAAATAATTTTTTGTTCTTTTAAGCTACCAGGTTTGCATATTAGTATTTTTTGTCACAGTATCTCCTACCCTATCCTGATTCATGAAAGTAATAACTAACTCTAAATGCTTAATCTGTAGCTCACATACATAATCCTAGCTACCTAGGAGACTGAGATCTGAAGATCATCGTTTAAAGCCAGCCCAACTAGGAAAGCCTGTAAGAATTTTACCTCTAATTAACCACCAAAAATCCAGAAGTGGAGCTGTGGGTCAAGTGAAAAAGCACTTGCCTTGAGCAAAAAAGCTCAAGGACAAGGAAAAGACCCTGAGTTCAAGCCCCAGGAATGACACACACATGCATGCCGGTGCGTGCACGCGCACGCACACACACACACGCACACACACATAAAGTTTAATCAACTGGTTCTCCATGAGAAGTTCTTTAAGGACACACTTTTATATGTTAGGGAATTATAGGAGCCACAGGCTGAGGGAAATAGATATTATCAGAGTACCAAATTTCATGTACTTGTATGATAAAATAGATGATCTTCAGGATTTGCTGAAGCACAGGTTGAGAGGATGGAAAGAGGAATTCAAGTTGAGAAGGGATTTCTATGAAATGGAGCCTTCATAAAAAGAAGAAGAAACTGAGGTACAGAAAAGTTAATGAAATTTAATGCAGTTCAGCTCAGCTAGTTCTATTCTAGCACCCTCTGCCACACTTCAGTAAACATGATACTGCTCCTACTCCTCTCAGTCACAAAGGAGACATCCATAATCACACAAGAACCAGTCATCTTAGCTTCACTAGTCACTTGCAGGTAATCCCTAATTCCTTAGGATGGCTGCCAATGAGGAGACTGACCCTGATACAAAGTTGTCAACATTCACAAAGAAACATAAGTAACAAATACTCTGCTCTCCTTTTTTGTCAATCCTTGTCCTTATATAGTTGGAAGGATAAAAGAAAAAGAATTGCCTTTCACACTCTATATCCTCTGACATTTTCTACCTTATAGATTTAAAATCTAATGAAATAATTTCATGTTCTGGTTATTAGATATAACCTATTGAACATATGTACACACACACACACACACACACACACACACACACACACACACACACACACACATTCAGAACAGTTTCCCTGGGGCTGGGAAGATGGCTCAGTGGTAGAGCGCTTGCCTTGCATGCTTGAGGCCCTGGGTTCGATTCCTCAACACCACATAAGCAAAATGAAAAAAAAAGCCAGAAGTGGCACTGTGGCTCAAGTGGTAGAGTGCTAGCCTTGAGCTGAAGAGCTGAGGGACAGCGCCCAGGCCCAGAGTTCAGGCCCCACAACCGGACCCAAAAAAAAAAAAAGAACAGTTTCCCTAATGGTAAACCATATCTTAATAGCAGTCATCGAAGCATGTTGACATTTGAGTGATTCAATTTAATGCTAGATTACTACTAAATATAATTAGCACAGGTAAAGTTTAGAAGTAACATCTACATTTTCACTTTTACATAAGTACTTAGTTTTGTGTGTGCATGTTTTTGTGTATACATACTTATATACAGATATACACATGTTACATATATGGAGTAAAATATTCATGTAGTCATACACTCACAAACTTTCAAGAGATTAATCACTAAAACTAATTTCACAAAGGCAAAGTCTTTTATTCTTTGATAGGTAGTTTTTTTCTTTATGTCATTTTTTTCTTCATAGTTCTGAATTCAAAATGACATCTATTTTAGTTCTCAATATAGCTCAATTTTTTCATTGTGTGTGTATATGTATATATTGTTTTCTGAAGAAATAGGACAGATAACTATATATAGATTCATGCTATCATTTTTATCCATGTGCAAAATGAAGAATTTGATTACTTAATACTCTTTGAAGGCTTGATTTACCAAAACATACACTAAACAAGGAGAAATGTATACAATGTTTTTTTAATTAAAAGCTTATTTTGTGCTTACTAAATGAAATATTTTCACAGTAAAGTAGCATTTCTTCTATTGAAGTTGAAATTTATTTTTCTGATCTGAACTTGATTGTGCTATGTTCGGCTTTTTAAGATTGATAAACATTGTTTCAGTAGGAATTACTTTTATATGAGATTTCACCTTATTTAATTTGATGAAGTTTATTGCCTTACAAGGAAAGTGGTCATCATTAGAAAGCAGTTTTATTTGGAAAACATTATGACTTTGTTAACATCCTAGGTTATACTATAGGCTAGGGCCAAAATGCTGGCAGACTTAATGATGCTGGAGAGACTTAATGATGCTAGACACACTTGTAGGTCCTTTTAATTCATGTTGTGCAAGAATTCCCAAAGCAATATAACCATGTCTTTGGGTCAGACCTAAGTATATTCTGATGCCAAATAGAATCATAAGTGAATTTAACAATTTTAATAACTCAGATTCCATTATTGTTAAACTGTACAAACTATTCCATTACTGCAGACATGTCAGTATCAACTTAATAACTCTCTTTTTTTGTTTAAAGAAGCATGCCAGAGTGAATTTTTCCTCAGTGTTAAAGTAGATCTTATTCTGTCATACCCAATTCTAAAATCCTTTCCAGTTCTTGGATGCTTGTTTGATAATTGGATTCGATTTCCGGCTATCTTTTTGGTTTGGCTCAAACTTACATTCAATGGTTTTTAGACATTAAAAACCACTTGTTAAGGAAAGAAATTAAGTATATGTAATCCTGCTATATGTTCACTATCAGAATACTACTTTTGTAACTATAGTAATGAAGTAAGTAGATGGAAATCATTTGTTACTTCACAATTTTACAATTTTGAGAACTTGCTAATAAGAGACTGAGCTTGTGACACTGAGTAGAGTCTCTAAAGCTTATTACTTTTTCCCAAATTCTTAACCATCATATTGTGCTTAATTTAAAATGCATTTTTTTTTGGTCCGGTCGTGGGGCCTGAACTCTGGGCCTGGGCGCTGTCCCTCAGCTCTTCAGCTCAAGGCTAGCGCTCTACCACTTGAGCCACAGCCCCACTTCCGGCTTTTTTCTTTTTTCTTATGTGGTGCTGAGGAATCGAACCCAGGGCCTCAGGCATGCAAGGCAAGCGCTCTACCACTGAGCCACCTTCCCAGCCCCTAAAATGCATTTTCAGGCTTCAAAATTTAGAAGTGATAAAGTCACTCCCCTTACACTTGGGAAAAGGACAGTAAGAAGATTTGCAAAACTTCTGAGGTAACACATAATTGTGTGTTGTAAAAGTATCTGTGTGTGTTCCTGCTTCCTGGATTAAATTAAAATACAATATTTGCTTTGATAATAACTTCCCGGCAGTCAGATTAGACTTTAGATATTTAAACATTTGAATAATGGTAGGAAGAAGGCCTTTTATTTCACTTTTAGCAAATCTACAAATTTGATTCACTCCTTCATGAGATTGTATTCTATATTAACTAAAGTACATAAAAGTTTGAAACTGGAATTATACTATTTTAGACAATTTTTTGTGGTTGTGCTCCCAAGTAATTTACTTCAGTTAATATGAGAACTGAGAATTATAATTAATATGAAAATTTGCTTTGTATATTTGATAGCTCTGTTATGTGAATGAATTGATTCATTTTACTGATACTATAAACCATACGTTATACAATTTAAAAAATCATGTAACATTTCTCTGAAGGAATGGACTTCAAGAGCTCACCTTTATATAATCATGATATATATATAGCAGAGGAAGACTTTTATTTTGTCAATTGTGGGGCTTGAACTCAGAGCCTGAATACTGTCCCTGAGTTCTTTTGCTCTACCACTTTGAGCCACAGGTTCACTGCTGGTTTTTCTAGTGGTTAATTGGAGAGAAGATCCATACGGACTTTCCTGCTGGGCTGGCTTCAAAACATGATACTCATGAGTAGCTAAAATTACGAGCATGAGTCACCAACGCCCAGCTGAAAACTTTTCTCATTTCACCAAAATGAGTTTTTGCGGATAAGACTTCAGGAAATATTTGTTAGAATATCTTTTAACTTTTAATAAAATCTATTATTTTAAAGTGCTTTTGAATTTTCTGGACTCAATTTTTTAAGTTGGAGAATTCAAAGCCAGATGAAATGCAACCAGATTTTTTTTTAAAGAAATGCACTTAAAAATTATAACTCAATTTTCAGTCTTTCTGAGCTAATTTTACATATTTAACACAACTTAATCTGAAACTCTCAAAACATACTTGCCAATATTCTCTATATCTCTAAACACAGCATATGATAATTTGTTACCAATAATTGTCAAAATCAGTATTCCATTTCTACCTCTTGAAACTTAATTTGATATAGTTGTTGTCAAATACAAGGGGTTGACAAATGCTCTGAAGCATGTAATGTCCATGTCATGCAATGTCCATGAGCATTAAATCAGGTTATTGCTAGCTCAATTCTTATGCACAACATGTGCAAAAGAGAAACCACTTCTGCAAGTTCCTGCTCACTTTGAGGAAAATGACCTAATATGTTCGCCTGTTTTCCTTGTCATGTAATGCCCTTTTGAACAGTGTTTTCAGAACAGTGAGTTAACCCCCCACACCAGATTTTGTAATTCTGCTATATTGCTGTTTATTGCAGCTACAGAAGGAACATTTGTAAAAAAAAAAAAAAATGTCCACGATGGTTTCCATCCATACCTTTCCAAAACTGTCCCCAGTAGCTCCTCACCAAAGTCAAGTGTACCCCCCTGGTGGCATCTGGAGCTCTTAGTTGATTCTCCTGATATTTTAATATACATATATTTATTATCTGTTAGGCAGACACACTTCTCTGTCCAATCTTTGACATTTAATCCAAGCTCCAAAGTCTGCTGGGTTGCTTTTCTAGATATATTTACAGTCAATAATAACCAACTTTCATGAATTCGACAGCAATTGCTATGCTTGCCATTCATTCTGATGCATAACCTTACATTCTGTTTTGCATCATCATTGTAATTGCTTCATTGTGTATGTCCTGGATATTTAATTTGATCAAGAGATCACAGAGAACGAGAAATATGTGCAAATCAAAGAATGAAATACTCCAGGAGAACCCTCCATGAAAATCAAATCCCTAATTCATTCCCAATTCTTAGATCACCAGCTTTCATATATGGTGTAAGTTGAACATATAATGAGTCTAAGAAATACTCTGTGGAAGTGCCACTGTGGCTTAAGTGGTAGAGTGCTTGCCTTGAGCTGAAGACTCAGGGACAGTGCCCAGGCCCAGAGTTCAAGATCCACAACCTATTAAAAAAAAAAAAGAAAAGAGAGAGAGAGAGAGAGAGAGAGAGAGAGAGAGAGAGAGAGAGAGAGAGAGAGAGAGAGAGAGAGAGAGAGAGAGAGAGAGAGAGAGAGAAAGAAAGAAAGAAAGAAAGAAAGAAAGAAAGAAAGAAAGAAAGAAAGAAAGAAAGAAAGAAAGAAAGAAAGAAAGAGAAAAAGCAGAAATACCATGAGGTTTATCTTTACTCACCTACCGTAACAGTCACCCTCCCCTCATTGTTTTTGCCTTTGGAGTGATACTAAAATGATGGCTCAAACTCAGACAGCCCACTAAGCCACTGTAACAAATAACTGCTTCATCTACAAGGCCAGGGAGATCAGCAGCAGCCGCCAAGGAGATGAGCATGACAGAAATCAGCAGACAGCAATAATATATCACACTCAGCCTCAGACCTTGACCTCAGTCCTTCCAAGATCTCAGACCTACCAAAGATCAGTAAACAGCATCACGAAGACGGAAATCGCAACACAGGCAAAAGATGGAATGTTAAAGTGGCACATAATGAACTCATATATGCAAGATACCCCATAAATCCCTAGGACTAAAAGTGAAATTTGATATAGGCACTATATGTTACATTTGGACTATAATATATAATTATATAAACAGTGTTCACTTTTTCTAACATGAATAGAGGTAAACTGCTTCCCCTTGTGTCATTCTCTCTGTCTCTTGATCTCTTTCTCTCTGTCTCTCTTTTTCTCTCTCACACATATACACAAACACACAGCTTGGAATTTATTTTCTGTTTAACATTACAGATAGTGGGTGTTTCAGATATGCATCAGTCTAGAAGCAAAACACTACTTTAGAAGTTCCATCCAGCTTGTGTCTAATGCTCTTGGGCAGCAGTTTCTCACCAAAGCTGATTCTGTTGCTCAGAAAATATTTCACACGATCTGGATTTACATTATCATGACTGGGAGTGGCATTCTATTATATATCTTACAATGAGCAGGACAATTTATCATAACAAAAGTTACTGTATCCAAAATATCAAGAGTGTGAAGTTTGAGAAACCATTTTCTAAACATAAAAGCTACATTTGATTTTAGGGAGATAATGTGACTTGCTAGAAGGAAAAAAATCCCTTTAATGGTCTTTTAGTTTATGCAAAAAAAAAAAGCTACAATGTTATTCTGAAACAGGGAATTCCTTACTCTAAGATCTAATGATGTCTTATGTACAGCATCTCTGTAGAGACTAGTATGATGCTAATTTTCTTTTAAATTTATTGGCTAGGGTAAGAAATAAGGAAGGAGGCAAGCAGTGTCCTAGATTTCCAGGAAGGACTCATTTGAGGAATTCCCTTTTAAGGGATATGAAATGATCCCCAGCAGTGTCTCAGTGGGCAGGGAGCTAAGTAAAACCAGTCAGAATTGTGTTCCTTGCAATAAGCATCACAGATGGCATATAGAATGTTGGGATTTGATCAGGTTGAAGTTTTCCTTTTTCATGTTATTCTCATTTCCTTAGAATACCCTCAAGCCTTCAAAGAAAGTTTTACAAACCACAATAGCCTAACATTCATCGTATTTGGGAAATTAAAGATTGCTTAGTCAGGGAATTCATTAGAGAAAGTACAGGTAAATGTGGAAAGAGTATCAGGGGAGAATGGAAGAACGGTAGAAACCCTCTTTAGGTCTGAGAGAGACACAGAGGAAATGGAGTTTACATGCAAACATCCCAACTACTAGCAGTTCTGGCAGAGAAAGTCTGTCTACCAAGAATGGGTCTTTTTCTTAATGTCTCTATATAAGTCTTTCATTGGCTTATCTCTTAGAACAGATTTCAGAACATGGCAGCTAGTGCCTTTGATTCCTCACAGTCCCTACATCTAGAGTTCTGCATAGTGCATGCTTCTTTTCCATCATGAATATAGCCATAACTATGGCTTTCAAGAAGTGTCCTGTGAACCCTACTGTCAATTTATATGCTCTTTTTAATTATTGGTTAACATTTCACTAGCAAATATATGCCAGCTACCTGAAAGTAAGAATAAGAAAACAATGAGGGTAAAGCCAATAGTAGTACCACAGCAATAACAGAAAGCTAGCAGACTTCGGAGTATGCCCAAGTTGAGTCACTTCACCTGATGATAACTTCCCCTGGCACTGACCCAAGCAATGTCACTCAGAAGTCTACTTCTGGGTACTTTGAAATGCTGCCAATCTGTCATACAATGGCTGCTAGTTTCTCTCCAGACTTAGAACTACTCTGTTAGAGACCCATCATTACCCAACATAGAACTTCTAAGAGAAAATTGAGCTGAATAAATTATTAGCAATTTCATAATAAACTCCAAGTCATGCTCCATATATTTTTTTCAAACTGCCCGAGTCATTTCTATATTAAACATTTAGATAGTACCATCCTTTCTTGTCAACTCTCTACTATGTGAGACTGCTAAAAGTAGATCATTAAATTCCAGGAGACTTAAAGTTCAGAAAGGCCTCAAGGCAGACTGGGAGCTAGAAGCTTTCTCAAAGGCCTGCCAGCTCTATGATTGTGTGATTTTATGATATCAGATGAAGAACCTGATAGCACATTGAGAAGCACCACAGTAAATGCAATCAGCAGAGAAGCCAGCTATAGGTAATGTCCCCTCAAATATAGAAAATGATGGTGTTCTTTATTAACTTCCCTTGGAAGTTAAAAGATAAATTAGTTTGCATTTGTAAACATTCCCCCAAACAGCACACAAGATCATGACAAAGTTTTGGGCCCTAGACTGAATTTCAAGCCTAACCAGAAGCTATTGTTTTATAGTGAAAATGTGGACTGAAGTTTACTTCTCCATTATTTCTTACACATACACTTGCCAGCCTAAATAAAATGAATATTGATATAATGACCAAAGTTAAAGTCAAGTTGGCCCAAGACACCAGGGACATTAGTAACTTTTCTTGATGTATCCTGCTCAAGTCCTTGTGAATTTTGGTTGTTCTGAAATTAAAATAACTATTCACATTGTTTCCATCTTTGCTACGCAGAATGCTGGAGTGTAAAATGTCATTAGCTTTTTAAAGTATGTGCATGCACTCACATACAGACACACACACATACACACAGTTGTACATGCACACAAAAACTACTCAGCTTGTCAACAGCTTTGGTAAAGTAAAATACAAATGATAATTAGAAACATGTGTCCCCAGCAAAGAAGCACAGAAACTAAAAGGTCATCTTTTTCCAAATGACCTAATTAGAAGAGCCTGGAGTGCTGGCTTCAGTATAATGGCTTTACACAGCTTTTAACTCAGATTTCCTGTTTTAAAACAGAACAATTTACTGCTCCTGCAGCAAATATGAATTGTCACTTAATGCCAACAGAATTAGGCCTCACCACACCACCTGCCTCCAGCAATCTCCTCATTGTTAGACCCATCGGCTGAGGATTGCTGATTTACCATCCCAGAATGACCATTTAGAATCTACTGCCAGGATTGCTGCCAACTTGAGAACAAGGATTACATGTAGAAGAGAGCCCACTTGGTACTTTACATTAATGCCAATTGAAATATGCATGAATAGACCAAAAGGAAAAGCAGTTGTTCTCAATCAGACTATTAGTGAATTGCTTCTTAAATTTCTTTTTCTGGTCCCAGGACTAGTATTTTGATGCTGAATAATTTTAATTGCCCAGTGAGGACAGACACCCTGGCTGGAAATGCTGCATGGTAGAAACTCAAACAGGCGCCCAAATTGAATTGTCATTTTAAATAGATGTCTCTATAAATTTGTATTTAATCTCTCTCATATTTATTCAATGTGTTGGGATGCTTCATTAAGTATTCATTTTGCTTCTCTGTTTCGTTGTCTCGGTTGCCCCATCTGAGACACCTAACTAGGGCTAGGAACAGCATTTCAGTGAATCTACCCATGAAGAATAAAAATGCTGTAGCAACAATGGAAGCCAGCTATAGTGTATCTTTTTCAGCCTCCTTTGAAGTTCAGCACAGTTGTACAACTAAGTTTGGACCTACAGGACAAGAGTGGAAGGAATTTATTCAATTTGCATTGTCTCTTGTCCATGGTCAATGTGCCTTGAATCCTCTCTGTCTCCTGTTCCTGGCTGTGAATTGATTCCATAGAACAACTTTGTATGATAAACCTTGTCCAGATAGCCCTGGACTATATTTATCTGTATACTCTTCTATGAGAGAAAAACATCTATCATTAATACATTAATCACTCAATATATTGTTCACTAGGCTCATTTTGTTACAACATCTTAGACAGTACCTTCGGTAACTAAAGTCAAAGGACATCGACATGTTGCCATCTGTTCATTGTGCCCATGATTCTCTATTGTAGAGTCAGATATGCATAACAGCATTTTGCTCAATGATGCACTGCATATCAGGTGGTAGTTATGCCAGATAGCCTGGATATACAGCAGGACACACCTTCCAAGTTTACACAAGTACACTCTATCATAGTTATACACTAAGAAAATTACCTAACAAAGCATTTCCCAAAATGTATCTCCACCACTAAGGGAGGAGTAACTGCAGGTCTTTTGCATTGTTGGGTTCATTTCATGAACTAAGAAGAAGTAAATCAGTCTAATCCTCATTTTTGCTGACCCATGAACTATAACCATCTTATTGTACAATCTAGTTCATGAAATCTTAAAATAAGTTAGATGAGGTTCCTAGAGGTTTTAAAATCTTGTGGTCTAAGGTTCTATTCTATAACTTGAAGTAGGTCAGATCTGAAATGTTTAATGATATTATCAAAGAAGACTTTTCTATATTTATTTTCCCTGTCTTATACTTTCTTCACAATATTTTAACCTTCTCTGTACACTGGTTTCTTCCTTTGTACCTGAAGTCATTCAGATGTCTGTACTTATGTATAAAATCCCTTCAGTGAAATCTACTGCATCTTCAGCAAGTATTTATTTTACATATTCTCTCTCTTTCCAAATTTCTTAATAAATGCTCTGGGCTAATTGTTTCAAATTTTAAATTCATATCTTCTCCTTAAATCTGGCTTCACCCTCCAAATCTACTGAAATTTCAACTAAAAGATAGTTGCTTTATTCTCTCAATCTTAGGTTATTTTTCTATTTATATTTTCAATACTTATTGATCCTTTCTCATGTATCATGAAATATATAGATTATGATACAGAGCACAGAGGTTTTTTTTTTATTTAATTTAATTTTATTTGTGAACATACTGTACAGAGGGGTTACCATTACATGGGCAGGATAATGCGTACATTTCTTACCAAGCATTGCAGCCTCCTCCTTTGTTTACCCTTCACATCCCTTCCCAGCCTCCCCCCTCCCCCCCATCCCAATCCTTCTCCTTCCCCCCTTCCAACCCCCCGCCCCCGCACCGATGTTGTAAAGAAAAACAGTTTTTTTTTGGGGGGGGGGTCCAGTCGTGGGGCCTGAACTCTGGGCCTGGGCGCTGTCCCTCAGCTCTTCAGCTCAAGGCTAGCGCTCTACCACTTGAGCCACAGCGCCACTTCTGGCTTTTTTCTTTTTTTTGCTTATGTGGTGCTGAGGAATCGAACTCAGGGCCTCATGCATGCAAGGCAAGTGCTCTACCACTGAGCCACCTTCCCAGCCCCCAGAGCACAGAGTTTGACAACCCCACACACGCACATTTTTATAATATTAGATTTTTTTAAAGAATCTCCTTGACCTTCTCTTGAGTTCCGTGGAAACACATTATTCCCTTTTGCATCCTACTGATCTGATAATTCTATTCACTTCCTGCTTGCTTTCTCTCATTGCCACACTGAGAGCCATCTTGTTAGTCCCACCTCAAGTATGTGACCATGTCATATTTGTTAAGGAACCTAAGAAAGGGAGTTATAATTCTCAGCCATGAAGATGCACTATTAAGGAAAGCAAGATCCTGAAAGGACTCTGTGTAAATAACAGAACCTGATGGTTATCTACATATTCACTTGCTTCTCTAACTTCTCTGTCTTCACCAGTATTACTGACATTTTATCTAACGTGAAGACTTTTCCTATCAGTTGTGTTCATCCTTTGGAATACTTTATTGTATCCAATCAACCTATAGTTTCCCAGCATTTTTTTTTGTCAGTCATGGGGCCTGAACTCTGGGCCTGGGCACTGTCCCTCAGCTCTTCAGCTCAAGGCTAGTGCTCTACCACTTGAGCCACAGCACCACTTCTGGCTTTTTTCTTTTTGCTTATGTGGTGCTGAGGAATCGAACCCAGGGCTTCATGCATGCAAGGCAAGCGCTCTACCACTGAGCCACCTTCCCAGCCCCAGTTTCCCAGCATATTTATTAATGCTTGAGAAACTCATAGAAATATTAATCTTGATTAAACTAAAATCTTTGTGGCATAGAGAAACAAAAATTACAGAACATTTTAAAAATGCCTTTATGAAATAAAAACATTTATTTTATCATATTAGAAATGTGTGGACAGATCTATCAGAGAGGATCATAAAATCATGAAAAAGATTTACAGAATTTAGTACTCAACTTGGCTATGTTAGTTTTAAAGATAGAGATCATATGCTTGTGTTTAATCATATTATTCCCAGAACACCATTAAAATAAAAGTAAAGAAACAAAAAGGTCTGAACCTACTGTGTGATGAGTCCTAACACTGCTGAGACAATGAACCCATGCTTTCACCTGCACTCAGCTGGGTGCACCAGGGCACCCAGCATGGAATGTGAAGAATCCATCATCAGACAAATGATCCCAACAAAATAATGAAAAAGTTAGGCAAGCCAAGAAAATGATAAGTCAAATGGATAAAGCACAGACTGGAAAAATTTCACAAAAAACTATAGCTAATAAAGTAATTGATGAGCCCCATGAATTGTAGACTTATATCCCATGTACTAGAGAAAACTCTAGCAACCCTGTCTGTACCCTTGGCAGCAAAATGAATATACTTCAAATAGAAAAACTTAGCCTAGAAAAAATATGACCTTGATGGAATGAGCCTACCAAAAGATCACCACATCTTGGCACACCAGACTTCTCTAATATAAGATTTAGCTCTTTGTATAATAGCTGTGAAACTATTCCTTCCAGATCACAAGCCACAAGCAAAACTACTGATTGCCCATTATTATTTTTCTTGCCAGTCCTGAGGCTTGAACTCAGGGTCTGTGCACTGTCCTTAAGTTACTTTTGCTCAAGGCTAGTACTCTACCACTTGAGCCATAGAGCCAATACCAGCTTTTTCTGTTTATGTGGTACTGAGGAATTAAACCCAGGACTTCATACATGCTAGGCACGCACTCTACCACTAAGCCATATTCCCAGCCCCCTCATTTAACTTTTTGAGATCTTATTTTTTAACACGGACACATTAGCCTCAAGGAAAATGTTTCAGAGGTGAGAGACATGAGAATCAATAAGAATATACACCACCAGAGACAGTAAAAGGTGTAAACACTTTAAAAACAATTCATGTGTTACATCGCTAACACATACACAAGGTGCTATGAAAAGAGAAATAGATAGCAAGACATTTCCTGTAAGATAAAATAATGAAGTAAAAATATAAGCAATATGTTAGAATATAGAAGAAATTAATCTCTCAAAACAATGAAAAAAACAGAAAGTTGAAAGTCTGAGAAAAACTCATAAACCATAAGACTTTGGTGCAATATATCCACTATTCAGTAATTAGAAGAGCAAAACAAGTGAAGAAAAAGAAATTGACAAAGAAAATAAAATAAAAATTTCCAAGCTTATGAAATTGGTCTCCAGCTTCCAACACCACAAAAACATGAATGCATAAATGAAATAGCCATGCCATGGGAAATCCTAGTAAATTTCTGGGACGCTATGAAAATATTCTAAAGTTTTCTTACATAAAAAAAATACCAGTTGTCCTCAACAGAGAAGTTAAATGTGTAATGTCATTTCTCAACAACACAGAAGAAGAATGGGTTTTTATGTTAAAAAAAAATAGAGCCAAACCAAACTGTAATTGCAGATATGGAGAGGCAGATATTGGAATGATAGCAGCTCAGGCAAAAGTTAGTAGGACCCTATCTCAACTGACAAACCCAGGTGTGGTAGTATACACTTATGGTTCCAACTGTGCCCAAAGCTATAGATAAGAGAATCAGAGTCTGAAACCATCATAGACACAATGAAGTGAATCTCAAAAATAATTTTAAAAATTACACTAGAGGTTAAGAGGAAATCATGGTGGTAGATTGCCTAGCAAGCATAAGGCTTTGAGTTCAAAGCATAATACCACACAAAAAAAGAGGAAATTCTCAAATTTCTAAATAAAACAATGTCCAACATCAGTTTCTGCAGAATTTGACTAAGCTAGAAATAAAGTACCTAAATAAAATGATACCATCAGATATGTAAGAATTGCTTTAGTTTTCCTCACATGTGTACTTTCTTAGGTAATTATTTCAGATGTATTACAGTTAAAGGAGATTATAAGTCAAATAAGAAGGGCAAAAAGAGTAAACCAAAAATGAACCAACTGCCTCAAACCAGCTAAGTCACAAAAGAAGTTCTAGATTGTTACTTTGCATCAAACATGGCAATAGTCATCTCGCATAAGAACAACAGAGAGAATACCAGAAGCAAATATGTTTGAAAATGTGCCTGATATGGTAAAGGCTTTATAAAGTATAATGATATTGGCAGTTTCATCATATTAGAAAGAATTCTTATGTATTTTTGATAAGATAGGGATTTCAAAACCAAAAGCTATATAAGACAACAAAATGAGAATGATTTTCAGTGCCTGAAGAAGGACAATATTGTCTTAATGAAAACATCTAATCAGATATAGTACTACTGCATAGAGGATAGTGAAAGAAATAAGTATCTTTTTGAAATGCTTTAGTTATCTTTATTAAGTAGTGATACACAGGAGTTGCCATTTTTCAGAGCAGTTTATGAATACAATGTATCTTGAACGATGTCACTCCATTCAACATTCTTACCCATCCCTCCTAACCCACTCCTTCCCTCACTCCATTTAATTTTGTAGGACATTCGTTGGAATTCTTGTCTGCAGTTTCCCCTTCTCCTTTCTCTTCATCTGCCCCTTTCCCTTTGACCCCACCTGCTTCCTGGTATTTTATTTGCTGAACTTCAACTTTGGCTTTCTAAGAGGCTGTGACTAAAAGGGAACTCTCATACACTATTGGTGAGAATGTAACCTGTTCAAACCTTCTGGAAAGCAGTGTGGAGTTTCTTCAAAGAATTAAACCTAGGTCTACCAGCAATTCCACTCCAGAGCATTTACTCAAAGAATCACAAACCAAGGTACAGTGGAGCCACCATAACAACCCTTTGTATTACACCACTATTTACCATAGGCGAAGTAGGGATTCAGCCCCAATGCTGCTCAACTGATGAATATATCAAGAAAATGTGGTATATATACAGAATTGAATTTTACTTATCCCTTAGAAAGAATGATAATGTACCATTTGTGAATAAATGGAAAGACTTGGAAAACGAAGTGTGTCTTTATGATCAAGACAGAAAGTAAGTGATTTCTCAAACTGATCAGTCAAAAGCAGTACCAATGAGGGAAGGGGTAAAAAGTTAGACAACAAAATGTAATCACTGCCTTACTTCTATAACTGTAACTCGTCTTGACAAAAACATAAAATAAAAAATTTTTAAAGCAGTAGCACTGCCATGAAACGTCTTTTAATTCTTTCCTCTCAGGAGTAGGACTGAGGAGTTATGGAACCAGGAATAATAGATTTCTTTCTCAGCTTTCTGTGCTATTTCTTTTACTTCTCCATGAATGTTAAGTTTGTATTATGTTTTTAGTAAAGAGAGCTTAGGAGGGTAACTATATACAACAAGGAATCAGAAGAATCAAAGAGAATTCAATCATGAAAGGGATGATATTGAACAACATACATTTTATTTATAAACTGATTCATTGAATGGTAACCCTTTGGACAACTACTTACAGATAATGAAAATATAATTTAAAGGAAAGAGAACTAAAAAGGCAAACTAAGTTAGATGTAGTCAAAGTGCAGAACCTAAGCTGAGCAGAGTGGAATGTTGAAGCACAGCTTGAAAGAGATTGGTCTCCAGCTTCAAACACTGCAGAGAAACAGAATACATAAATAAAATGCCAATACCAATACCTGAATTTTAGGATTGCTTTATCTTCTTTGAGGAATGTCATTAGCTTTTGGGTGGGAGGGGCAATAAATTTATATACTCCTTTGGGTAATATGACTTATTTTTCACAATATAAATCTGCTGATCCATGAATCCCATCTGCTTGGTTTTATTTTATTTTTTCATTGTTTTATAGTTTTCACCCGAGAGGCCTTTCACCTCTTTAGTAAAGTTTAGTCTTAGGTTTTGTTTCTAGACTACTGTGAATGGAATTTTTACTGGTTTCTTTATCAGCAATCTAATTCTATATGGGAAAGCTATAGATTTTTTATAAAGATTTTGTATGCTGCAACATCACTCAAAGTGTTTATCAGAACTAAGAGTTATCTAGTGCTGTTTTTAGAATTTTTTTATGTATAAGCTCATGGCATTAGTTTCTTCCTTTTATATTTATATCCCTTTTCTCTCTCTTGCCCTATCTGTCTGAGTGAAAAAGCTCAGGGACAGCTCCCAGGCCTGAATTCAAGGGTCATGATTGAGGAAAAAAAACTGCCAGGCACTGGTGGTTCATGCCTATAATCCTAGCTACATAGGATGCTGAGATCTGAGGATTGCAGGTTCAAAGCAAGCCCAAATAAGAATATCTATGACTCTTATTTCCAACTAACTACCAGAAATCGAGAAGTGGAGCTGTGGCTCAAAGTGGTAGAGTACTAGCCTTGGGCACAAAAGCTAGGATAGTGCCCAGGCCCTAAGCTGAAGCCCCACAACCAAAAACAGCAATAAAAATCTCAAGTTCGTTTCCAGTCAAAATTCAGATAACAGCTATGTCCTTTAGAAATCATTAGTTATCATTTCTTGGCCTTTGGGCTAAGATCAGTGTATAAATCATTAGCTTTTTATTTTATTTTATTGTAAAGATTCTGTACAAAGGGGTTACAGTTACATGAGTAAGGTAATGAGTACATTACTTGTTGAGCATTGTTACTCCCTCCTTTGTTTTTCTCCTATCATCCCCTCCCTCCCCACCTCTCCAACAACCTCCTCTCCCTGCCCAAGTTGTAAAGTTCATTTCCAACATAATGTCGTTGCAGTATCCTTGTTGCAATGGGTCATCCTGTGTCCTTGTTTCAGCATTTTGTTATTCCCTTTCATCATTAGTTATTCTTAATCCAAAATAAAGGACATCTCAATAGTACCAAAGCATCCTGATCTCCATTAGAATCTTTAACAGAGCGAAGCACAGTATAGCTTATCAGTATGCCTTACACTACATGAAACTCAGAAGTGCATGAACTAAATTTTATTCATCTTTTATTGTCTTCCTAAAAAAATATATTACTTGTTAATGCTTCTATTTCTTGTTAGTGGAATTATTTTGCTCTGCAATCTCATTATGCTGACATGCCTATATCATCAAGTCTAACATCAGAATCTTGCTCTTTTATGGTTTTCCTTCTTATTTGACACCAGCAGTAGTGAACCAATACAGCTTTAATCTGTCAATCTCAGCACCTGCTGCACCTTAGAATTCCCCAGAGAAATGTAAAGAAATATCATAGACTAAGTCCCTGTAGCAAACATTATATACAATTGGTCAGCTGAGGCCTAGGCATCTATATTTCATAAAAGAACCACAGATAATTCTAATGTGCTCAACTAGTGCATTACCTTGTGTTTCCTGATGTCAGTGTATTCAACTTAAGAGTATTGTTCATATTCTTCTATCTAATTTAGCAACTTTCACATACCTCTACATTTGTTCTGGATTCAGTTCAGTCTTTCCTCTTTCAAGAATGCTTCCCTCATTCTCTCTGCTTTATATTTTATAGTCTTGTATTCTATTCACATTGTTTCACATTTTTATGTATCAATGAACAACTTCCATCCCAAATGCCAGCAGGCTAGAAAGTCTGATTTAAACTTTATATATTATACATTCAATTATCTCTTTGATTTGATCACACTTGAAAATGAATACAATCATACAAAATAAAACTAACAAAATTATGTATTTAAATACACACAGACTATATTTCCACAGAAATAGAAAGGGCCCAAACCCTGCAGAAGCTAGATTTGAATCTGAGCCCTAGAACTAGCCAATTGTATGACCTTGAGAAGTTACATAAACTTTTTCTTCTCTTATGTATAAGAAGTGAGTCTTAGAAGAACTTTATTAAACTGTCGTGAAGATTAAATGAAATCAGGTATGTGAAACGTTTAGCAGACAGCTGGCACACATTACATGATCAGTTTATAGGTATAATTATTTATTATTTGAGTGGGTAATTTACACCTCACGCCTTTAAAGTCATCACTTTCTTCAGAGGAAAGCATCTGTGTTTTAAATATTTTCTTCAGAAGTAAGTAATCCTTTATCGTTAACTCTAACAAGAATACATCCCTATACCAAACTTCAAATATTATTATTATGTTAGAATATTCATTATAACACAACGTTCTTTGTTATTTCAATGTTTATGGATGTACCAGTGCATTCCATGCTGTTGCCTACAATTTACAGATTTTAATTTAGTTACTAACTAGTGAGAAATTCTGATTAAGAGTTTGCCAGAGGGAAGAAACCAAATTGAAGGGGAGTGAAGTCCATATCATGCGCCATTTAGCCAAATTAAATCCAGCTTCCATGGGATAGACGCACAGGGAATGATTACAATGTTACATCTCCAGTTACCACAAGTTTTGAGTTGATTACCAACCAATCTACAGCTCCACATTTTCACACTCACCACCCATGACTTTGAAGCATTCCAGTAATGAAGCTCTACGGGTAGGAAAGTTGTCTCGATGTTTTTCCCCTCACCTTTTGTAATCTCCCTCAGCTATATAACCTATACTGAAGTTGCCTCAAAATGATACCATGAGAGACACTGGGAAAAAGAAGCATGAAGAAAATAAGAGAAGGAGGGAATAGATCACAGCTCACAAATCATCTGACTAAAAATCAATGAAAATTTATTATAAAATAATACAGAGAAACATTTAGGTTTCTTTATTTTGCTCTGAACCCTAACATTCATCATGCTTTATTGTTTTGCTATTTACAAAGTGCTAAGAGATTTCTACAGCAGAAACAATTTGCTGTTTCATTAAAGATTGTTTTAAAATGGGTACTGAGTAATTTATAGAAAAATCTATGTTCTCTTTGGCTCAGGCCACTCAGCCTACCTCCCTACCTGTTAAAGGCTCAATAAACTGTTATTGCTTCACATTATTGAATATATGCAATAATGAAAGCAAAAATACAACAGCTTCCATCATTCTTCACATTTTCTCTCACACTCAGTCTCTTCTCCTGCAAGAGCATTATACTTCCTTGCTTCCTTTGCCTGGTGACTTCCTTTTTACTGTACACACAAAATATAATCATATTCTGGAAATGGTATTTTCAGATCAAAGCATAATCTTCATCTTAAACGATAGAGGTTTATGCTATATTTAGCAATTAAAGAAAAAAAGTTGCTTTGACAGTTTGAAGTTTCAGTGTTCAATTGCAAACTATTTGGTATGACCAAGGAAACTTGAGATATAAAAGCAATATAAATTATACAAACTGATTTTTTTAAATCAAAGGACACATTGAAGTGGTTGGCTTTTTGCCAAAGAATCAATTATGAGAATTCTTTTTCATATACGAACTTAATTTTTAATATAAAAAAATCACAAATATTTCACTTTTCTAAACTTTGGAGGTTTTCTTAGGAAAGTTAATTCCAAAGCAAACATAGTCATGTTGGTGGTTTCTGCTTAATGAGTATAAGCACTGAAGCTGCATAGGCTAACACAAGGAATCATTTTTGTCTGTCAACATAGGATTATGGGAACACTCTTCAATGTAAACACTTGAAACACAAGGTGTACTTGAACAGTAGCTGTGAGTCCTTTGTGAATTCATTTGTCTACAAAAAGAAATTCAAAGGTTGTCTATGCCCAGACACTTATATAAAATGAAAAAAACATTGTTTTTTTAAAAAAATAAATAAAAATGAAAAAAAAACTTAGTATGAGTTTGAAACACCAGGGTGGTAGTAATATATATTATAAATTATACATAGAAATTAGGAAATGAGAAGTAAAGGTGAAGAAAGCCTGTTTCTATGTCAGATCATCACTGTCTACTCTCCCAAATGAAAAACTGCCTTAAATACTGGAAGCCATTGAAATGTTTTTGTGTGCATTGACATAGCAAAGTAGAAGGTCCTATTTATTTATAAATATATTTCTCAGTCAAAAATAATCCTCTCAGGCCTTCAGAATTTGGGGGCAATGTTTTGATCTTTGAAATGATATACACGAATTATAATTCTTTAAGGACCCACTCACCACCAAGTGACCAGTTAATTTTTGTGGAGCCAACATTAGTGCAAGTATAGCAACACCTACTGGTGCAATGAGAAAGTTGAAACCAATATGGCCAGAAATCAATTCTTCCATCTTAATGACAAAAATCACAACATGAGGTTTACCAGCATTAAGAAAGACTGTTTCCAAATGAAAGAATGGGGGAAAAAAAACTTCCATTGTGGAAAAAATAACTATGTTGAGAATATCACTAAGGCAATTGTTACCTTTCTCTTTAAACTGAAGTTGCCTTCCAGCCTGCTCCAAAAATGATGTCATATTATTGCAAGAATGACACCAATTAATAATAACATTGTCCTCCTCCTCATTCTTTTCTTTCTCCTTCTCCTCTACAGCTTCCTCCTTCTCCTTCTCTTTCTCCTTCTCCTTTTCTTTCTCTATAGAGAGTTACACAATTACAGGAAACCATCCCAGAATGTACAGCCTGGATTGAAATAAGCTGAAAGGCATCATGTTTATTTTTAACACAGATATGAAGTCTAGTCACCAAATAATGAATAATACAGCATGTAATGTCATAGTCTGCCAGCTCTGCCATTGTCTAAACAACATCTTAACTTAAATAGACATTCAGGAACTGTAAGAACCACAAAAAAAGAGCCACAGAGTATAGAATATATACTGTTGGTAAAATACTTCCAGATCACTACAAATCTTGAAATTCAGCAGAATTTGACCTTGCCAATATTTAGAAAAGCCAGAGCTTCTGTTTGGTTAAACTTCTCTGCAATAATTTCTTGACAAAACAATCCATGAAAGTAACAGCAATTGATGCACTGACATTTAACCAAGTTTTAAGCCTAGGTAGTGGCTCTCTGCTTCTCAAAAAAAAAAAAAAAAAAAGATGGCATTAAGTGTTTATTCATGGACAAGACCTTTGAGATGAGCAATGTGACTTCTGAACCATCCATGGAAATCCAAGGAAGGTCTGAGGGAAAGCAGAAAGGATGCAAGGTTGGATTTGGACCTCTCCAAAATGGTAGAAAAATCTGGTCCTTCATAGATGAAATATTGTTTTCTTGCAATCTACAGTACTTTGTACATTCTGCGACTGCTGTTTAGAGTCTATGTAGTGCTTCTTTTCAAATAAATTTTGTCATAACAAAATTTTAAGTGGTCCATTAAGTTTAAAGCTACTGAGATGGATGGGCTCCTGGGGAATGTAAGAGATGACACCGGAACATGTGGGCTTTACACAGAGCTGGAATAAGTCTAGGCTTTTGTCACCTTTGTCTGGATTTCTGGGGCCACCTCTTAATTATTCTATGTAATATTGATATATCCACTTTTCTAGATATTACTACCATATTCATCTGTCTAACATACTTCTTTAAAAGTCATGCTCCTCAAAAACACAAAGTCATTTTTCTTGCCCAAAGATTTTGAAATCCTGTGGACTCATATTTTGTTTCCACAGATATGCCCCAGACATCTTTCTGAGCATAGTTCTCACTAGTTACTTAATACAACTTTTCCTGCCTGTCAAGCTCATCAGTTAGGATGATCCCTCTGTCTATCACATTCTTCTGTATTGCCTCCACATCTTAAGAAGTGGTATCTGCCTCCTCCTCTCCCTACTATTATCACTTCTACTCCCTCAACCCACAGTGAAATGAGTGCTTTCTCCTCCCTTCTATTGAAAATCTACCCACACCCTCTAGAGAGACTTCAATAGTTATTTCAGCCCTACATGAAGAATTCTTGGCTTCTTTATCACAATCTTACCATTTGTGACATTTATTATCGTATGACATAACTTTTAATATAGCTACAGATTCTTTCTCCTTAATGTAGCAACAAACGTCTCTCTGGTCGGGCTGGAATTTTACACTCATCAATAGTTTCTGGAACTCCAAATAAGAAGAAGCACAAATCTAACAGATAAAAACAAAGAGAAGAAAGCTGGGAGCTGGTGGCTCACAACTGTAATCCTAGATACTCAGGAGGCTGAGATCTAAGGATTGTGGTGCAAAGCCAGACAGGGCAGGAAAGTTTGTGACACTCATCTCCAAGTAGCCACTGAAAAACTGGAAGTGGAGATGTAACTGAAAGTGGTAGAGAGCTAGTCTTGAGTAAAAAAGCTCAGGGACAGCTTCCAGCTCAGAGTTCAAGCCTCATGACCAATAAAACATTTTTACTTAAAAAAAGAGAAAGAGAAGAAAGTTGGGGCTAAAAAATGATTGGCATTGCACTCTAAAAAGTGATACATGTTCTCATTTAAAATGAAAACTAACTCATTGTTAAAAAGAAATCCACAGGCATTT